>NC_047089.1:147563818-147867079 GCF_902459505.1 Geotrypetes seraphini
ATTGGCTGAGATAAGCCAATTTTAAATTAAAAGGGAGATGATAGGCTTAAAAGGAAGTGCATACATCAAAGAATTTTGGTTCACTTTTAGAATTCTTCTTTTATTTATTATTTGGATTAATTAACTACCTTTTCATGAAAAGCAGTTAGGCACCTTTTATAGCAGTTAGGCACCTTTTATAGAATCATGCCTAGTGGCGCCTAACTCGACTTAGGCACTGGTAGGCATCATAATGTTAAGGTGCAAGTGTATTAGGCCAGGATTTTCCTGTCCTAATTTGCCAGTGGCTAACACAGATGCCTACCGACACCCAAGTCATTCCATGCCCAAACTGTGTCCCTAACCATAGAAACATAGAAAAAGACGGCAGATAAGGGCCGCGGTCCATCTAGTCTGCCCACCCTAATGACCCTCCCCTATTTAACTCTGTGCAGAGATCCCACCTGACGATCCCATTTCTTCTTAAAATCAGGCACGCTGCTTGCTTCGATCACCTGAAGTGGAAGTTTATTCCAGCGATCAACCACTCTTTCGGTGAAAAAGTATTTCCTGGTGTCGCCGTGCAATTTCCCGCCCCTGATTTTCCATGGATGTCCTCTTGTTGCTGTTGGACCTTTGAAAAAGAAGATATCTTCTTCTACCTCGATACGGCCCGTGAGGTATTTGAACGTCTCGATCATGTCTCCCCTCTCTCTGCGTTCTCCAGTCTTAGAGAAACTAGAAGTCCAGTCCAAATTCTCACCAATTTAAAAGATTTACTAAGCTTCCCAGTGCTTTTAATACCTTTCAGAGAAGGAAATGCTCATTTGTGAATTGTTGTAATTCTTGAATAGCAGGATCTACAGCAGGGGTGTCCAACCTGTGGCCTGAGGGCTGCTTGCGGCCCCGTGAAGTATTTTGTGTGGCCCCGGTCGAGGGCAATGCAGTGTTTTCCTCTGCTGCCCCCGAGTATTTACCGTCTTGTCGGCTCCCTCCTCTGTCTTGCTGCAGCGTTTGTGCATTTGTGCGGCCCCAGAAACTTTTTTTTCGGCCAGGAAAGTGTGGATAGGCATATGTAGGTACCTCAGTGTAGGCATCGGTAGGTGCTATGCCAATTTCTACGTAGAACTTAAATTAATGTTTTTAAATTGCTTTTAACCCTTTATTTGCCATTGTTGTTCAGAAGCAACATGTGTTTCCTATGGCTCTTATGGGAGATCTACATCTCCAAATGCCTGCTACCTTGGCACTGTTGCTCTCGTTCAACATCAAGTTGCGTAAAGCAGCCATTTCACCATCTGCCAATTAAAGGGTTAAATTGGGCTTTAATGGTATTTTCAATTATCGTGTCACTTAAGCCAATTAAAAATTTTTGAGTTTTGTGTACAAATCGGCTAGGTGCTGCTAGACACCACCGATCCAGGTACCTAACAACACCTAATCTATGTTTCTATGTTTCTAACCTAGGCACCTTTTATAGAAACAGGGCCTAAAAGTCTGTCTAAAATTGAGATTTAAATGTATATATGACATAGACATACCTGTATAAGTCAGTGGTCTTCACTCATTTTTAAGTGAGGGCTGCTTTGGATCCAAATGAGCTGAAGGAGAGCCACCAAGTATCTTCCCATGTGAGGCCATGAGACTGCTGACCAGTGTGTGTCAATGACATCCATCCCACTCGCCTGCCTTCAAAACCTTTTATTGGGCTAATTGCCAAGGCTGTGGATATTTCCAATTGCATTGTCTTCATTTATTGAGAAATATGCACATCCAAGGTGGGGGGAGAAGGGTGGGGGGGTATTTTGGTTTTCTTATAAGTGCAAATAATGTGGAGAGGGGAGAGTTATTATGTCTTCTTATGTTTGATGAAAGTCATTGTATATGAGGGAGAGAGGGTTATGGGATCTGAATTAAACTTTAATAGGCTATTAAGTGATATATTTAAATATAAATTGATGTTATATGCTGTTGCACTTATTGTAAGTTTTAAAAATGAATAAAGAATACTTTTTAAAAAAAGAGAGAAATACCTTGTCCTTCAAGCATGTGGCTCTTCCCCCCCCCCCCCCCCCTTTATGTCATGAACTTAAATAGAGAAGCAGAAAAAAAAGCCTGAATAATGCTGAGGGTTGCCCCAGAGGTCTCCAGAGGCCACTATTGGCCCCTAGCCTTGCACTGAAGAACACTGGTCTAAGTGTTGATTTCTGCACATCTGAATCTAAAATAGACATCCTTATCATTTGGGAACTGAACTTTCTTTGTTCTGCTTTTATTTAGATACCCAATGGGTCTTTTCTACTTGATCTTTCTGAACAGTTTTTTTCCAGCTTCTGGAACACTGACCCCAAGTAAGTTCTGCTTTTGTCAATTTTATTTTGCTGTCAGAAAAAAAGCACCTCAACACAGTCTCATAATGTCAGGCTTATCAATATCTGTTCAATTATTTTGTACATGATCCAATTTAAGCCACCACAATCCGCAAAGAATGCAATTTGGTGTTAATAGTATATTTTAATAGAAGCTATTGTTTCACATTTAATGAATGATCCAATCTCTTTAGAAAGCCTAAGCAACAGAACCAAAATAAATCACCCACAATTCTATTGAAGGTGTTGGATATGTTTGAAGTTTTCATGAAAGATGTCCCTGTAAATGTGTCCATTTTTTGTATAAATTGAAAATCTTAGAGTTTTCTTCAAGTGAATTTCATTGCTCATCAATGAACGGCACTGGAAAATTAAACTCTTGTGAAATTATTACCAACTCTTTAGGATGTGTATTTATACTCAGTAGCACAGTAACATAAGTATCAAGGCATTGCAATTGGTGCATAACCCGACTGTTTTTTGGTGATGGGGGAACAGAAAACAGTACAAATTACTCCTGTACTAAAACAGCTTCATTGGTTACCGGCAGCATATCGGAATCAACATAAGGTTTTGTCTATAATTTATGAAACACTGTATGTTCCTGCTGTGACTTAGTAAGGGGGGGAGGGGGATATGGTATGTCCCGGGTGCTGTCTTCTTCTTGATACCCCCTGCCATGTGCATGCACCCCTTCCCTTCCCTTGTACCTATTTAATTTTCTTGGCAGTAGCAGCTTCACGAACTTGCTGCCCATGTTGTTGTCAGCTATCTTTGATGTCACATCCAGGTCCCATGCCTAGGAAGTAACGTCAGACATGGTGCGGGCAAGTTTGTGATGCTGCTCTTTACGGAGAGGATGGTGGATGTCTGGAATGCTCTCCCGAGAGAAGTGGTGGAGATGAAGACGGTGATGGAGTTCAAAAAGGCATGGGATGAACACAGAGGATCTAGAATCAGAAAATAATAGTAAATATTGAAGGCCAGTACTGGGCAGACTTGCACGGTCTATGTCTGTATATGGCACCTCAACCTTCCCCAACTTGATGGGGCAAGAGGGAGTCCAAGCTCTCTTGCCCCATGACACCCTGACCTTCCCCGATTTGATGGCAAGAGGGAACCCAAGCCCTCTTGCCCAGTCAAACCGCAACCCCCCTTCCGACATCGGGGCAAGAGCAAGCCCAAGCTCTCCTGCCCCGTCAAACTGCGACTCCCCCCGACAACATCAGGGCAAGAGGGAGCCTAAGCCCTCC
This sequence comes from Geotrypetes seraphini, assembly GCF_902459505.1. Taxonomy (NCBI): domain Eukaryota; kingdom Metazoa; phylum Chordata; class Amphibia; order Gymnophiona; family Dermophiidae; genus Geotrypetes; species Geotrypetes seraphini. Next base: position 147,567,420 of record NC_047089.1, read on the forward strand.
TGCCCCGTCGAACTGCGACCCCCCCCCCCCGCCAACATCAGGCCAGGAGGGAACCCAACCCCTCCTGCCCAGGCGAACCCCCTATCCCCCATCCCCACTAAAATGTGGGCAGGAGGGATCCCAGGCCTTCCTGCCCTCAAAGCACCCCCTCCACGCTCACCCCCCCAAACCCCCGATTGCCCCCCTGCCAACCCCCCCACCCTCAATCTCCTTGTACCTTGAAATCATTGGCCATATGGACGGGTGCCAAGCCCGCCCGTCCGGCAGGCCAGCCATCCCACGAATAGGGCCGGATTGGGCCAGGCAGTTCAAACCCCATGGTAGGGCAGACTTTAAGAGCATGATTATGTAAAAGAACACATATGAGAAGTACAAAAAAATGATGTACTTTATAAAACATTCGATAATAGTCATCAAACATTCTCAAATACTAGAAGAGCAAGAAAATCCAATTAATGTATCACAGTATACTTTTTCAAAGAATAATTTTTTTTAAAAAAATTCTAATTAGCAACTATTCTTGCATCAGTCAGTTAAGAAATATATTAATATGGCCTTTCAGAGATGGGAAAGCACTATCAGACAACAGAATACACAATGTCCTGTCTCCTCTCCATTTAATTATTGATCCTAAGATAGTCAATATTGCACCTAATCTTTTAACGCTGGCTTTTACAAAGCTGTGGTAGAGGTTTTTACCACAGACCAATGAGGTAAATGCTTCAACGCTCATAGAATTCATTTGAGCGTCAGAGCATTTTCCGCGCTGGCCCATGGTATAAACCTCTACCGTGGCTTTGTAAAAGGAGCCCTAAAATTTTTCTCAAAAATATTCATTGTACTACAAGAATCTTTCAAAAAAGCAACTTATCATATAACCACATCCATGCTCCCACATGACATCATTTTCAGAGTTTCACTGCTATGCTTCATGGAAAACATACGCTGCCTCTTCTTGGCTTCAGCATTCTTCAAAGAATCATCTGATGAAGCTTGTCCAATCATACAAAAGAATTTAAATTAGCCAATCACATACAACTCTCTATCTATTTGATCACTTCTTATAAGTAACTATAAACTCATGATGAATATATCTCATCTTTTTCATGCTTTATTAATAGAAAACCAAGGATAACCTCACACCAAAAATCTTTGGATGATATCTTTAGCCTTACTATTAAAAATCTTGTAAGGAAATGCATAGATGTCATAGCTGAAGAAATTGAACAGTAGGTAAATCAATTTAAGATGATATGAATGATGACTTACAAAATGTATAAGGTATTCCATTCTACCTCTGTTCAATAAAATGTAGTAATTAATCTATTATTTTCTTTCAATCTGGATTTTCACAAACTTGGTAGTAATAGAGTGACATTGCATGGTCAACTTTAAATTCTCATCCAATGAACTGAGCCAATTTGCAAATAGCCCCATTTAAGACACGCTATAGAAGACATATGTACTTATTGAATAGCTGGAAAGTGGTCATTTATGCATGCATGAACCAACCTATGTGTGTAAATGACTAGATAAAAAAAAACCCAAAAAGGGAGACCCAATGATCCACAGTAAAAACAATCCAAAGATAAAAACAGACTGTGGATATGGATGTTCTGAAAGATGATTTTTATTCGCTCATCACAATAAAAATACAAATAAAAGTCTGAATTAGTAATTACATTACTGATTTCTATTCCGCCTCAACCTTGCAGTTCTGGGCGGATTACAAAAGAGACAACTGGACATTTCCAGGATATTTACAGAGAGAATTCTGGTCATTTCCAGGAGAAGTTACAAGAATAATGGAGCTGTATATTTCAAGAGCTACAAGATGCTGTACAAATAGGAAACAGTGCAGATCCAGTATATATACCGTTAGGGAAGCAGTTGACATGCTTGAGGCTAAAGAGACGGGAACTGGTGAAGGGGGGAGGAGGGGGGGAGTTGCATTGAGGGGGGTCTGGTTGGGGTTAAGCCATCTGTATAAATTTTTTGAATAGGTGGGTTTTGATTTCTTTGCGAAAATATTTGTAGTCGTTTGTTGTTATCAGCAGGTTGGAGATAGTGTGGTCCAGTTTCGCTGTATGCGTTGCCAGCAGACTGTCAAATACACATATGATTGTCCTGACAGACACTACACAGTCCATGTTTTGGCGAAAATGAATTCCTCAGGGGTCCGGATGATGTAGGGTACAAAGATAAAAATATGAACAAAACAATGTACGTGTCTTTGAGCATAAATCCTGAAATGGCTTGAAACAAGCAGAGTGGCGCGTAAAATCGCAGTGAGAAACCACCACACTAAACTGAAACTAAACATAAAGGGTCCGTCAGGACAATCATATGTGTATTATTAATTCTGTATTTTTATTGTGAAGAGCAAATAAAAATCATCTTTCAGAACATCCATACAGGGCCGCCATCAGGGCAGTACTACCAGTCCTGCATTCAGGGGCCCGGAGCTGACAGGGGGCCCGGGCTCCCCCAGGGTCCTAGGCAGTGTTCTAAGGCAGGGGCGCCAGTAGCTCGCCAAGGCAAAGTGAGTCGATCACCCAGGACTCACTTTGTCTTGGCGATCTAATCTATCGGGCCGATCAGTCTTCCTCTCCCCGACGTCAATTCTGCCGTCGGAGAGGAAGTTCGGGCCAGCCAATCGCTGCCTGGCTGGGCGGAACTTCCTCTCCGACAGCAGAATTGACGTAGGGGAGAGGAAGACTGATCGGCCCGAAGCAGGGAGAGCATGCGTCGGCGTCGGCTTTGGGGCCTGTTATCCATTGGTGAGTCCTGTTCCCCGATGGCAGCGGCAGTGGCAGTGGCTTGGGGAACGGCAGGGAGAAAGAAAGAAAGGGGGCAGGCAGGGAAACAGAAGGAAAGAAGAGAAACAGAAAAAAAGAAAGAAAGGTCAGGGAGAGAGGAAGAAAAAGTTGGGGGAGGGAATGAGGTGTGGAGGAGAGAAAGCATACAGGCTGATAGAAGGGAAGAAAGATTGGATGCACAGTCAGAAGAAGAAAGTGCAACCAGAAATCACCAGACAAGGTAGGAAAAATGATTTTATTTTAAATTTAGCAAAGTGGAGGCAGTATTACCACAGTTTTCAAAGGAATTTGCCCAAATAACTTAATAGTTAACTGGGTAAATTCCCAGAGATGAAAACTTCCCTTCACTTACTATGCACAGTTCAGAATTTATATCTGCTGTCTATATTTTACAATATGGTCCCCTTTTACTAAACCGCAATAGTGGTTTTTAGCGCAGGGAGCATATGAGCGTCAAGAGCAGCGCTGGGCATTCAGCGCAGCTCCCTGCGCTAAAAACTGCTATTGTGGTTTAATAAAAAGGATGGAGGGTATATTTGTCTATTTTTGTATGGTTGTTACTGAGGTGACAATGCATAGAGTCATCTGCCTTGACCTCTTTGAAAAAAACCCAGAATAGGAATGATAATTAACATTTTCTCAGCGTATAGTGTGCTTTGTGTTTTTTAATTTTATTGTTGGTAGATCATTTTGACTTGGTCATTTTAAAGTAGCTCACAAGCTCAAAAAGTTTGGGCACCTCTGAGCTAGAGCGTTGAAACTGTGTATTTCTATTTTATCCCCCCTTTTACAAAACTGTGGAGGGTTTTTTAGTGCCAGCCGTGGTGGTAGCAGCTCTGATGCTCAGAATTCTATGAGTGTCAGGGCTGTTACCACTGTGGCTAAAATCCACACTACAGTTTTGTAAAAGAGTGAGGGGTTAGTTTGTGATGACATATTCCATACTAGGCGAAGGTGTTTTGTGTGTTCGAAAGACATGGTTTTCTGTTAGGATTGACGGTGTAGGATTGATTGGTCTGGCTTGTTTAGTTTTACAATGGGTGTATTGATGTACTGCTCACTGCAATATGTAAGATGCTGCCTTTTCCTAGGTACTCATGTGTGACGTGTGGTTTGTTACTAAAAATCATGTTTTTCTTACAGATGGGGGGGGGGGGTGCCAAAAAATGATGGCCCCGGGTGTTACATATGCTTCGTACGCCACTGCATGTAAAGATACCAGAAAGCTGGCGTAGCAAAAACTTAAAGTAAATTGTTATTCTTCTAAGTTTTGAGTATTTAACCCTCCCACAATCTCACGGGCACTCGTTTCAAATTTCAAGTTTATTGAGATTTTGATTTAAACGCAATATCAAATATTTTCAATGCGTATAACAAAAATAAATTTGGGGAAATAAATAAAACCATTTGAACAATAAACATACAAACATATCCATAGATGATTAAAATTACATAAGGAGTACAAGGATAAACTACATTTGTTTAAAAATGCGTTCTCTGCGCCTGCTCATAAATTTGTTGACTGGAAGGATCCAGCAATGTGGCCAGATGTCATTCAGGACAAAGACAGAGAAAGAATTGTGCAATTTGGATTAATGATGGAAGATGATTTAAAGCAAATGGCACAGTCTATGAGCAAAGATCTTGACGGACGTTCTTTTTATGAATATCTCCTCTATGCCAAATCACCCAATGGACGTGAGAAGATTTTAAGGGACTGGCTTAGGTGGAGCATTAGCAGAAAAGTATGTGTGTATTCAGCCCATGGAAGAAGAGGGGGGGCGTCGGGGGGGGGGGGAAGGGGTGCGTGGGGGGCCCAATAGGATTGCTCAGTAAGGGGCCCAGAAATTTCTGATGGCGGCCCTGCATCCATATCCACAGTCTTTTGTTTTTATCTGTAAATGACTAGATACCAGCAATTACATTTGCCATTACAGTACTGCACCCTAAGGGGGGAATTCATCAAAAGGTGTTACCTTGACAGCACATGCTAATTGCATTAGCACTTGTTAATAATTAGTGTGTAGTAAATGCTAAAGACATCTTTAGGAATATAGGACTAGGGGCTAGATTCACTAACCATCGATTCTGTGCCTGATATATTCCTGATTCCATGCAGACCGACTAATTCACAAAAGGCCTGCATGCAAATGGGGACGATCGTTGACACGCCCCCCTACCCACAGCACAGATTGTTAGAGAGCGATACTTGAGCATGCACAGACCCTGACAGTAGTGACAGGAGAAGCAGCCTCCTGTCACTGCTGTCAGGGCTTCTGCCGGCTTTTTTTTTTTATTTATATTTTTTTTAATAGGCCGCAAAATATCAAGTCTATAAAAAAAAAGAAAAAAAGCCTCCCCCTACCCGAAAAAGCGCCCCCGTGCCGAACACCCCCCCATGAGCACCCAGCCTGGCCCGACCCAACATCCTCATACCTAAAAGTTGGGAGAAGGAGGGGTGCTCAGTCTCTCCTGCTCCATAGGCCTCCCTCCTGCCACTGGCATGGTCCACCCCCTGACCGACAAGGCCCGGCCCACCCCTAGGCCTGGACTGACACCCCCGTACCTAAAAGTTGGGAGCAGGAGAGATGCTCAGTCCCTCCTGCTCCTCCGGACTCCAGCGACGTATCTGCCTGGGCCTTAGGCCCTGCCCCATTGTATAATGTGATGTATAGGGAGGAGCCTAAGGCCCTGATTGGCTCAGGCGCCTCAGGCCCCTCTCAAGGAGGCCTACGGAGTAGGAGGGACTGAGCACCCCTCCTGCTCCCAACTTGTAAGTACAGGGGTGTCAGCCCAGGCCGGGCTGGAAATGGGCCGGTTGAAGGGTGGGAGACCTACAGAGCAGGGGAGACTGAGCACCCCTCCTGCTCCCAACTTTTAGGTAAGGGTGGTGTTTTGCTGGGCCGGTCAGGAGGTGGGTCGTGCCATGCTGGGGGTGGGCCGTGTTGGTCAGGGGTGGACCATGCCGGTGGCAGGAGGGAGGCCTATGGAGCAAGAAGGACTAAGCACCCCTCCTGCTCCCAAATTTTGGGTTGGGCCAGGGGGCCGCCAATTTTTGACTCTCCTGCCCTCTGCCGCCCTTCCCCACAGTGCAGCCCTGCTTTAAAACCACAGGCTCGCACTACGGGGAAGGGCAGTAGAAAGTAGGAGAGTCAGGGCAGGCAGAGAACAGGAGAGTTGAGGGGGGAGCAGAGAGAGATGGGGCAGGCACAGAGCAGGAGATTCGGGGGAGCTAGAGAGAGTCGGGACAGGCAGACAGCAGGAGAATCGGGGGAGGCAGAGAGAGCAGGGAAACCAGAGAGAGAAGAGTCGGGGCAGAGCAGTTTTTTACACAAGCGACTGGTCCTCACCAGTCACTTGTTCTTGACCGGCCAGCCAGTCGGTGTGTCAGGAAAAAGGTAGTGAATCACATCCATCATGCTTTGCATGCCAATTCCCCTCATTTGCATGCACAGATCGGGATGGGATCGCTACACAGGTTAGTGAATTGGTTCAGAGGGAAATCGGGTTTCAAAGGGCTCGCAAACCAATCGGTACACGATTGGTTTGCTTTGTGAATCTAGCCCTAGATTCACTAACCTTCTTTTTATGCCCATTCTGTGGCCGATCCATGCAGGCCTGACCAATTCACAAAAGAAAAAAATTAAAATGAGGGCGATCATAGGAATACCCCCCCCCCCTCAGACCGCACGGATTGCTAGTGTGCAATCCCAACGCATCTGTAGATGGTTTGTGCATGCGTCTAAGAGCCGCAACTTTTTAAAAAAACTTTTACTAGCCCAGCGAGCCCTTGGTTTTAACCCACTTTTAACCCGCAGGTCAAAATCACGTTGGGGAGGCAGGCAGGAGAGATTTTGGACTGAGAGCAGGCCAGCCAGTTGGGGCGGCAGGCAGGAGAGATTTGGGCCAAGAGCAGGGCAGTGAGTCGGGGCAGCAGGAAGGAGAGCTTCGGGGCAGAGAGGAGCAGGAAATTGGGGCAGAGTGCAGATTGGGGCAGAAAAACAGGGCAGAGAGCAGGGCGGCAGAAGGCAGGGCAGCCGCTTATTTTGGATTGGCTAGCCCAGTCAGTGTTGCTTTTTTATTTTAGTGAATCGCGTCCTTCCTGCTTTGCATGCCGATTCCCCTCATTTGCATGAACGGATCAGGATCGGATCGGTACATAGGTAAGTGAATCAGGTTGTAGGGAAATCGGGTCGCAAAGGGCTCGCAAACCGATTGGTTTGCTTAGTGAATCTAGCCCATAATGAGTATCTTTAGCATTTAGTGCATGCTAATGCGGAAACACCCCTTGATGAATTCCCCTCTTTAGTGTGAAATATTTCACAAAGATCAAATCACAATTTGTGTGCAGTAGTGGTTGAGCTAAGCCCATGACAAAGATGGCTGTAACTTCCAGGAGAAATGTATTTTGTTTTGGAAACCATATCACATAGCTGTAAGAAGAGAAGGTTAAGAGAGTACTTTTATTACACCTATCAACTTTCCATTTAAGATATTTCAATGCCTATTTTTGCCTCTTAATCAGGAAATTTCTTGTGCTTTGTTTAAGTCATCGGTTGTTGACTGAACCTTGTTCACTTAATTTTCAGATGCTTATACAAAGAGATATAATGTCATGGCAGATGAGGCTTTTATCATAAACTGCCATTGTGTAGGTCCAAATGACCTGAGTGATAATATCACATGGTTCCGCAATGATATGAGGATTCCAAATAAAGAAGGAACACGAATACATTCCTCTGGTGAATATCTTAGGATACTACCAACAGCACAAGGAGATACAGGAACATATACTTGTTTTATACAGTAAGTCTAAAGTGGACAATTTACGAATGTACACGGTTGCCAGAAAAAAACAGGACTCCCAACGTTGTTCCAAATAATCCAAAAACAAATGTACTGTTATTTTTAAAAAAAATATTACCATTATTGACAGGTTTCACTACAAGATGCTATAAAACTGGATGATCCTTGTTTTCAAAATGATGTCATTTAAAAATGACCATTCAGATCCATTTTAGCAAAAAGATATTCAGCGAAGCAGATAAAATTGCAATTAAATTCTGTGACAAAATAAGGCATTTACTAAGGGAGTTTCCTAATAAAGAGCTCCTTTTACAAAGCTGCAGTAGCAGCTGCTGCTGCGGTAATCACACTGATGTTTATAGAATTTAATGGGCATTGGAGCATTTAGGGGGAAATTCTATAAGCAGCTCCTAAATTTAAGCATCGTTAGGCATCCTGCCAATGGTCAGAAAAGGCAGGGTTGAAGCTCCTACTGACGCCTAAATAAAAGGCAGCTGACATGGCCGCTGGAATCGTGGCCAAGAAGCCGCTGTAGGCTGCGGAATGCTAAAGTAGGCATGGCCAACCCCCGAAGTGGCGTTAGGCAATCTAAAGTGGCTACCCAGCCATGAATCACGCCAAGATAGGCAGCTGAAATATAGGCCTGGGAAACCCTGGCCTTTGCACCAGTTATGCAGTTGGTGTAAGTGCCTTAAATGTAAGTGTATTTTAGGCTATTTGCACTAGTGCGGTATTCGATAAAGGAAAGTAGGGGATAGGTATTCAAAGTGATTTAAGCAACCAAAACTTTTAAATCACTTGTGAGGGACTTTCTAGTGATATTAATTTGTGTTTAAATGGAGCTAGTTCAACTAACAGGGAAATTCAATAAACGGTGCCTAAATTTAAACGCTGGTGAGTGCCCTACTGGCACCTAAGTTAATTGTGATATGCCGTTTGAAACAGTGATTAACAATAAATTTAATGTGCCTAAAGTAAAGGCACTGGAATCCCACCTCTGGAGGTGCCTACCAGTGCCTAAAGCCACTATGGGCGTGGCTAATGATGAAGTAACAGGTGCCGTAAAGCACCTATGTAGGCATGATTCACGTGTTTCCTCGAAAATAAGAACTATCCCAAAAATAAGCCCTAGCATGATTTTTAAAGATGCTCCTAATATAAGCCCTACCCCAAAAATAAGCCCTAGTAAAGATCGATCCCTGAAGCCCCCACAAATGTCTCAGACACTCCCCGACTCCATCTCTGACACTAGTGCTGCCAGATTCGCCCAAAAAATCAGACTCGTCAGTTCAGCAACCCCCTACCCCGGTGAGACCTGACACCTCCGCTCTAGGGCTTCATAAAGCAGCAGCAGCGCTCTGAACGGGCTGCTTTGTGGCCTTCCTCACCAGGGCCTTCCTTCTGACGATTCCCTGGCGGGGAAGGCCGCGAAGCAGCCAGTTCATAACACATGGAGGGGAGGGAAGAGGTGGGGGGATAGAGAGGAGGTGGGGTGATGGTGCCCCCACCAACATGACCTCCCCCCCTTACTATGCCACTGAATGCAGGATTATCTATACTGGAGCAAGTAATTTGATCATCTTTTTTTTTTTAGCCACACATATTGCACAAATTGAAGCCAATATTTTTTTCCTTATAATTTCAATATTGTTGTGCATTATTTGGTGTTAACAAAATTGGATTATTGTGATGCACTGTACTTAGGCCTTTCAGTTGCAAAATGTTAGGTGTTACAGGTTATATAGAGCAGTGTTCTTCAACCACCGGTCCTTGGACCAATGCCGGTCCACAGAAATTTCCTGCCGGTCCACAGGGCCAGCATGTGCATCAGGCCCAAAATAGTGTTCTTCAACCGCCGGTCCACGGTGCAATTGATATGGCGGTATCTTCGAGCCAGCTCCCTCTTCCTAACTGATTCAGTGCACAAAGCCACGGGCAGTGGCTCAATCCTACGCCTGAACCGGAAGCCTTCTCTCTGACATTGCAACATCAGAGGGAAGGCTTCCAGATGAGGCACGGGAAGTGCAAGGTGCAATTAGTACTATTATGGGGGCGGGGTCTGGGGTGGAGATTGGGTAGAGATGGGCGGGGTTCGGCCCACGACTTAGCCCAGTGTTCTTCAATCGCCAGTCCATGGACCGATGCCGGTCCACAGAATAATTCTTTTATTTCTGCCGGTCCATAGGTGTAAAAGGGTTGAAAAACACTGGTATAGAGCACAGTTGCCAGGTTGGTTGCTGGTGTTTCCAACTATGTGCATGTGACCTCTCCCTTGAGACAATTGCATTGATTGCCTGTAGCCTATAGGATGAGGTTTAAAGTACAGTACTGACAATCATTCATCAGGTACTGCATATATCATAAATGTTAAAAGTTTACCCCAAGGTCAGAAAGTGCTAATAAATGGGATATTTCAGCAGTTTATACTGTGCAATATGTAGAGAATAGGTTGGCTGCTTTATTGGTAGCCGGTTCACTGATGTGGGAATCGCTTGCCAGGGCATTTACATCTTTGGGAATCTGAAGCAGTTTTAGAAGTACTTGAGGATGCATCTATTTCTTCCTGCTTGAGATGGATTGGGCAATACAGATTCTAGAACTGTAGTAGTATACCATTATGTATATTTATACATGTGTTTTGAATAGATTTTATGAGTGGGGTTTTTTCTGTGCTCCAGGAGGTTTATACATTTTGAAATAAATACATAAATGTGGGCACATTAACAATTATGTTATGCTTATCAAGTATCACACCCATTTTAGGGTTATAGCTCTTTCATAAAAAGGGGCTGTAAATTAATATGATGCTTAATGGTTATTGCATTTTTGTATTTTTTTTTTTTTTTAGGAGAAATGCCTCTTCCTTCTGGTGTCATATGAATCTGACAGTATATCGATATGAACAGGGAAACTGTTTCCCAGCCAATTCAAGATTTGAACCAATTAGTCAAAAAGTAGGGGATGCGAAAATTGTTTGTCCAATGACAAATCAGTATGAAAAACTGAGCAACTTTACATGGTACAAGGTATTCAAAAAAAGCAGTAAAAACTACTTTAAAAATATAGGGGCTGCTATTAAAAACAAGCTGAGGTCCTAAATCTATGCTCTATTTTCAGCCCAACCTAGAAGCCTAATTTTCAGCTGAAAATCCATCCTAATTTAGGAGCTTAAAAGTTCACGCTTTTAAATTTAAGTTTGCCATTTATTTACCTAAGTTTATGAGCCATAGAATAAATTCTATATATGTCACCTAAAAACTTGGCAATTTGAACTATTGTACATAGTAACATAGTAAATGACGGCAGATAAAGACCCGAATAGTCTATCTAGTCTGCCCAACCTGATTCAATCTAAAAAAAAGAAAAAAAAAATTTCTTCTTCTCTGCCCAGTACTGTTCTTAGGTTCCAACTACTGAAGTCTCCGTCAAAGCTCACTCCAGTCCATTTACATCCTCTCAGCCATTGAAGCCCCCCAGCCCATCCTCCACCAAACACCCTTATATAGACACAGACCGTGCAAGTCTGCCCAGTACTGGCCTTAGTTTTTCAATATTTACTATTATTTTCTGATTCTAGATCCTCTGTGTTCATCCCATGTTTTTTGAACTCCGTTTTCCTCTTCTCCACCTCACTCGGGAGCGCATTCCAGGCATCCACCACCCTCTCCATAAAGAAGAATTTCCTTACATTACTCTTGAGTGTCCCACCCCTCAACCTCAAATTATGTCCTCTGGTTTTACCATTTTCCTTTCTCTTGAAAAGATTTTGTTCTACGTTAATACCTTTCAAGAATTTGAACGTCGGAATCATATCTCCCCTGTCCCTCCTTTCACCTCCTATCATTTTTGTCGCCCTCCTCTGAACCACTGTTCCCTCTAAGCTGTGCGCTTGTGCATGCGCATACAACTTGCTGAACCCGCGCACACAAATTAAAATATCGCGCACAAAAAAATACATTTTTGCCTAAAATGATTTTCACTGCTTAAATGAAATGTTGCAGAAGACGAGCTGTTCTGATTTCCCATTTATCACATTTATTGAAGCGCTATAATATAAATTTTAAGTCATTCATGTGATTCCGTTATCTTTGGCAGTTGAACTTGACACGTCATGTGCCCTTTAGGGCCATAGCCCATGGCCCATAGGATATGAAACACTTCTGATTCTTTGACTTCCTGAAGTTCCGCCATATTGTTTATTTCGTGGAATCGTAGTGTGCAGCATGGTAATGTGGTTGTATAACTGTATTCGTTTATTAAATTGCAACCAGATATAACTCTTAAAATGTTTAAACCGCAAATGGTGAAAATTGTAAAACGCAAGAGAGCTGCAACAGCTTTTAGGTCTGAATAGCTTGAAGAAATTGTTGAAACGGAAACACCAGAATCTCGAAATACAATGCGTGTTCGACTGTGTGAAATATTTACCTATGACGAAGACGATGGAGTTGTGTGTTGTTATTGTCAAGATGCCAAAGCAACTGGAAAATTCTCTAGTGGAAAAATATGGGATGATGTTTGGAAACTGGACTTTCTGAAATGCCATCTATCAAGTAAATCTCATACCGACAGTATTAGGAAACTCAGAAGTAAAAATCCAAATTTAAGAGGGGGACTGGTTAACATGATGCTTGAAAGCCCAACCAAAAAAGAAAACAGGCAAATTAGTAATGGACGGAAGCGTTCCAGTCCTGATGAAATTAAGATTCTTGTCGACAGTGTTGTGCTGGCCATTAAGATGAATATCTCAATGCTCTCTGTTCAAGATATCAATGAGCACATGGCGAAGTATGTTAGTATACCTAATAGCTGGAGAAGCAAAAACTATGCGTTTGAATTTCTTGGAATTATCAATGGCATCGTGCAAGATGATCGTATGGCAGACATTAAATTAGCAACGTATCATACGCTAATTGTTGATGAAAGCACAGACATTTCTGTCAACAAGTACTTAATACTCTACTTTAAGTATCGGCCTATCAAGTCAAATGAGTATAGGACATCATTTTGTGGGATGCTGAAGTTGGAAGCATGTGATGTAACAGCAATTAGGGAATTCTATAGGAAACATGAACTTGACCTGAATAAAATGTTTATGTTCACCTCTGATGGTGCCTCTGTTATGTTGGGCAAAATAGATGGTGTTGCAGCACAGTTGAGAAAAGACATTCCACATTTAGTGCAGCAACATTGTGTTGCACATCGGGAAGATTTGGGACTTTCTGATTCATGGAAAAAAGTAAAATTGATGAAAGAAGTAGAAACTGTAATGAGAACTGTGTACACGGTGTTCTGTCGGTCTTCTACTAAACGATGCAAATTTCAAGAAATAGCAGATGCATCTGAATGTGAATCAATTGCTTTCAGACCTCTGAATGAAGTGCGCTGGTTATCTAGACACTTTGCAATAAGATCATTATCTTTGTCTTCTTCAAAATATTTTAACAGGGGATCATAATTTTGAATAATTGCTTTAAGTGCAAAGTACTGCTATAAGAAGCTGAACAGTGAACAATTTCATATTGCACTTGAAGTTTTGAATGATGTCTTATCAGAACTGGCTTCCTTAACCATGGCATTTCAAAAACGTGGTTTGATACCATTGGAAGCTTATCATCTTGCGCAGGGTAAATTGAACAAACTTCGAATGCAATACTTAGGCGACAAGGTTAAGTGGATTGATGAACTCAACAGTCTTCTTGATAACAGGATGAGGTCTGGAGAAAAAGTTTCAGTGGATACTAATTCCATATTAACCTTCATCAACATCCTATGTTTGCATCTGGGTGAAAGATTTCCTGAAAATGAAGTTGAGGAATGGTCTGCTTTTGACTGTACAGCAATATCACAATGCGACCTTGACTTCGGAAATGGACATATCAGATCTCTTTGTTTAAAGTATAACAATTTCTTCCAGAGGAAAGTGTTATTATTCAGCAATACAATGACTTTAAATACCTTGTTGCAGAAAAAATTAAAAGCAATATGATAAACAGCTTTCAAGATATGACGAAATTTGCATTTCAGAATGATCAATTTGCAGATTTAGCAAAATTGATGGACATTGGTGCCACATTCTTAGCATCTAGTTCAGATTGTGAGCGTGGTTTTAGTCTAATGAACAATTTGAAGACTAAACAAAGGAACCGTTTACATTTAGAGCATTTGGAAATGCTGATGCGTGTTAAGAGTCATCTTCAAGATGGAGGCTCAACAGATCTTGACAGAATTTATTCGGACTGGATAAATATGAAAGATCACAGGGAAAAACCTTGAAAACTAAATTGCTGTTACTTTCTAAATTTTAAGTATAAAGTACAATGATACCTTATTTATAGGTAACGCTCAATGAAACATTTCAATGAAACATAATTTATGTTTATTGAAATGAGACTTTATGTAATATAAAGTGTAACTAAAATTACATTGTGTTTTCGTTAATTCAGACTAAACTCAAAGACCTGCCCATAACTGAACTCCGGGCCCTCTGGCAATCATTTCTATAGCGCACACAAATTTAGTTTTTCTTTAAAAGGCGCACAGATGAAATTTTTTGCGCACACAGCCTATGAAAAATTAGAGGGAACATTGCTCTGGACCGCTTCTAGCCGTTTAGTGTCCTTTGCCAGATACGGTCTCCAAAACTGAACACAATACTCCAAGTGGGGCATCAATACCATCGTTCTTCTACTAGTTACGCCTCTCTTTATAGAGCCCAGCATCCTTTTAGCAGCAGCCACTGCCTTGTCGCACTGTTTTTTCACCTTTAGATCTTCGGACACTATCACCCCAAGTCCCTCTCCCCATCCGTTCATATCAGCCTTTCCCCTCCCAGCATATACGGCTCCTTCAGATTATTAATCCCCAAATGCATTATTACTCTGTATTTCTTTGCATTGAATTTTAGTTGCCAGATTTTAGACCATTCCTTTAACTTTTGTAGATCCTTTTTCATGTTTTCCACTCCCTCCACAGTATCTACTCTGTTACAAATCTTGGTATCATCCGCAAAAAGGCACACTTTTCCTTCTAACCCTTCAGCAATGTCACTCACAAACATATTGAACAGGATCGGCCCCAACACCGAACCCTGAGGGATTCAACTACTCACCTTTCCTTCCTTCAAGCGACTTCCATTAACCACCACCCTCTAGCATCTGTCCGCCAACCAGTTTCTAATCCAGTTCTCCACTTTGGGTCCTAACTTCAGCCCTTCAAGTTTGTTCAACAGCCTCCTATGAGGAAACTTGTCAAAGGCTTTGCTGAAATCTAAGTAAATTACATCTAGCATATGTCCTGGATCTAGTTCTCTGGTCACCCAATAGAAAAATTCAATCAGGTTCGTTTGGCACGATGTACCTTTCACAAAGCCATGTTGCCTCGGATCCTGTAACCCATTAGATTTTAGGAAGTTCACTATTCTTTCTTTCAGCAACACTTCCATTATTTTCCAACAACCGAATTGAGGCTTACCAGCCTGTAGTTTCCCGCTTCATCTCTGTGACCACTTTTGTGAATAGGGACCACATCTGCTCTTCTCTAGTCCCCAGGAACCACTCCCGTCTCCAGAGATTTGTTGAACAAGTCTTTAATAGGACCCACCAGAACCTCTCTGAGCTCCCTCATTATCCTGGGATGGATCCCGTCCGGTCCCATCGCTTTGTCCACCTTCAGTTTTTCAAGTTGTTCATAAACACTTTTCTCTGTGAACGGCAAAGAATCTACTCCATTTTCTTGTGTAACTTTGCCAGATAATCTCAGTCCTTCTCCAGGTTTTTCTTCCGTGAACACAGAGCAGAAGTATTTGTTTAGCACATTTGCTTTTTCCTCATCACTCTCCACATATTGGTTCCTAGCATCTTTTAGTTTAGCAATTCAATTTTTCATTTTCCCCCTTTCACTGATATATCTGAAAAAATGTTTATCTCCTTTTTTGACACTTTTAGCCATTTGCTCTTCCGCCTGCGCTTTCGCCAGACATATCTCCCTCTTGGCTTCCTTCAGTTTCACATCTCTAGAGTTAGGCGCAGCTTATAGAATCACAGGTACTGACTGTGTGACTAACATTTAGGCGCAGGCATTTTTGCCAATGAAAACCAAGCCTAAATGCCTGCAGCTGTTCTTTGTGGGTTGAGTGTATTCTATAACGATGCACCTAACTTTTAGGAACACCCATGACACACCCATGCTCCTCCCATGACCACACACCCTTGTAAGAGTAATGCACTAGAATATACATGCACTACTTTATAGAATAGGCTTAGAAAGCTGCACAAGTAAATTCTAATTACTGCCAATAATTGCTAGTTAGATGGCAGTTATTTGGCACGTAATTGTTTTGTTGACCAATTAACTTGCATGTGCAAATCTTCAATGCACAGAGATTTGTGCACACAACTTTGATCACAATATACAGAATCCAGGGGCTAGTACTAGAAATCAATGCTAATCTAACTTTTCTCTGCATTCTAAATCCGCCCCTTATTGCCAGCCTCTTTTTATGCTCCTAAATGTAGGAGTTTAGGGCTGGATTCTGTAACTGGTGCTGATATAGGTTTCCGCCTTAAAAGCGGCAGCTGATTGCATGTCAATCACGTATTGCTGCCAGTTTCAGAATTACGCCTATGGGAAAGATAGGCGCTGGAAATGTAGGTCTGGGTTTTCCGGGCCTACATTTCTGGCGCCTATCTTTGCGTAAATCATGCCTACATAGGTGCTTTAGGCGGCCTAATGTCACTTCTGGCATTGGCCATGCCTACTTTGGCATTTGTCAACCTAAAGCACTTATGTAGGTGAGATTCTGGCACCTTTTTTGTAGGCGCTGGTAGGCGCAACAACCTCACAATTTTTTGCTGTTCTTCAATTAACCTAGGTGCTGGTTTTAGAATTTCCCTCATAGTGAAATTTTGAATTTAAATTTGGACACTCAGACCTAGTACATTGTCAAGGAGGACAATTTATGAACATATCTTTTTTAACAGGTCCATAATGTTTTAGGTGCCACTTTTCAATAAATTTGGCATTTCATCTTTAGGACTGCAGACGACTTCAAGGAACAAAATACAAAATCATTTCAACAGATCTCATTATCAAGGAAGCCAATAAGAGTGACGAGGGGAGCTATACTTGTAAATTTACCTATGTGCACAATGGAACAGAGTACAATGTAACCCGAACCAAAGCACTTAAAATTAAAGGTAAGAACTGAATTCAGCTTGATATGTGGTGAATATTTTAGGTAGTGCTCTAAATTTTCATGAACCCTCCCAATGCCATACGAGAGGTATTCAATAATTTATCTACCTGAGTATGAAAGAAAGTAGCAAGCCTGTTGAAACAAGTCTGTGCATGTTGTGACATATCTCATGATTATGCATATGAACAGTTGCGGCTCAGTGCGAATCTAACATTCCAAGAGACAGGATGTCAGGAGAGTTCTTGTGCCAATCAAGTAAGAAACTGCTAGATTTGTAGCAATGTTCAGTGATAAATTTCTCAAAAAGGAAGGGAAAAAGCCTAAGGAAATCCATGAACGCATGACTACAGTTTATGGTGAGTCTGCCCCATCATTTTACAAAGTAAAATTTTGGAGCAAGCAGTTTAAATGGAGTAGAGAGTCCATTGAAGATGACCCTCATACTGGATGGCTTATGAATGCAACTTCCACAGAAATGTGCAAGAAAGTCGAGGATTTAATTTTGTCAGACAGATGAATTAAGGTTTCCTGAATAGCTGAAGAAATGGGCATCACAGCAGGTACAGTTTGGAAAATAATTCATGAGAAGATGGGCATGTCCAAGGTTAGTTCAAGATGGGCTCCAAGAATGTTGACACTATGTTAGAAGACTGTCAGGAAAACTTGAAGATGCTCTGTGAAGACAAAGTGAACTTTTTACATTGTTTGGTGATTGGAAATGAGAATTGGGTCTATCACAAAGATCCTGAGTCCAAAATGGAGTCAATGTAGTGGATGCCGAAGTCATCCCCTATCCCCAAAAAGTTTAAGACAGAAAAATCTGCAGGCAAAATGATGTCAAATGACTTCTGGGATGCCACACAAGACAACCATAATCATAACCAGGGAGAGTTATGCCAACACAATGATCACTTCGTGGGAGTCAATTAAGGAGAAAAGATGAGGAAAACTCACAGCAGGCATGCTGTTTTTTCATGACAATGCGCCAGCGCACATGTCATGATAATCAAAGGCTGCCATCTGAGAATGTGGTTTTCAGCAGCTGAACCATCCATCCTACAGCCCTGACCTGACTCCCTCAGAATTTTTCATGTTCCGAGTTTTAAAGAAATCTCTCTATGGACAGCAGTTTTCAAGTGATGAAGACATCAAGGAAGCTGTTATGTCCTGGTTTGAAGGTCAAAGAAAATAATTATTTTCAAGGGGGTTAAAGTAATTACAGGAAAAGTGGATGAAGTGTATGGAGCTATCAGTGGACTACATTGAAAAATAAAACAAAATTTTTTTGAAAACTCTTTTCTTTCATACTGAGATAGATAATTTATGGAATGCTCCTTGTATGTTCTTTATAGTGTAAAGAATGGTACTTACTGTTCTTAGAAACATAGAAACATGATGGCAGAAAAAAGGCCAAATGGCCAATCCAGTCTACCCATCTGCAGCATACACTATCTCCTCCTCTCCCTATGAGATCCCACATACCAGTCCTACACTTTCTTGAATTCGGATAGACTTTTGTCTCCACTGGGAGACTATTCCATGCATCTATCACCCTTTCTATAAAAATGGAGTTCCTTAGATTACTCCTGAGCCTATCACCTCTTAAACTCATTCTAAGCCCTCTCACTCTGGGTTTCCTTTATGTTGAAAGTGACTCACCTCGTGCGTATTTATACCACATAGGTAAACATCTCTATCATATCTTCCCTCTCCCACCTTTCCTCCAAAGTATACATATTGAGATCTTTGAGTCTGTTTTCCCCTTTACACCATTTGATGTAGACCACCAACCAGAGTGGGAGGTATAGAAGTGTCAATTTATTACAACCAAGTACCCAACGTGGCCACATTTCACCCTCAAAGGTTGTATCAGGGGTAGAGCTGTCAATATAGACATATTCAATAAATAAAAACAAACAAATCATTTAAAATTCACATGCATAAAAATAAAGTAAAAATGAAATTAAGAGACTATACGTGATTTATTTTCAAAGCACTTTGTATGTCTAAGTTTCATAGGTTTCTATGGTACTTTGTAGGGCCGCTGAAAGTTAGATGTCGGTAGGCATCCTACTGCCGCCTAAATTGTTTTAATTGATGATAAATGATGCAGTAATTGACCGCATCATTTAAAACCAATTAAAAGGTGATTAAAAAAAATAATCGCCACTAAGCAGCCTCTCCAACTGGCGCCTATCTCCCTGGTGGCTAGCAGTGCATACTGATGCTGAAGACTGAAAGGGGGCATGGTTAGGGGTGGCACCAGACTTTAGTGTCACTCTGTGCCACTGGCTGCAATTCTGATGTGTCCCTAGATGCTGAAAATGTAGGCCTATGAAACCCTGGCCTATATTTCCTGTGCCTAGAGTACTGTCAAGCCACGATTCTGGAAGTGGTGCCTGTTGGTGATTGACATGCGGCAGGCACCTGCCATGGCAGGTGCTTCCAGAATCAGCCCCTGTGTGTCTAAGTGCTTTGAAAATGAACCCCTATACAATTTCAAAGTGCACAAACAATTTTCAATCATAAAAATGAATGAAGAGCAAAGGAGCAATCCAAATGTGAATACAAATAGAGTGTGGTGATTAGAGGAGCAGAAGTCTCTTACCTTAAAATATTAAATTGTGTGTCATGCAGAAGTAAATCATTCATATTCCAATGATAAAGACAGATAAAATCAACATGCAAAAAAAACATGTACCTAGAGGGAGGGATGCCCACTCATTCCTACCCCCGAACCTCTTCCAAAGCAGCCGGGCAGGAGGGATGCCCATTCCTTCCTGCCACCATCCTCCTGGAAGTTCCCAACCCCCCCCCCCCCAACTGGCACCCCCCCAGACCCCTCAAACCTATAGACTCCCGACATTCCCTAAACATTCCCCGACATTCCCCGGCAACCCTAAGCCACCCTCCATGTCCCCTGTACCTTTTTAGAAGAAAGTCCGGCTGGAGGGATGCTTACACCCTACGGCTGGCACATTTTTTTCTAGTTTAAAAATGGTCATTTTCTCTACTAGATTTTTGGATATTTGTCTCAAAGGTCCGAATTCTGTATAGGATGTCCGTCCTGGGCGTCCTATAAAGAATCAGAACAAAACCTGCCCAAAATAAACCCGATTTTGTAACCGATGTCCATGTTGCAGACGCCGGTTACAGAATCGGGTTTGTTTAGACGCGGCCGCTATACTTAATCGCGGCAAGGGATCTCCCTCCCGCGATTAGTATAGCGGCCGTGGCTATGGCCACAAGTCTCCCCTCCCCGTGACGATTGCGGCAGGAGGGTGCCCAACCCCTCCTGCCCACAGAACCTACGATCGCCGGCAGGAAGGTGCTCAACCCTTCCTGCTGGTAGGCCCCGCCCCCAAAGATTGCTGGCAGGAGGGTACCCAACCCCTCCTGCTGGACCCCCCCAATGACCCCCCTCATCAAAATGCCTCAACCCCCCTCACCGGACCTACATTGAAAGCGTCTCCCGCTCTACTAGGAAGACACATAGGGCCGCCTAGGTTCGCCTAAGGCTACTGCCTAGCCTTAGGCAGGCTTGCGGGCTTCCCTAGGTTCCCAGAGGTGCCTTCAATATAGGTGACCTGCCTGGGGAGCATTTTTTTTAGAATATGTGCCTCCCGATTGGCTGATTAAACAGCTGTAGGACGCCTACAGCTGCCTACAATCAGGACGCACTTTGCAGAATCAGGGCCAAAATATCCAAAATTTGATATTGAAAACACCCCTGTATATATCACAAAATGTCACAGATTAATATTCAATCATAACATATTTTTTCTATGCAGCAGCATAGTTAAAAACTTCAAAATACTTACAACTTCATCACTCTGTGAGCAGAGCAGCATGTGAGCTAGTAGACAGAGGTTCTATCAGTGATCGAATTGAAGAAATGATAGGTCTTCCTGGTGGATTATTGATTTGTAAATCTTGGGTAATATACAGTTTGGAATTGTTGGAAAAGGAAGTTTAAAAAAAAATCTTTATTGATTTTTTATTCAAAAATAGTGCATTAAATATACATATTCATATTAAATAACTTCAAAATTGCACTTGAATCAATCATCAAAATACTTCAAGACATTTTCGCCCCTCCCACCCCAGTATCAGAACAAAAAAACAAATGCATTATTTCAGACAAGTAATATATTGGACATATTGATCAAAATATGCTATCCCTCCACCTACCCTGGATGTGATGATAAAAAAAAATCTAGGGAATAATCCAGCTAATCATCGATAACAAAAATGTTTTGGGGGAAAAGGAAGTTATAAACAGTTCTTTTTCTGTTAGATAACCAGCCTGTATTCCAGTCTCTAAAAGAGAATCTAACTTTTTTTTCAGGGCATCAGTGGGATTTTATAAAAATAACATCCTGGATCTGTTTGTTAATTTCCCTAATGTAATTCTTCTTATTCATTACAACAGCCATCCCTCCTTTATCCACCTGCTCGATAACTATATTGGAGTCATTTTATAAGGAATCAGTAGCTCTATTCTCCTCTCTGGTCTTATTAAAGAATGGTCACCTGTTTTTGTTTTCTTATATATCTTTACTAGCTTATTAGCTCAAGTCCTTATTTTAACACCTAACTGTAGGTGTTAAAATAGGCTGCCCGTTAGGTGTGAAATTGCAAGTATTAATAACACTACACCTAAATGCATTTGCAGACCTTAGGGAAGGGAGTTTCCAAGTTTATTAAAATCTTTGATAAAATGCAAATCAAGACTTCTAAGCGTTTTACAAATTGTATTAAAATATCGACTAAACAATACATCACAAATGTGAAACGATAGGAAAGTGGGGGGAACTACAATGTAAAAGTAAAAAAGACATAAAGGGTAAACTACAATGGGGAAGCAGGAGAATGAAGATTATTTAATAGCCTTGGCTATTTCTAAGGCTATTTCTATGTCCCAGCCATTGCCCAACAGTGGCATCCAATGACCTGATCAAGGGCCCATGATTACAAAATTCTGAAGGGAGTCCTGGTGCATAACCCCAAGAGGACTATCACTGCAATGACTGGGACTGGCTTGGTAGAACAGAAGGGATATGAAAAAAATAAAGGAATTCCCAGGTAATTAAGCTGGAGAGCCAGGGGAGCAGGAGAAAACTGCCTGCCCCCACCCTCCCCCCTCAAAATCTACATACCCTATTCTTGATAGCATCAACTTCATAAATCATTCTTTCAGGTGAAAGTTGCCTAACAAAGTCACTAAATCTCTTTTCTGACAGCCCTCCTTCCATTTTTCTTTATGCCAAAAACCTTTTCAACAAAAGAATTCCTCACAATACAATGAAAGGAAAAACCCTTTCAAAAATCAGTTTTTTTCTAAGCAGAAGCAGCCATTTTAGAAAAGAATTGTACATTTCTTTAACTACTTTCAAGGCAGTAAGACTAAAAAGACTCCTGCAAGTTTTTGCAGCACAAAAAAAATTACCATCCAATAGAGTTGTGCTATCATAACGAGCTCTGTCTCGGCCACCTGCCGGCAGTGAAATAGGCAGCCAGTAGAGAAACTAATAGAGTCAGTGTTCAAATTATTACAATTAAACTAATTCTGTTCTTCTTTGGATATTATACATTAAATGAAGACAAAAAAATAATCTGATAAGGGGACCATTATCTCTTATGAAGGGCCGCTGAAAAGTTCTCAGCCCAACCAAGAAAAGAATGATGTGGAGCCATGAAACTTATAAGTTATTACACATATTTGTTGACACTTTATTGTTTAATTTCATATGATTGAAACAAAAAGTGTAGAATAACTTGTAAGTTTCATGGCTCCACATCATTCTCTTCTTAAATGGGTTGAGAAATTTTCAGCGGTCCCTCATACATGAGACTGCTATGGATTGGAAAGGAGTGCCTGCAGAAAGTGTGTATGAGTAGTATACAGTGTATATAGTTTGATAAAAGCCGTGACAAAGCAGATGGTCCTTAAGACTGAAGAATAAAGTAATTAGGCTGTTCAGCTAGAGCAGCGGTCTCAAACACGCGGCCCGTGTGCCGCATGCGGCCCCCCAGGTACTATTTTGCGGCTCGCAGTCTGTCCTCTCCACAAGTTTTCCGATTGTGGAGAGGACAATCGCGTACAGACCGCGACTACTGTAATTGACTTGCTTTGGAGGGAATACCGGCAAATGGCCTCCTGATGGCGCTGTGCTTCTCCCAGTCTCAGCCTCCCTCCACCCGCTTTGGCTTGCGTCTCTAGGCGGCATTAATGTCAATGAGCAGCTGCCGGGTTGTGCTGTGCATCTCGTGATCTCAGCCTCCCTCCGCCCCCTCTCAGCCCGGATCCGGAGCGCATGGCTCACTCTGCTCTGCAGCTCACCCACAAGCACTGGAACCAAGCAACGAGGCATCCCAGGCTGTGGTGGCGGTTGCAGTGTAGGGCTGTAGGCAAGAGCAGAATGTGTGAAATTGTAATTATATGTCCCGCATAAATTCTTTTTTTAACCCCCTATGATTTCTCCTGTGGTGGTGTTTCTTCACATTGGCCTATGTCAGTGGTCGGCAAACTGCGGCTCTTTAGCCACTTGAGTGCAGCTTGCGGCTTGCCTAAAGCAGGGGTCCCCATGCTTCCCTTCTCACTGCCCTCCCCCAAGTCACTGCCATTGTGGAACAGGCCGCCACCACAGCCGGTGAATAGGCTACCACTGCCACCATCGGGGAATAGGCTAACACCACCGCGATCGGGGAACAGGCTGGCGCCGAGTTCTTAGCTCTCCCTGCTTATTTTCCCCAGCGTGGAGCCGACCAAGTCTCACCACTCAACGTCAATTCTAACGTCGGAGAGGAAGTTCTGGGCCAATCGCTGCCTGGCTGGCCTGGAACTTCCTCTCCGATATTAGAATTGATGTCGAGTGGCGAGAATTGGTCAGCCCCATGCTGGGGAAGATAAGTAGGGAGAACTAAGAACTCGGCGCCGGCCTGTTCTCCGATGGTGATGGCTTGGGGGAGGGCAGGGAGAAAGAAAGAAAGAAAGGGGGGACAGGGAGACAGAAAGAAAGAAGGGAGACAGGACACAGACAGAAAAGGGCATGGAGAGAGAAAGAAAGAAAGGGCATGGAGAAAGAAAGAAAGAAAGGGGGCATGGAGAGAGAGAGAAAGAAAGAAGGGGGCAGGGTGAAAGAAATAAAAGTTAGGGGAGGGAAGGAGACAGATGCCAGACCAGGGGAAAGAAAGGAAGGAAGGAGGGAGGGAGAGAAATGAAAGAAATGTCAGACCATGGAAATAGGGATGGAAGAAGAGAGAGATAGAAGGGAAGGTAAGACATGGAAACGTAGATTTTGAAAAGAAAGCAGTAAAATTGAATATTAAGTTAATGCCAAAGATGGATGCAAGGCAGAAAGTGAAGATGGAAAGAAAAACAGTCAAAGGACAAGAAGGCCCTGGAAACATAATTAAAAGCACAGAAAAATAAAGTCACTAGCCAACAAAGGTAGGGAAAATGATTTTATTTTCAGTATAGTGATTGAAATGTGTCAGTTTTGAGAAAGGAAAGATATTAAACTTTAAATGTGAGGGCTGCAGAAAAAATAGTTAATGACAATTTTCCTTTATAGTTTATAAATCTTTCCTTTAACTGTTAAAGGAAAGATTTATAAACTATAGCTGATGCCCCGGCGTTGCACGGGTATTTAATTATAGCAATAACACTGTAAATGGATTCAAATAAAGATACTTTATAGTGGTGAATGAAAATATTTTTTTACAGCTTAATAAAAAGTACAATATTCAAATTATAATGTGAAATATTTGACAAAATGAATACAATACAACTAACGCAAAACATGATTATAAACAACATTTTTAGTTTCACCTCCTGGAGCAAGAACATATAAATTCTTGGGTGAACCGAGTCCTGAGCAAGCAACATAGAGTTGTGGGCCGCGAGACCCCCAGAACATATCACCCCAGGTAGTGAGGGATCTGCATACCAAGTTTCGTTCAAATCGGTCAAGCCGTTTTTGAATTACTGTGAGAAAGGCAGCTTTTTACATTTTTTCCATTGACATGAATGGGTGAAATCTGATTTTCTGTTTGTAGCTCCGCCCACGTGTGCAGGTGGGCCGCGAGACCCCAGAACATATCATCCCAGGTAGTGAGGGATCTGCATACCAAGTTTCGTTCAAATCGGTCAAGCCGTTTTTGCGTGATCGCGGCACATACACACACACATACATACACACATACATACCTCCGATTTTATATATATAGATTTCTTTCAAAAACACTTTTTCAAATATGTATATCAAAGGATTTGTGATGCCTGGGGGATTCCAAGTGCTTCTTTGATCTTCATTCATTTTTTTGTACTTGAAATGTTTTATTTATTCAAAATAACACAATACAAAGCCAACATATCAAAGATAGATAAATACAAATCTTAGCCCCCCCCCCCTCTACCCACCCACCCATCCTGTATGCTCAGGTATCCTTTAGTGTTATAAAAGCTTCCAATGCTACTCAAAAAGATTCCTTCAATCATGGACTATTATTAAAGGTCACTGAGATGTGTGTGCAATGGAACCCTTTACACTTGTCTTGGTAGGGGAGAGTTCAAATGATCAAAATGATGATTTTGCCTGTAATTTGTTACCAAATGGGTATGTTACCAGTTTATTTTCAAGGGTCCTTTTACAAAAAGCTAAATGTTATCCTGACAAAATTTATTTGGCTAGGGAAAAAAGCAAGAATTGGTTTAGTATCTCTACAAAAAACAATTGCGGAGGGAGGGGGGGGGGGTAAATTTTCCCAATTTTTATAGGTATCATCAAGCCTATATAATGCGTCAAGGTATGTATTGGATCCTCCCTGAGCTCTTGGAACATCAGCCAGACTGGTTATATCTTGAGTGGAAAATTATGTCCCCGATGCGACTTTCTCATATATTAAATATTAAAATACCAAATTATGCTAAAGATAATGTAATTTTATTGCACACGTGGAAAACAATTAAATTTATTGACAAACTTACAGATGTTCCTATAATGAAATCTACTTTGCAGTCCTTATGGTTAAACTCCAAGATTCAAATAGGCGGTGCTGAGATCGCTTGGAAGAATTGGATGCAGGCAGGTATTCGGACATTAAATGATGTTATATCTAATGGAAATCTGCTTGATTTTTCACAGCTGCAACATTCATTTGGAATTTAAAAATCTCAGCTGGCTATTCAGAGTGGGTTCCCTGAATGGAAAAATTTTAAAACTTTATTTTAGCCTGCAGATCCTTTGCTACCAAACTGATCTAGTAGGACATCAGGCTGCCCAGTGGTACAAATTGATTTCTGGATTTTTGAATAAAAAGCCAAAAAATAGTCTTAGAGACATTTGGAGCATCGAGATAAAAGAGTATATTTCTGTATCTCGTTGGCCATGAATTTGGACTTGGAGGTTGAAATGTACAGCGTCAGCATCTATGAGACAAACAGGATTTTCTGGACCGCAGTTCGATTAAATTTAAGTTTAAGTTTTAAATTTATTAGGATTTTATATACCGCCTATCAAGGTTTTCTAAGCGGTTTTACAATCAGGTACTCAAGCATTTTCCCTATCTGTCTTGGTGGGCTCACAATCTATCTAATGTACCTGGGGCTATGGAGGATTACGTGACTTGCCCAGGATCACAAGGAGCAGCACGGGATTTGAACCCACAACCCCAGGGTGCTAAGGCTGTAGCTTCAACCACCGAGCCACACACTCCTAAAATAAAATTGATAGTTCTAAATCTAATAGATTCTGGCATTGTCATATTGATATAGGGACTTTGGATCATCTGATATATTTTTGTCCATTTATATTTATATTTTGGAAGTCAATCTGGGGACAAATTTAGTTTTGGATTCAAATGTTCCATTATCATATGAGGCTATAATTTGTGGAACGATATTACAAGTAAAACCCACTGTAGATAAATATAAGAGTCGTCTATTCATGCTCATGACAGGCATAGCCATTCAACTGATCACGAGTAACTGGAAAAACCATGACAGAATAAGTTACACTTTTTAGTGGGTGAATGTGTGCACTACGTACAGATATGAAATAATTAATGCAGAATGTAGGGGAGTTAGTGGTGTATTCAATAAATTCGGATCCCATTGACTAAATTTATGAAATTATAATAATGTTTATTTGTCTTGTCTTTCCTTTTGTTCATTTACCTTTACACATCCATGGAGGGAGGGGGGAGGGAGGGAAGGGATTAAATATTGATGGTGACATTTGGGTAACTTTATTCCTCATTTATATTATATACTATGTTATATTATGTTATTATTATATATAGAAAACTGAAAATCTTGAATGATAAAAATGTTACCTATATAGAAATTAGTGCAATGTATGTAATATCTACTATTCTTCTATTTATATAGCACTGTTTTTAGATTAAAAATCAATAAAGATTAAAAAAAATAAATAAATCATGGACTGAAGCTGTAAGTTTTTCTATAAGAATAACATATCGCAGTCTCTGGCACCATCTGGCCATTGAAAAAAGAGTTTGCAAAGCCCAATTCAATCTAAAGGGAATAGAGACCAACAATTGAAATAAATACTGGTTAGAAAAAATGGAGGGTTCTATCTGGGAGTCATCCAACTTATCTAACAAAAGCGATGAGCCCAGCAAAAAATCTAACCTAGCAAAATTATCACTTACCGCTGAATAAAATGAATAATGTCTTCCTTTCTGGTGTGTGATGAGCCACAGATCAACACGTTTATAGTCTCCAATAAGATTAAAGAGGCTCTTGACAATGAGGAAGTATTAGACCTATCTAAATGGTAAAGGGGATGGGACTTATATACTACTTTTTCTGTGTGGTTTACACAATGAAAGCATTTTACATATATTAGACAGTTAGAGCCTGTATTCAAGGTCTTGGTTCCATTTTTCTTGGATTATTTGCTTAGGGCCTGTGTTTAGCAGGGAAAGGCCATTTCCTGAGATGTTTGCATTTCCTGGGATAGGGCTTTGGGAGAAAGGTAACTTTGTACACCTCTAAAAGCAAAGTTACTGAGAATTTCATATTTCTGGTCTTGCTCTCATTATAGCATTTTATAATTGTCTAGTTCCTAGAGCATTTCAAATCTCTCAGAGACCAATACAGCTTAATGTATCCAGCAAGAATGAAGGTCACAATCCACAACATGACTCAATCTTTCGAGGATCCTGATTAAAACAATTAAAATCCTGATTAAAACATTAAAACAATTTCTAGACATTTTTTGATTACAATTCACACTTAAAAGGTTGGTCTCCTTTTCTATCCACATACTGGTCTCAAATTTGAGAAACTATCTCTATAATATTTTCTATTACAGACCACATGTCTTAAAAAATCATATTATATTCATCTGTACCTGATATCAATATAAATCCAAAATATACCAAATTATTTAATCTCATGATTGCTTTGCATACCAATTCCCCTCATTTGCATGCATGGATTCCCCACATTTGCATTCCAATTCCCCTCATTTGCATGCATCGGGATTGGATCAGAGGAGAGGTTAGTAAATAGATTGGAGGGAAATCGGGTTGTAAAGGGCTCGCAAACCGATCGGTACATAATTGGTTGCTTAGTGAATCTAGCCCTAAGAACGAGCACGTGGATTCCTTGGACACTTAATAATTAATTGACTGATAATGGTTTTCTATATCATTATAATCTGATTTTTATTTATTTTCTTTTATGTTTTGTTTTTAGAAAATACTATAACAAAATTTCCCATGATTGATAGCCCCAGAAATGGTACAATGGAAGTAGAAGTTGGTAAGTGGAGATACCTAGCCTAAGTTATCAAGGAGTTTTTTTATTTATAGGAACCAAACCTAAGACAAACTTTAGAGACTGATATACAGGAGATGATGCCCTATATACGAAAGCATCCATGAAGCATGCAAAAGATGTGAAAGTGCCAATGTTCAGTTTTTGCACATTTTTCATGTGTGGAGGGGCATAATAAAAAAAAAAAAGTCTAAGTCCCCTTTTGGCTTAAGGCCTTAAACTTTGAAAGTAGAAGCAGGGAAAATGTCCATTATCAAAAAAAACGTCCAAAAGGAGGTTTTGTTTTTTTTAATAATGGCCTGCCTCTACGTTCAGCTGTTTAAATGCCCAGACCACCACTACGTCTAAACTTACACCATATAATCAAGCTAAAAAAAGCCTAAGCCCCAAATGTCCAAAACAAGAGCTTTTAGGCGAAGGAGGAGCCAGTCTTTCGCCTAAAAGCTGGATTCTGTAACCAGTGTCTGTCAAAAACAACACCGGTTACAGAATCCCCCCTGTACAACGATCCGGGCAGGAGGGATCCCAAGCCCTCCTGCCCTGTCGAACCACAACCCTCCCCCCCCCCGATAACATCGGGGCAAGAGGGAACCCAAGCCCTCTTGCCCCGTCGAACCGCGACCCCCCCCCCGCCGACATCAGGACAAGAAGGAGCCCAAGCCCTCTTGCCCCGCGATCCCCAACCCCCCCGAGTCTGATGGGGCCAGGAGGGAGCCCAAGCCCTCCTGGCCTGGCGACACCCTCTAACCCCCACCTGCTACTAAAATACAGGCAGGAGGGATCTCAGGCCCTCCTGTCCTTGACGCAACCCCCCACGACTGCCTCCGAACCCCTGATTTCCCCCCTGCCGACCCCACGACCCCCTCACCCCCACCCCCCTTCCCCGTACCATAAAACCTGTTGGTCAGATGGACAGGTGACAAGCCCGTCCATCCCACAGGCCAGCCATCTCAGGAATGGCTGGCCTTAGGGCCTGATTGGCCCAGGCGCTCAAACCCAACCGGCCCATGTGCCTAAGGCCCTGCCCACAGGAAGGGCCTAAGACAATTGGGCCGATTCCGGTTGGCCCAGGTGCCTCAAGCCCCACCTGTGGGCAGGGTTTGAGCCGCCTGGGCCAATCAGGCTCTAAGGCCAGCCATTCCCGAGATGGCTGGCCTGTCAAATGGATAGGCTTGGCACCCATCCGTCCGACCAACAAGTTTTAAGGTAAGGGAAAGGGGGGTGGGGGGGTCGTGGGGTCAGCGGGGGGTCACGGATCGGTGGGGGGGCCGATGGGGAGGTTCGGGAGGCGGTCATGGGGGGGATTGGGTCGAGGGCAGGAGGGCCTGGGATCCCTCCTGTCCGTATTTTAGTGGGGTTGGGGGGTTAGAGGGTGTCGCCAGGCCAGGAAGGCTTGGGCTCCCTCCTGGCCGGATCGTGTGGGGAGGAGGGTGGTTGGAGATCGCCGGGCCAGGAGGGCTTGGGCTTCCTCCTGGCCCCATCGGACTCGGGGGGGGTGGGGATTGCGGGGGGGGGGGGTGATGTATCGTGGCAGGAGAGATTGGCCATCTCCTCTACCGCAATGCGATCACTCCTCTACCCGAACTGCCACAACACGCGGCAGGAGAGATTGGGCATCTCTCCTGCCGCGGGTAGCGGCAGTTCAGGTAGAGGGGTGATCGCATCGCGGTAGGGGAGATGAGGCATCTCTCCTGCTGCGATGGTTGTGGTAGGGGGGGTAGGTTGCAGGGCCGCTGAACTGATCGCGCCAGCCGCCATCAGCTCAGCGGCCCCCATTTCGGCACTTATACCTGTTTTGACTTGGTCTAAGTGCCAACTAGGCAACCTGTTAAAATCTTTGGTTATTCTTGTTGTACGCCTATGTGTAGGTCGGCCCACAGCCCGCCCTGTCCCCTCCTCTAAAAATGCCTCTTTTCTCTCTGTGCGTTTAAAGGCAGGGGAAAGGCTTTTGGATTGTCTAAGTACCCATTTAGGCCATTTTTTAGACTTTTTTTAAATTATGAGCCCCATAGTGTTCTCTCTGAAGAAATTAACAAAATTTGCCTATCGTGGTAATAAAATTTTGCATATAACTGAATGAAATTATATTTGAATGTAACATTAATAAGTGGGTGTGATGCAATATCAAATGAAACATTTTGTTAATAATGCATTTTGTAAAAATGAATACATAAAAAGGTTTCACAAATCTATTTTCACAAAAATATCTTTTTTTTCATAGGGCTTTAAAGGTTTCTGTCAAAACCTCTTGGGTAGTGAAATTCCTGGATGCCAAGGGGTGGGTGTGGGGGGAGGTGTAAGGAACATCCTTCCACACAGCCTAAAAAAATGTCCAAAAGTAGTCCAGTATAAAAAGCCCCATTCTCTCAAAAGACCTATCCCCTTAAAATATTGTCTGCTAAACCCCCCTAGATTCCTATACCACCCTCTACCTCTAGATTTACTCCAAAGCTGTATTTTAGTTAACCAATTGCCTCTCAGTCAGTGGCGTACCTAGGGGGGGGGCGGGGGGGGGCGGGCCGCCCCGGGTACCAGCCCTAAGGGGGTGTTCCCGGCCTTGCCGTTCAGTCCCCCGCCACCCCCGAAGGACCGCTCGCCCCACTGACCTTCCTGCACCACCTGTGAAGCAGCCCGCAGCAGGATCGCGAAGTCAGCGTCAGCATCCCTGCGCTGCTTCCTGCGCCGCGATCCCGCCCCTCCTCTGACGTCAGAGGAGGGGCGGGACCGTGGCGCAGGAAGCAGCGCAGGGATCGCTGATGCTGACTTCGCGATCCTGCTGCGGCTGCTTCATAGGTGGTGCGGGGAGGCCAGGGGGGCGAGCGGTCCTTCGGGGTGGGTCGGGGCATCAGGCCTTCAGGGTGGGGGCGGGCGGGCAGGCAAGCAGGCTTTCAAGGGGGAGGGGGTGACAGGCAGGCAGGCAGGCCTTCAAGGGGGGACAGGCCTTCGGGGGGGGGGTGCAGACATTCAAGGGGTGCAGGCCTTCAAGGGGGGCAGGCAGGCCTTCAGGGGGGTGCAGGCCTTCGGGGGGGTGTAGGCCTTTGGGGGGGTGCAGACCTTCAAGGGGGTGCAGGCCTTCAAGGGGGGGAACAGGCCTTCAAGGGGGGAAAGGCAGGCAGGCCTTCAAGGGGGGGACAGGCCTACAAGGGGGGGGTGCAGGCCTTCAAGGGGGGGTGCAGGCCTTCAAGGGGGGTGCAGGCCTTCAAGGGGGAGACAGGCCTTCAAGGGGGGGAAAGGCAGGCCTTAAAGGGGGGACAGGCCTACAAGGGGGTGGGACAGGCCTTCAAGTGGGGGACAGGCCTTCGGGGGGGGGGTGCAGACCTTCAAGGGAGTGCAGGCCTTCGAGGGGGGTGGTGCAGGCCTTCAAGGGGGTGCAGGCCTTCAAGGGGGGAAAGGCAGGCAGGCAGGCCTTCAAGGGGGGACAGGCCTACAAGGGGGGGGGGAGAAGCTACAAGGGGGTGGGACAGGCCTTCAAGTGGGGGACAGGCCTTCGGGGGGGTGCAGGCCTTCGGGGGGTGCAGACCTTCAAGGGGGGGACAGGCAGGCAGGCCTTCAAGGGGGGGGACAGGCCTACAAGGGGAAGGGACAGGCCTTCAAGGGGGGGTGCAGGCCTTCAAGGTGGGACAGGCAGACCTTTAAGGGGGGGACCATGATTTAGAAGTACACGGAGGGAAGGGGGTGTTCAAAGAGACATGCATATGCCAAACTTTGGGGGGGGGGGGAAGAAATAATGGGTCTGAAAATAGAGGAGAGGGAGAGAGATGATGGACCATGGGATTTAGGGAGGGAAGGAACAGAAAGGGAGAGAAATTGGACACAAGGGATGGTGTGGAGGAGGGATAGAGATACTGGATAGGAGGGTAATTAGGAAAAGAAACTGATAGATGGTGGACTCTGGGATGGTGGGGAAGGAGGGAGAGATGCCGGATGAAAGGGTATTTAAGAAAAGGTGGATCTGTGGAGGGAGATGAAAAAAAGGAAAGATACCAGACTTCCTGGGAAGGGAAGGGAAATGGAAAGGGAGGACAGAGTTGGCAGATGGATGGTTAGCATGCAGAAAGAAGGAGACCCTGGCAAGCAAGTTATCAGAAGAAAACCAGAGCCTTGGACCAACAAGATTTGAAATATAACCAGACAACAAAAGGTAGAAAAATTAATTTTATTTTCTGTTTTGTGATTATAACATGTCAGATTTGAAATGTGTATCCTGCCAGATCTGGTGTTGGACTGCAAACGTGAGCTAGGATTTAACAGAAAGAGGAAAAGTCCTTTTTGTTTCTTTATTTTATTTACACCACAGCGCCAGTGTGGTTAGGAGAAGCCAAAGGGGGTGAAAAAGCTATAAAACCCACCAGGAGTTTTGAAAAAAATCACCCAACTGGGCAGGAAAATCGAATTGAAAAACCAATTCAATAGGGCTGAATCGAATCAAAATTTTTTTTTTCCTGTATCTGGCAGCATTAGTTTGCGCTACTGTCTTAGACTTTAGGACCTGGGATTGGGGAGAGATGGCATCCTCAGTACTTTATAATGCAAGTGAAACGAGGATTTGGTCAGACTTTTGAAGGGTCTGCAGAAAAAAAATATTGTATAGGCCGGGGACATGAGACAGCAGGAAATGGGAACTTTTCTTCCTTCTATTTTTGTGAATGGAAAGGCTGAGGATGTCAGAGAGGTCAGTTAAAATATGTGCTTTATAAGAAAATATAATAATGTGTTTTATAAAGTTTATAGCATAGCTGGCCTACCCAGTGAGGTGTTCCTAGTGGTGATGGTGGCAGCGTGTCAATGTGTTGAGAGGAAGAGGTGGTCTGGGAAATTCTGCTGAGCAAACTCCGGGCCCATTTCCACCCCCCAGTTAGTCCACTCCACTCAACTGATTCACACACTGAGTGGGTCTTTGGGTGTTGTTTTGGGATCTCTTCCAGTGGTTTATCTCCTTCTGGTCCAAGGAAGGAAACTTTGTTATCCTTAGCATTGACCTACAGAATATGTTTGTAACAGCGCTGCTTGTGTGGCATTAGGCTATGTAGTGATCGAAAGAAAAAAACAGACCTTTGCACATTTTTGCACTATATGGTGGGTGTATGAGGAGATTCACATTTCCTGCACAGCTAAGTACATGTGAAGTTACCTTGTGCTGTATTTGACATCTAGCAAGGTCTCTGTTTGAAAGGAAAGATCTAAACTTAAAAATGAAGTGGCCAGAAGTTATGGTAAAAGCAGATAGTGTAGCTGGTTTTAAGAAAGATTTGGACAAATTCCTGGAGGAAAAGTCCATAATCTGTTATTAAGACATGGGGGAAGTGTCTGCTTGCCCTGGATCGGTAGCATGGAATGTTGCTACTCTTTGGGTTTTGACCAGGTATTAGTGTCCTGGATTGGCTACCATGAGAATGGGCTACTGGGCATGATGGACCATTGGTCTGACCCAGTTAGGCTATTCTTATGTTATGTTCTCATCTGTAGGGGCCTTTGTTTTCACTTCTTATTTTAATGTATTTTTTTTCTGGGAACTTATCAGTGTTTTTTATAATGGGAACAAAAATGGAAGAGAATTAATGTGTGTGGAATGGGGGGTAACTAATTTCTTCAGCTAAATAATTCAATCCACTTCAAACAGACATAGGAGAACTTGTGCACCATTCACACACCCTCCAACCAAAAACGTCAAAAGAAAAAAACTGTTCGACAACCTCCTAGCCATTCGAGCTGCAACACTCGACCCCCAACTCTACAACCAATTGATATCAACCACAGACTGCAA
Source organism: Geotrypetes seraphini (assembly GCF_902459505.1). Classification (NCBI taxonomy): domain Eukaryota; kingdom Metazoa; phylum Chordata; class Amphibia; order Gymnophiona; family Dermophiidae; genus Geotrypetes; species Geotrypetes seraphini. Next base: position 147,601,814 of record NC_047089.1, read on the forward strand.
AACCTTCAAAAAGAAATAAAAACCCTTCTATTCAAAAAACACATAAAACCGAACTAACACAATCAGAACTGTCCCAAGCATCACCTGCAACTACTCCATATGTACTTCTAATGTCATGACAATTTAGACATAATTTATGTTATGTTATGTTTGGAATAATGGTTACATATATGAGGTTCAATAAAAGAAAATTTTCACTGCCTGTTTCTATTCTGACCATTTATTCCATTTCATGGTTATTGCAAAAAAAAAATAAAAAAAATTTTTTACATGGGGGGGGGGTGTCAAAAAATGATGGGCCCCGGGTGCCACATACCCTAGGTACGCCACTGCTCTCAGTCCTACCCCACTGGCACAATCTTTCGCAATAATGCAAGTGGTCTCTAGCCATTACTTTGTCCTAGAAAAGCATCTATAGAAAAACCTAAGGAAGCGTATGGAGATGCACTAGTCTGATGTTTAGCTATGATTGAAATCCCTGTGCCTAAGTCATGCCATACTTCAAGTATACTGAACTTTTTTTTAGTGATCACACAGTTGTTTTGTCATGTACCAAAACTGAAACATAAAAAAGTATCAATTGCAATGATATTGTCTCTCGTTTTCTGTTTTTCCATCTAAGTGGTGTATTCATAACTAATTAGCATATTTCTTTTTAGGTTCAGCTAGAAATATTACTTGTTCGGCCTTTCTAGGGTATGGCCCTCAAAAAGGATTCTCTGTCTATTGGACCGTAAATGGAACTAAAATTAAGAAATTAGATCAATTAAGATTTAATGAAACAAAGCAAAGGTAGAGTGTTCTGAACCATTATTCTATGATCATTATTCATGGAAGGAAAATCGGTGTTCTAACATTTTCTTACTATTGTAGTGTTCAGAAACATAATCAAACCTTTCACGTATCTGTCTTAATGATTATGGAAGTCAAGAAAGAAGACTTGTATACAAATTTTACTTGTACTGCATTAAATTTTGTGGGATGGCAAGAATCTACAATTATTTTAATACCTTCAGGTGAGGACAACTTTCTATTTTGTCCTTGTTAACAATATGCTTTTTTCTAGGATTTGTGATGCACTGAAAACTTTCTTAAGACCGTCTTCACTGTTTGGAGATTTAATAATACATTGCTTGCAGATTTAAATTTTCTTGAGGAAATTCAAATTAAAATGGCTGAGTATTTTCAACTCAATACCTCAGAGGAAATCTCTTTGGAAACTATTTGGGATGCTTTCAAAGCTACAGTGAAAGAGCAAATAATTTCATAATTGGCGCACATTAGGAAACAACTAAAAGTGGAATTTTTTAATTTGGAACAAAATATTTTGACATTAGAGTCACAATTGGCCTCAAAATGGGAACAAAATACTTTGCAGGCCCTGTTGAAAGCTAAATATAAATATAATAAGATTTCCTCACAATTGGCTAGGAAAGATATGTTTTCTCAACAAGCTCTGTATTATGGAAACTCGAATAAAGCGGGAAGATTATTGGCTAATTAACTTAAAGCAAAAAAGAGAAAAGTTAAAATTGTGGCTATTACAGATGAGAATGGTAAAATTCATTCTCAAATTGGAACTATTTTAAAACAATTTTTGGATTTTTACAAAGCTTTATATTCTTCTGAGCCTTATTCAAATAAAGAAAAAGAGGGGTTAGAATATTTTTTAAAAAATAAATTCTTTATTTGTTTTATAACTTACAATTCGTGTGACAGTGAGGTCAAACATTTTAACATCAAATAGAACACTTAGGGCTCCTTTTATCAAGCTGCGGTAGGTGGTTAATGCGCGGAATACCACGCGTTCAACTGCCTGCCGCGCTAGTTGCTAACGCCTCCATTGATGAGGCGTTAGTTTTTTTATGTGCCGCGGGGGTTAGCGCGTGATGAAATGTCCGACGCGCTAACCCCCGTAGCGCACCTTGATAAAAGGAGCCCTTAATATTCAGCAATAATCTTCTGTTGTATAAGTATTGATTATATGATAGATAAGGATGGGGAGGGGGGAGATAAGAGAATATTATATGTATCATTGCTGATTATTAAGTGATATATTTATGGTTATTTGTATGGATATGTTATCACACTTATTATAAGTTTTAAAATGAATAAAGATTTTAAATAAATAAATATTCAGCAATTATACAAATCATATAATTTATCTCCCTTCCTCCCCACCCTTCCATAGCAGATATAAAACATAAGTATTATATGATTAAATTTCCTCCCTATCATTTTTATATTGTTAAATAATAAACTAAAAATTATCCCCCTCCCCCAGTATTGAACTCGTAAATTTAAGGGAAAAAATGGAATCTATTCATTACAATATTTTGTTAACGGCTCCCACACAACTTGAAACTTCCTTAAATACCCCTGCTGTGTAGCTATTGCTCTTTCTATTTTATATATATGGCACAATGAATTCCACCAAAAATTATAATTCATTCTATTCCAGTTCTTCCAATTACATGTAATTTGTTGTATGGCAACCCCTGTCATTATAAGGAAAAGCTTGTTGTTATTCAAAGATATCTGACTTTTTGCCCTCATTGACATGCCAAATAATATAGTATCATAGGTCAATGCCACCGGGTTTTCTAATAAACTATTAATTTGGCCCCAAATTTTAAAATTAATCCAGGGGCCAAAAATTCCTGAGCATATGAAAGGAAGTCTCAAAGAGCCTATATCACTTAAGGAACTCCAGGCAGTGTTGAAGTCCCTCAGAGCTGGATCCACTTCGGGTACTGATGGATTCACAGTGGAGTTTTTCAAATTACTTCAAATTATATTATTACCTCATCTTCTACATTTATATAATTCACAACTGACTAAGGGTTGTATTTCAAGTACTATGGCGGAATCTTTAACCATTGTTTTGCCGAAGCCAAATAAAGATCCCATGTTGGTTTCAAACTACAGGCCTATTTCTTTAATCAATGTAGATGGAAAACTCCTGACTAAGTTATTGGCTTTAAGACTAGCCAAAGCTCTCCCTTATTTGATTGGTATGCACCAAATGGGTTTCGTTGCTCAAAGACATTCTTCAAATAACACCAGACTGGCATTTCATATGTTAAATTTAGCAAAAACAATGGGTGATCCAGTCTTCTCTGTCTCTTTGGATGCAGTGAAAGCCTTTGATCATGTTGAATGGACTTTCATGTATCAAGCGATGGATTGGTTTGGTATTGGTTCGGGATTCATACAAATGATTTAAAAATTGTATAGCTCCCCCTCAGCCAGATTATATATTAATGATACTTTTTCGGAGTGTTATGGTCTGAAGAGGGGAGTTAGGCAAGGATGTCTCTTATCTCCTTTGCTTTTTGATATTGTTTTGGAATCCTTGTTGTTAGCTATACAGTAGGCAAAGGAGATACAGGGGATTCCTTATACAGGTTGGGATAAAAGATCTCTGCTTATGCGGATGATATCTTGCTTCATTTGAAGAATCCTGAATCTAACATCCGGCATTTACTGGAATTCATAGATTGATTTGGCAAATTCTCTGGATATAAAATAAATTGGAGCAAATCGGAAGTTTTTCCGTTAAACGTGCATTGTGTAAAAGGCCAGCTTTTTCTAGAAAAATATTGTGTGACATTTAAAACTAATAACAGCATTCTTAACCCTGCCACTTTGATAAGGGAAGCTATCAGTGCTCTCAATCTTATGTGAGCAGTTAGAAGGGTGGGTGGGAGTTTACACAAGGTAATTGGGAGGATACTGGTATTCCATTGTTTGGTCATGGAAGCTTCAATACCTACTGTATATTTGAAATCAGTATACTGTATATGCCTGTTTATTTATAAACAATTGTGCTATTTCCTTTAATATATTAATGACCCTTTCCCCTTTTTTCTGCAGCTAAAGATTACATGAAACATGTGCTGATAAGCTTTATTGGTTTACTGATTAGTGTGGTTTTGATAATCACATTATATGTATATTGCAGAGTTGACATTGTCTTACTTTACCGGGAAATATTTAAACCACTCAGAATAGCTGATGGTAAGTGCATATAGATTCATACAGTAATTAATATTCTTTAAAAACAGCATCCAGCTCCTATATCTGATCTTGCAATGAAGGTCTCCACACTTTCATTCTACATGTAAAAGACATGCACAGTTCTATTAATTAAGCTTTCCAGTGGCTTCAAACAATATCAAGTAATACAGCTGTGCTATGAAATTCACCCAATGTGCAAAACTTAAGTTTCAAGTTTATTTAATTTTGGATGTACAGCTCATTAGAGCACATCTTAATACTCTAGCAAGCAATTACTGAAGTTAATTGGCACCAATTAGGATTAGCGTGTACATCTAGCTGTGTTCTATTCTATAATACTAGATTCCTAAATCCCATAGCGTGCAATCCCAAAAGGGGCATGGCCATGGAAAGGGCACAAATAGGTTAGGGGAGTTCCAAAAGTTGTATGCTGTGTTACAGAATAATGGATCTCCATGTTTTATTCAGCAGGGGCAAGTTTTCTGCCCAGAGTTGGGCACAGGAAGCCACATTAAGTGCTATTTTATTTAAAAAAAAAAGTGTTCAGTGGTGTAGCAAAAATGGGAGGGGCCTGGAGCAGTGGCATACCAACCTATTCTCCAGTCCCCCACGCTTTCCCTCCCCTCCCCTGCTATGCGAGTGCCTTCCCTTTGTACCCCGTACCTCTTTAACTCTTCACCGGCATGAGCAGCATGTCCAACCTGCTGCCCACACCAGCTTCAGCTCTCTCTCTGACGTTACTTCCTGGACCAATGGCTAGGAAGTAACTTCAGAGGGGGCAGACGAGGCCAATGTGACCAGAAGGTTGGGGATGTTGCTTGCACTGACGAAGAGTTAAAGAGGTATAAGGAGGGAGGGCAGAGAGGAGGAGCGGTGCTGGCGCATCCACCAAGACGGCAATTGGGATGGTCCGCCCCTGTCCCCCCTTACTATGCCACAACATGTGCCTTTTATAGAATAGTGCTTAGTGCTGGTCTTTTCTGTTGCTCATATTTTAGCACCATTTATAGAATCCCCCCCTTTAGCCCTCAAATGTTAGATTCACCCTTGACCTGCCCATGCCCTCCCACATGAAAGTCTCCCTTGCTGTTAAATGCTATAGATTTTGAGCTGATTATTGGTTGTTAGTCAATTAACACCTAATTTACCAATTATGTTTCTCACTAATTGCCACATGTGCAATGTGTGCATTAGATTATAGAATTAGGAGGTTAAAGTACATGCCCATAATTATACATACCTCAGAGCAGATGCAAATGTGTGCCAAATTGTTGGGATCTTATTTTTTCAAGGCACTTAGGCATCTATGTTGAATAAGCTCTCACATAAACATCCTGTTGTAAAATCAGGTAAAATCAGGCCCACAAAGTCTTGAGTAAGGCCACACGTTTCTTCAATGTGGTTTTGTGTAATGGTTGTTTCTGCCGTTCTTCATTTTCATTTTTAAAAAATTTTTATTGGGAATTTTAAGATATGAAATATAACATTTTCTTTTAAATACTTTATTCATTTCATATCTTAAATCAAGTACAATAAATACAAAAATCAATTTCACTTTCAAATACACTTGACATCTTATAAATAACCCTTATAAAATATAATAATATCCCCTTTCCTTATATAATTATGAAAAACATATTCTTTTATTATAATCAAAAAAATAAGTTTAAGAAAATGAAATATAACATTAATTAAATAAATATATCAAGGAAATTTTACAGTACAGATAATACATACAAATTAAACATAGATGCATAAAAGATAAACGAGCAACCATGTAAGCTAAACTAATATAAATATGAAGCCATATAAAACCAATTCCTATGGAGACCAAGATATTAAGGCATAACTAATCTAACAATATGAAAAACATTAGAGTTAAATATTGTACCAATGTATAAACCAGTTGAAATGTATCAAGAATTCAGGCCTGAGAAGAAACATTTGTTATTGGTGATCATATTTTATTAGTTTTAAAACTCTTATTAGTGAGGAAATTAGCTTTGCATTCATAATTATGAATCATCAGGACCGTAGCCCATCAAAAAGAGGTATTTAATAGTTGGGCAGATTTCCAGTGTGATAAAATCATTTGTAAAGTAATAGCTATTAGAACGTCCAAATAACTCGGAATGCTATTTATTCTAGAGTATCAAGCAAAGCAAGAAATCAAAAGAGAATAACATCAAAAGATAGTTGAGAGGAAATAGGAAGTATGGTATTCCAGACAGATCTCCAAAATGGTTGAACAATTGGGCATTAAAATCACCTAAGTTGCCATTACAATGCCAACATACATTAGAATCCGTTAGATGGGCCTTATGCAGTCTGCTAGGAGTCCAATACGCTTTACTGAAAAAAATATATAATGATTGCATTAAACTGGTAGATAATATAGGATGCTGTGTATATTTGAAAAAAATCTATCCATTGATCATCAGATCCTGACCAGGAAGATTCAGAGGTCCAAATACGTTTTAGTCAAATAACACACAAGAAAACTAAAGGAAGGAAAAAACTTCTACATAGCAAGGCCGAAAACCACACAAAAAGGGGGTAGACCAAGAACTTTCCTGCAACCAAATATAGATGGTCTATGACTTATGTGCATTTTAGAAAACTTCTAAAAACGTATTTATTAAGTATTTGTAAATTAAGCTGTGTTACTGTAAGTAATCTAAATGCAATTTGCTGGTAATGTTTTATTCTTTTTACCTTGCATCAAACTGCAAGGTATTTGTAATATAGAAATAAATTTTTATGTTATATTATGTAGAATATAAAACATTATTTTATTGGCATAGCACTGACAGATAAAAAGACCTGACATGAGGCAGTGTTCTAGGGCAGTGGTTCCCAACCCTGTCCTGGAGGACCACCAGGCCAATCGGGTTTTCAGGATAGCCCTAATGAATATGCATGAAGCAGATTTGCATGCCTCTCACTTCCATTATATGCAAATCTCTCTCATTCATATTCATTAGGGCTAGCCTGAAAACCCGATTGGCCTGGTGGTCCTCCAGGATAGGGTTGGGAACCACTGTTCTAGGGGATAACGGCCTGCATGCCTAGTGCTGCAGGAAAACTGTTTTCCCATTCTTTTGCAGCACTAGTTGTGAGGCAGACAATTTGGGTTGAGTTTTTTGTTTGTTTGGGGTTTTTTTTTGTGTGTGTGGGGAGGGGGGTTGCCTTTATCTTAAGCACCTTGTTGGTACTACTGGATGCAGACTTTGCTCTTTGGCATCTTTTGGCATAACAACACATCTGACAGAATATTTGTGACCCCTGAAGCAAGCAGTTATCTGCTGAAACATGTCTGGTCTTTTTAGCTGTCGGTGCTTTGCCAATAAAAGAGAGTTTTGTATTCTACATTTGTGTGCAGTAAAGTTCTTGGTTGACCCCCAACTTTTGTGTGTTTGCCACCAAATATACATTATTTTTCTGTGATCTTATACTTTGCATCTTTAACAAAAGGCTTTGCAAATTCAGAGTGTGATGACTTGGACATCTCTTTTCTGATATAAGCAACCTATACAAAATTGGGTTGCATGATTCATATTGGATGACTGAAGTATTTGATTACTCCATGTCAAGTGGACCAATTTTAGTTTGAGATCCTAGAAAACATCAAAAATAAAATTTTGTTCAGTTTGAAGGAGGTTGAGTGTAGACCCATGGTCTGCTTGATGTGGAATGTCTAGATTTACCAGAAATCCAGGAAAACCTGGACATTTAGATGCCTGGAGCAAGACCTGTTTTAAAAGTACCTACTTGCCAAAAAGGTGCCCAAACTGACCAGATGACCACTGGAGGGATAAAGACAAGACCCCTTCACTCCCTAGTGGTTCACTGACTCCCTCTTACCCCCTCCCCCCCCAAAGATTGAAACAAACAGTAGATACCTGTCTCTAGAACATGGGTGTCAAAGTCCCTCCTCGAGAGCCGCAATCCAGTCAGGTTTTCAGGATTTCCCCAATGAATATTCATAAGATCTATTAGCATACCATGAAAGCAGTGTATGCAAATAGATCTCATGCATTTTCATTTGGGGAAATCCTGAAAACCCGTCTGGATTGCGGCCCTCGAGGAGGAACTTTGACACCCCTGCTTTAGAACAACAGCTCCTGGTATGGGAAATCCTAGTAGAGGAGCAAGCGGAGTAGCCTGGTGGGCAGTGTAGTGAACCATAGAGAGGGGATCCAGGCCCATATTCTACCCTACCCACTACATTTATGGTAGAAAGTATAAGCCCACCAACACTCCAAAACCTACTATACTGCCATATAGGTGATACCTGTAGCCATAAGGGCTATTGTGGTGGTAGACAGTTTTTTGGGGAGTTTTGGTAGGCTCACCGTATATTATAAGGAGGTTATGGTGAGATGTACACCTGGCACCCTTTATGTGACGTTCACAACATTGTCTTCTAAGGCCCACTGCTCTGCTGGTATGTCTCTGTGGCCAGTATAGTATAAATGGTGGCCCCACCTATGTCCAAATGGCTTCATTTTGGATATTTTGAACTTGGATATTTTTCTGTTCAAAAATAGCCAAAAGAGATAGATGTCCTAAAGGCCAAGACAAAAAAAAAGGATAGACATCTAGTAGTTTTGAAAATGGATGTTTTGCCTCCCGATTTTTGGATGTCCTTATGGAGACGTCCAAATCGGCCTTAAATGCAAATGGCCCTCTTTCTGTCTGAGTTGGTCTGACAGCATCAGGAAAATTTATAATCTTCTGTCCAACAAAAGGAACCATTTTGTTTTTCCAAAATATGCTTTCAAAATTAATTTTTTGTGCTCCTCTGACTAAAAAGATATAAAAAGTGTAGACCTTTTAGTAAGGTGATTCAAAAACTTAAGGCTCCTTTTACGAAGGCGCGTTAGGGCCCTAACGCTTGGAATGGCGCGCGCTAAAGTGCCACGCGTGCTAGCCGCTACTGCTTCCTTTTGAGCAGGTGGTAGATTTTTGGTTTGCGTGCGCTAAAACCACTAGCACACCTTCGTAAAAGGAGCCCTTGGGGTTCAAATATAATCATAATTGCTAAAAACATTCAAGTAAAAGTGCTCATGAGATAATGCTGAATAATGAGTTCTCTCAACATCCTATTGATGTGGGAAGAAGGTTGTACCATTCTTTATAGACCAACAAACATATAAAGGAAGAAGACTAAAATGGGAAGAACATATACCCATCATATTGATAACTTCATTCTACTTGTTCTTTTTTTTCTATCTTTTAGATGGAAAAATCTACGATGCTTATGTTGTTTATCCTAGGAAGTATAATACAACCGGCATGAAGACTGTGGAATATTTTATTCACAATATATTACTTGATGTTCTTGAAAATAAATGTGGTTATATCCTTTATATTCCAGGGAGAAACACATTGCCTGGGGAAGGTAAGATCCAAAATACCTTCAACAAAGGGTTTATGGTTACTTGCTGGGGCAATGTCTCCAAACGGGTTACTTTTAGGCATTTCATGATAATAATGAACCTATGCTGGATTGTGGGCAAAAATCAGTTCAGGCAAGAGGATCCTGCCCCTGGCTCAGGCATGAGGATCCAGTTCTTATCCCCTCAGTCTCTTGTTCCTTTGATCTTTCTCTTTTCCATCTAACCATAACGCTGTGGCCTCTGCAGCTCCAGGCTTCGGCTGCTATTGATTCCGCATCCTGGTCTCTTTGCCCATGACCCATACTGAAAATTGCAGCAGCCTATATCACTGATATGTAAAACTCTGCATCTTTAGTTAGACAGATTTGGATCATCTCCCTCTCTATGTGATTCACGGATAAAATCACTTGGCACTGGCATCTCTACTATGCCATTCTGAAGTGGGATCTGAATCTGGATCCCTTGGTTCTCAGTCCATTAACCATTAGTGCATGATGCTCTGTTAGGAATGTCCATAATGCCTGTAGCTGTCACAGAACCTGGTTTCCCTTACTGGTTTCACGTTTGGGGAGAGGAAGGGGGACAGCAACCACTGAGGTATTAAGGAGGTACTGTGTCTTAATCCAGGGATCTCAAAGTCCCTCCTTGAGGGCCGCAATCCAGTCAGGTTTTCAGGATTTCCCCAATGAATATGCATGAGATCTATGTGCATGCACTGCTTTCAATGCATATTCATTGGGGAAATCCTGAAAACCCGACTGGATTGCGGCCTTCAAGGAGGGACTTTGAGATCCCTGTCTTAATCCCTTTAGTAGATAGCTGCTCAATTAAAACACCTTTCTGTAGCCTGGACATAGCAAGTACCAGGACTAAATGACAATGTACATCTTTTTAGACTTGGACATCCCTTCCCTTTCTGTGATCAGAATTGGACGCCTATATTTTGGGCTGTCTCTAGTCCTGCTCAAAGCATGTCCAGACCCTGCCCTCTATCTTCATGAACATACTGCAGTTTTAGATATCCATATCCTCAGAAGAATACTCAGATCTTCTTCATACCGTCTCAGGAACTGGGTCACAATCTCCACACACTGTGTAGATCAGTAAGCTGTTTGGGAACCCATCATGCACAGACTTTCCTGTATCCCAAGTCTTCATGCATTATGGCAAATGGATATCCATAGCTGATATCCAAATTTGCAGCCAATTGAGACACCGCTATCCATTGGTCATCTCTAATCAAGGCATCCACCCTATCAATGATAGGCGACCAGAACAACATTCAGCGGTTATACCTTTTCGTCCCGCTTTAAACCTTTTTACCCACTCAAAAACCTTTCATTAATTCATGGTGCTATATCCATACTGAGTCAATATCTGGTGGTGAATTTACACACGATTCACTCCCTTTACCCATAGAAAGTGCACTACTGCACATTGTTCTTCAATGGTGCAATCTTGCAATGGAATGTCCATATTTCTAACCTCGTGACTGCCATACAACTAAAGGCCAAGCACTGTACTGTGTGTGGACAAAGTAGCCAACAGGCAATGTACGAGTACATATGTTGAATTTTGATAGCTCTGTTTTGGTTAGAGTTGCCAGATTTTACGATTGTAAAATCTGGACACCCTAGACCCACCCCCAGGCCCAACCATCTCTGTCCCAGTCCAACCCCTAGCTCCACGATGAAGCTTTTCAAAACCCGGATAAAGTGATAATCGGAACTAGGGTTACCAGACGTCCGTATTTCCACGGACTTGTCCGGGTTTTGAAAAGCCGTCTGGACACCCGGACATGTCCACTAAAGGGGGACATGTCTGGGGAAATCCAGATGTCTGGTGACCCTAGTTCTGGTTATCACATAATTTAATAATTGCCTTTAATTTTTGATTCACCCTCGCAAGTTTACAATCTGAAAGACATCATGCTGTCATTCTATAACTGTCAGATGTTCCATCAAAAGTACATACAGGCAGTCCATGGGTTAAGAACATCCAACTTACGTAGGACTCATACTTATGAACTGAGGTCTGCTTCTCCCTTCCTGTCCCATGACCCTCTTTCTCCCTTCTGTGTCCCAATGCGACCCTCATCATTCTTCCCTCCCTCTGTGCTGTGTCCCAAATTCGTGCCTCCCTTCCTCCCATGGGTGTTTACCTCATCTGGCTGGCTCCCTCCTCCCAGCCACACGTGTTCACAAAGCCTTGGCCCGCGGTTGACCCAGAAGCCTTTCCTCTGCATATAGGAACCATAGCCACAACTTTGTGAAGACAAGTGCAGCTGGGAGGAGGGAGCTGGCCAGGCAAAGTAAACACCTGTGGGAAGGAGGGAGGGAGAAACAGGGTCAGGTTGGGACACAGAAGGAAGGGAGGGAGCACAAATCTCAGACAAAGGAAGGAAAGAAAGAAAAAAGGAAGGAGCATGAACTTGGGACACAGAATGGAAGGAGCATGAACTTGAGACTTAGGATGGAAGAATGGAGGTTATAAGGGAAAGAGATGCTGAGATGGGAGAGGAATAGAAAGGGAGAGTTGTTGAGCATGGGTGTCTGAGTGAGAGGGAAAGAGAGATGGTGCACATGGGGAAATGAAGAAAGAGGGGAATTGTTGGGCATAGGGAAGGAGAGAGAAATATTAGACATGGTAGTGGGAGAGGTGTGAGATACAAATACACGGGGAAGAGAGAGATGAGAGGGAGAAATATAAGATATGGTGGTGGAGAGGGAACAGTGGGACTGATGAAGAAGAAGGTACATGTAAACCTCCTATCTTTTCTATTTAAATTGCAGCACTTTATTTTGAGGACTGTTTCTTTAATGTTTAATGTTATTTAATGTTTAATTATTTTTAAGACTGTGTACTGTACAGAATCCGAGTTACATACAAATTCAAGTTAAGAATGGTTTCAGAAACAGAACTCGTTCTTAACCTGGGAATTTCCTGTACTAAACATCTATATTCTATGTTTTACTTTGGGTTTTTTTAATGGATGTTTATGTTACAAGATGTGAATGAAACAGTACATACCAGCCTGTATGACAGATTCAGATGTTCTAAGCCACAGTTCTTCAACCGCCGGTCCGCAAACAAAATCTTGCCGGTCCGCGAAGGATTCGGTCCCCGCCGCAACAAAAGGCCGGCGTCAGCTGACTTGCAACTTCCTGTTGCAGTCGCTGTGCCGGGACTCCTGCCTTCCACCGCGTTTGCCTCCTGCCTTGTCTCCGCACCTCCAGACCAGCAGCGGCAGCTCTGTGTGCTTTTAACTTATCTTACTATTTTCGCATCATCGAAGCGGGCCGGCTATCAAAGGCCCCGAGGCTGCCTCATGAAACCGCGCTAAACTATTGATTAGGGGCAACTCTGTGCCGAAGTTAAAAGTACACAGAGCTGCCGCTGTTGATCTGGACTCTTGGGCCGCTGAAGGAGGGCATAGAGCAGCTGTCCTGGAGGTTTCCCTTCCTCTCGTCTTTGCAGGTCCCTTTTTTCCACCTTTATTTTTTCCTTCAAACGGCAACGGGCCCCAGCATCGACATCAATCAAGTAAGTTCCACTGTTCCTTGCAAGCGGTTCTGCTCGGCCAAAGCTTCCCCTCTGACATGAGCCACCCTCAGGGGAAAGAAAGTGACCCACAAAAGTGAGGGGAAGGGGGTAGATGATGGAAGTTGGGGGGGGAGAGAGAGAGAGAAGGGGCAGATGATGGAATGGAGGAGATGAGAGAGAGAAGGGGACAGATGATGGAAGTGAGAAGAAGGGAGAGAGAGCAGAAGGCAGATGGATGTCATTTGAGAGGGGAGAGCAGATGCTGAATGGAAGTGGGGAAAGAACACATACTGGATGGAAGGAGGAGATAAATAAAGGGGGAAGAAAATAGTAAGATAATGGAGGGGTGAGGGAAAGGGGTGACAAGCTGTGGGTAGACACAGTGAAAAGAGGGAAACGGGACTAAATAGTAAGAAAGAATTTAATTTAGATGGAGGCAGAAAATAGAGAAGGAAGACCAGAGAAGAAAAGGGAAGAGAGAGCAGAGAATGATATCAGATCTGAGTGGAGGAAATGAGAAGAGAGATATGCTAAAAACCACAGCGGGGAGGGAAGGATAGAGATGCCAGACCATGAGGGGAACAGAAGGAAGATGATGGATGCCAGACCAAATTGGGGGGGGGGGGCAGGAGGAGAGAAGGCAGGGAAAAACAGACAGTGAATGGAAGGGGCAGATGCTGGACTGAAGAGACAGAGAAGGTTATCATGCCGCTGTACCGGGCCATGGTACGCCCTCACCTGGAGTACTGCGTCCAGCACTGGTCACCATACATGAAGAAGGACACGGTACTACTCGAAAGGGTCCAGAGAAGAGTGACTAAAATGGTTAAGGGGCTGGAGGAGTTGCAGTACAGCGAAAGATTAGAGAAACTGGGCCTCTTCTCCCTTGAGCAGAGGAGATTGAGAGGGGACATGATAGAAACATTCAAGGTACTGAAGGGAATAGACTTAGTAGCTAAGGACAGGTTGTTCACCCTCTGCAAGGCAGGGAGAACGAGAGGGCACTCTCTAAAGTTGAAAGGGGATAGATTCCGTACAAATGTAAGGAAGTTCTGTGGTAGAAAGCTGGAATGCTGTTCCAGAGGCTGTTATAGGGAAAAACACCCTCCAAGGATTCAAGACAAAGTTAGACAAGTTCCTGCTGAACAAGAACGTGCGCTGGTAGAGCTAGTCTCCGTTAGGGTGCTGGTCTTAGACCAGAGGGCTGCCGCGTGAGCGGACTGCTGGTCATGATGGACCTCTGGTCTGACCCAGCAGTGGCAATTCTTATGTTCTTAGGGCAGACACTGGCTGAAAGAGAGTGAAAAGGCAATGAAAGCAGAAACCAGAGACGACAAAAGGTAGAAAAAAATAATTTTATTTCTATCTTGTGATTCAAATATATCAGATTTGAAATATGTATCTTGCTAGACATAACTGGGGAGTGCAAAGCCCAGGCAGTGATTCTTTAGCTTCCAGCTGGCTTAGGGCTCTCCCTGACCAGGGGTCAGTTGCCCTAGTTCCACTCCCCTAACACCATTCCTGTGTGACTGTGGTATTCTGTTACATGATATTTGTGTAGCATTCTGTAATAATTTGGCTTATTCATTTTTCTTGATAGTAGAGGGGATATATGTGAAGGGGAGGGGAGACAGGGGTTTTGTTGATCTTTGCCCTGTATTATTTGTATTTATAAAATGACAATTGTATAGAATATTGTTTATTTTTATACTTTAATAAAATATGTTCAATATAAAATTATAATTATTTGAGGCTTGTGCGGATGGGATCAGATGGTTTGTGGGACCGAGCTCGCGGGGACGGGGCGGCGGTGGTTTTTTAAAAAAAATTTCAGTCTTAGTAATTTGCCGGTCCATGAAATAATTATTTTATTTCCGCCGTTCCATAGGTGTAAAAAGGTTGAAGAACACTGTTCTAGGCAGTCCTATTAGAGCAACAAGCAGGTCTCTGGAGCATCAGTGTAGTAGACTGCGGAGAAGGGGGCCCAGATTTGTATCTCTCTCTGACTAGTTCACTTGTGGAAAGCATGAGCCCACAAAAAATCCTACTGTACCGCTGGTTGCCCATTACACATCGCATAACATTTAAAATTTTTCAGCTTACCTTTAAAACCAAACATATAAATACTCCAGCTTTCATCAACAAATATATATTACACATTAGATTGGAATCCTCCCTGGATAAATTTAAATCCAAACTTAAAACTTTCCTTTTCAGAGATGCTTTTAACTGCTGAGGCAAGACTACTTACATAGAAAATGTCAAGATATTAAGAAGCGACCCCCCCCCCCTCCTCTTCCTCGTTCCTTTCTTTTCCTTTCTTTTTAATCTAGATGCATTTTTTTTTTTTTTTACTTCAGTACAAACTAAATCTCACTAAAGGGTATTTGAAAGGGATCATGGAGTAAAATGGTCTCAGTAACCCACTTGGATAGAGATGATTCAATCCCAGGATATTTCCATCCAATGCCACATCATTCAGGTTTTAAGATTACCATCACTGACCAAATTACCGCCACCTCCTTATTTGTGTAACCAATTTTTACTGTATCATAAATTCATTATTTTACTTTTTCTTTTTATACACAGCAAATCAATATTTATCTTTAATGTGTGCAGAATATTGACAAGCCCAACAGGGTCCCGTTTCACCGCTTCCTGTGGCTTTTTCAAGGGTTCTCAGGATACTTTATTTACAATCCCGCAACACATTTTTTACTTCCCCCTTCCCTCTCCATTCCTATTGGTTCTAGTATGTATTCTCTGGTTCATTATCCCTATCATTTTTTTTTTTAGGTTTTAATTGACATTTTTAATTTTTATAATATTGTAAACCGTTTAGTTATCTATTGATAGGCGGTATATCAAGTAATAAATAAACTTGGAAACTATAGGTGATACCTGCAGGCATAAGGCCTATTGTGTAGTACAGTTGGATATAGTAAGTTATGGGTATGTTTTGGAAGGCTCATCATACAATGTAAGACGGTTATGGTGAGATGTGTATCTGGAACCTTTTATGTGACATTCACTGCAGCACCCCCTAGGGCAGGGGTGCCCAAAAGTTCGATCACGATCGACCAGTGGATCGCAATTTGCATTCTGTTCTCCCTGCTTCCCCCAACGCCAGGCCAGGTGCATAGAAGTGCTGGGCTAACAGCCTTCCCCCTCCCCATGACGTCAATTCTGACATTGGAGAGGAAGTTCCGGGCTGGTTCGGAATTTCCTCTCTGATGTCAGAATTGATGTGGGGGAGGGGGGAAGGCTTGTGGACCTGACGCTTGTATGCACCTGGCCTGGCATTGGGGAAGCAGGGAGAAATCTGCGGCAGTGGCTTGTGGGGGGGGGGGGGCAGGGAGAGAGAAAGACAGACAGAAACAAAGAAAGGGCCAGGGAGAGAGAGAGAAAAAGAAAGGGGAGGGGGGCAGGGAGAGAGTAAGAAAAAGTTGGACTCATGGAGGGACAGAGAGAGATGTTGGTTGGGGAATGGAATGAGGTCTGGAGGAAAGGAAGCATGCAGGAGGCAGAAAGAAAGACTGTTTGGTCAGTCTGCTAAGAATGCTGGCCCCTCCTCAATGGTTGTTTTTTATGTGTTTTTCATTTGAACTTTTTATTTTTTTTCCTGAAAATAGTTCAAAAAGATAGACACATTGAAATGGTTATTTTAGAAAACAAGAGATGTTTTTCTGGTCATTTTCTCTACTGGATTTTTGAATTTTTTCCCAAAATGTCTAAACTTGGATTTAGATATCATATTGAAAATGCCCCTCCACTTGTTTCAACAAGGGATTAAATAAATGGGCAACCCAAATTGGAGCCCAAGACCCCCACAAAAGACCATCCAAAGGGATCCCCAAGCGGCATCCCACTCTATCTACACTCGGGATTTAGGCATATGACCATAATTTCATTCCCACACATGTTTCATTTGGGCCGCTAAATAATATGACTTCAGATCCGTAACTTCCTTGTCCCTTAGCACTTTATGGACCATTAACATTGCACAGGCTATCCTCGGTTTTATTCTCTGCCAGATAAACTGATGAAATAGGTAGAGAAAGTGAGATAAAATATTCATTTTAATGATGTCTCCCCTGCCCAACAATGAATAGGGTCCCCTATCCAGTCCCGAAGATTCTCCTTAACTCTCTGAATAGGTGGAAGATAATTAACTGAGAAAAGTTATTTCACTGAGGGCATTATATAGATCCCCATATATTTAAGATGGCTATGGACCCATTTAAATGGGAAATTAGAATTGAGATGTTCAACCAGAACTTCCAAAATTGTCAAATTTAAAGCTTCAGTTTTATCCTTATTAGCATTAAAACCCAATACCTGTCCATATAGTTTAATCTCCTGTATCAGTATTTGTAAAGCGGGGACCAGATGGCACACTGCCATCGCATCACCTATAAAACTTTAATGCTGGTCTTTAAAATCAAACTTTCGCGTCTTCCATCTTTTCTTGATAAACTCATCATCCCCTTTTACCCTCCCCGGACCCTTAGATCGGCTGATCAGAATTTACTGACTATACCTTCCATCAAAGAATTCTACTACACTAGAAAAACTAACTTTTCCATTGTAGCTCAAACCTTATGGAACACCATGCCACCTCAACTCCGCCTCAAAAATTCACTCGATAAATTTAAGACTAAACTAAAAACGTTCTTATTCCAAGACGCATACCATAGCATCTAAATATTTCCTTTCCAACAGCCCGCAAAATAAACACGAACTGCTTTTAAGAAGCGATCCCCATTCCTGGTGTTTTATCCTCCCCCTCTTCCCTTTAATTAATTTGTTTTTAATTATGTAATTATTAACTTCCCCTCCCCCTTTCCCCTCAAGCTCATGTTTGTATTTGTAATTTGTCTATTTAATGTTCACATTTCCCCCCCCTACAAAAATTTATTTTAACCTTTCATTTTTAGCATTGTAACTGGCCAGGTACACGTCGGTAGTCAGTATATTAAAATTAATTAAACTTGATCACATCATCAGCAAATAGATTTTATGGGTATCCCGTCCTATAGATATCGGAATTAGCCTGGACTTTTGTGCAAAAGCTCCATAACCAAAGCAAATAGTAATGGGGACAAAGGGCAGCCCTGCCTTATACCCCTCCCAATGGAAAGGAATTTGTGTATCTACCATTCACCTTAATGCAAGCTGTAGGGCTATCATACAGAGGAGACAACCAAGTGCAAAATCCTTTCCCATTCTAATTTTGTGCAGTACTGCAAACATAAAAGAGCAGAACACTCTTATCAAATGCCTTTTCAGTGTCTACTGCTTTAGAGCATAGCTGGCGGCTGTATAGAGCACACTGAGTTGTTTCCATTTGATACTATAACTTCACTTTTGGAAGACAGCTAGTATAATTAGACTGATAGAAATTGACAGATGAAAGCATTGTTCCTTGGATTTATTAATTAGCTTGGCTTTGGCAATACTTTTATTTATGTTATTTATCTAATTGGATTTTCTTAGATGTTAGCACGATTATGATATTTATGCTATTTTTTGTATGCTGATTATATGGTTTATTTGCTTTATACACTGATTTGCATTGGCTATTTAATCTTGAAAGGCTGTTTAAAAATATATATATTTAAATTAGATTTATTACAGGAAAATCACTTCTATATAATATTTTTATCTTTCATTTTTTAATATTAGACATTGCAAGTGCCGCTGCAATGAATATAAAGAAGAGCAGAAGGTTGATCATCATTTTGACTTCTCAGATAGGCAACTGTGAAGAATTTGCCTATGAGCAACAGATTGGTTTATATGATGCCTTGATTAAAAATGACTTAAAGGTGATTCTCATTGAAATGGAGAAGAACAGCGGTGACTGCAGCCTGCAAGAATCCCTTAGACACATTATTAAACAGAAAGGTACAATCAAATGGAATGAAGACATCTTGGCCAACAACCATTCACCAAATAACAAATTCTGGAAATATGTGAGATACCAAATGCCAGGGAGATGCCAGCCCTCTAAACCTGTAGGGTACTAGGATAACATTATGCCCTTCCCTCATATGTAAACTCGGTAGTCATCATTGACTTAAAAATGCTGACCATGGCATTCATAGTTATAACTGGATATTCAGTGGCAGTCAGTAGGTACTAAGTTGTTAGTTGCCACCAACTCATGTTCGAGTCATAGCAACTTGATGAACATCAAGTTCTCATGGCACTTTGTCCGGGTTTTGAAAAGTTGTGTCAGGCAGGGCGGAAGTCCCTCATGCATGGTCATCACGTGATGATGTCATGCACACGTGCGTGTGATGTCATCATGTAGTGTCCGCACATGCATGGTCTTCCTGCTCAACAAGAGCAGGCAGTGGGGAGCAGGGCAAGGGTGGGCTTGGGGGTGGGATTAGGGGATGGGCGGATCTAGGCGGGCCTGGAAGCGGGGCTAGGGGGGGTCTGGATTTTCCAAAAGGAAAATCTGGCAACCCTAGTCCCCTCTGTATATACAGCAGCAAGATCCATGAAAAGGAGCAGAGCGTGCCTGGTCTTCAAAACCCTTCTTTATTGGTAGCAAATAAAGTATAAGCAAACAGTCTAAAAAAGGGTTTTGAAGACCAGGCACGCTCTGCTCCTTTTCTTGGATCTTAAGGCAGAGAGGAAACATAAAAGAAGACCAAGAATAAATAGAGAAAAATGATAAAAGACAAATAGCATAAAGATTAGAAAATTGTTTGTTTAGTAAAGATTTCTGTTCTCTCTGGGCTGGGTCAACAGTGGAAAAATAGCCAATATTTACCCTTCGGCTCCAGCCCTACAGTCATCAGGATAAATAAGTTATTTTACTGGAGGGACATGGGGCAGCAGGAGAGAATTATAGCGTTTGTTATGTCATAGTCTGAAAAATCTCTTAAAAAGTGTTCCTCTTCGGCAGCTCTGTAATGGAGAAGACATAGTCAAGTTTCAAACTGAAAGAGGAATGGAGAGCAGCATCACTTCCTTTTTTTCATAAAAATAAAACAATCATCCCTACCTATTACATCCGAAGGGAGACAGTGGGGAATGGGCCAAATGGGCTCCTTATGTTTCATCAGCAACAGCAAGAAGAGGTGACAGGAGACATGGACAGAGATTAGAAAGGAACAAGGGGTATGCTGCCTCCAAACTACACTGTGAACCAAAAACAAACCACACAGAAATGTTTTCTTGTTGTATCTTCCACAGAACTGAGCGGATTCTTATGAAACTTATGGCCTCTTTTACAAAGCTGCACTAAAGGCCCTGAAGCCCATAGAGATTTAAAGGGCTTTGGGGCTGTTGCCACACGGCAGCCGCTAATGCGGCTTTGTAAAAGAGGCCATTAGTGTGTCATGTCCTGAATGAAGTGCTATAAAGTGTAAATATTTCCCACCGCAACGCTATTTTGTGAAAATGAATTGTGAACTGAATAAAAACCATATCAAAAAGTGTTATGGTGTATCTTGCAGAAAAATGTATGGTCAAAAAGTGTAAGGTCAAAAAATAATGTCCAGCTCGGCGAATGTTGAGATGATGCGGTATACAAACCTAAGGTTTAGTTTAGTTTAGTAATGTTTCAGTTAAGCAGGTGTTCAAAGTGTGCTCTCTTTGCACGAAGGCACACCCTCAGCCTTGGCCACCACTGACTATGGACTTGTCAATGATGCCCAAACAGGGAAGAGGAGCAGTTTAAGGTTTTTAATGTCAGATATTGCAGTCTGGTAGACGCATTCCAGTATCAGTCTCCAGATCCAGGGTTTAGCTCTGGTGAATTCGCAGGTCAGCGGTCTGTACCAATGAAGTCTGGAGTTTCCTGATGTAGCAGCTCTACAGTGTGAAATGGAGAACACCCAGTGGCATAGGGAGAGGGGAAGGGGTCATTCCACCCTAGGCACAGTCTTCGTAGGGGCACTAATACCCATCCCGCTTTTTACCCCCACTCCTTCCTGTCACCCCCTGCCGAACACATGCGCCCCGTAGTTCGCAAGAGGCAGTTCTGACACAGACAAGTTCTTATAATCAGACAGCCGTGAGCACGTGAGGTTTTCGTATCCCTAGTAATTAAATTGTATTAGTATAAGAGAAAAGAAAATTAGATGAAAAGTATAAAAGTGCAAAAGAAAGTAAGAGAAAAGTATTTCTATAATTCATCATTTTTTACAAGGGAAATTTGTCTTAAAATTAAAAGTCACAAGCCAAGACACGGTTTGCTGAGCAACTGCCCGCAAGTCTCATCTCTTGAATTTTCTTACCGGCGGTTTTTACCTTCGGCGATTAGCAGCTATGCCAAAAAGGAGAGGAAAGGATGCCCCTGGAACCCCGTGACACTCTGGAGTGCTCTCCTCTGGCAATATTGAAGACTTGCTGAGGCAGATGCAGGGCGCAATGGGAATGTCGGTATTGCCACAGCCTGAGACGCTTCCGGGAGATGGAATGTAGGCGTCGTTTCGGGCGCACGAGATCTCGTTGAGCCCTGACGTGAGAGCTCCTCCTCCTAATCCCTGTGCCGCTAGTTCCCCGGGGGTAGAGAGGCAGTCAGAAGTCTGCATGCGGTCTCTCCCCCAGGTTCCCGGGGACAGCGAGAGAACCAATGACTCAGGTTCTTCGGACTTACAGCAGAGCCTGAATGCCCACGGGGATATAACAACATTGGACCTAGTACCAACCCAGGAGGAACAAGGAAGAGAGAAGCCTTTGATTGAGAAGCCTTTGATTGGTGAGCCAAACTTTTTATTACCAGATTTGCAGACTTTTAACATTGTAAAGCCCCAGGAAGTGACTTTGGAGGCTCTGTGGGATCTGACTGCCAATTTGGTCAGAACAGTGAACACTAACTATTTTCAAATTGAAGCTAAAATAAAATCTCAGGTAAAGAAATTTTCCAGATAAAACAAAATCTGGGTGAATCAAAATTAGATATCCGGGATATTAAGGACCAACTTAAGTCTTCCAAATTACTTCAAGAGACTTTAATTAAAGATAATGTTAATTTAAGAAGGAAGATAGAGACATTTGAAAATTTCTCTAGGAATAATAATCTTAGATTGATTAATTTTCCTCGAATCCTAACAGTTACTCCAAGAGAAATGTTAAAACGCTATTTGCTGGAGATATTAGAAGTTCCAAAAGATTCAATGCCTCCTTTCACCCAAGTCTATTATTTGCCGAATAAAAGTCAACTTCATCAGAAAAAGAATCAAGATCCAATCGATGTGTCTTTTTTACTTGAGATGTCAGATAAAGAAAGTGCTTTCACGAGAAAAAACAATGAATGATGTCAAATATTACGTGTAGACAGTACTGCTTTAGTCGTAGGGAGAAAGTTCAAGCTGAACTCGAGGAAAAGCCTCAGATAGGGGCCCTACCACCACCACAATGGTGGATAAAGGTGGTAGGGTGATAACCTCACTGGCAAAAACCTCTGTTAGCTCCCAGTTATAAATGACTATAGGCAGGGCTGTCTAAGCTTGATAGAAGAAAAACTTTTCTACTTATCTTTCAATTGACCGGTACACCGACGATGGCCAGCGTTTCACTAACTTGCTGCCTCAGGGTGTAATCAGAGTCCGATCAAATAACTGAAACCAGAAAAGAAAATGTATCAATATCTGGAATTAAAGCAAACTTCTCATGTGTTTACAGAAGCCACCTTGACATACCTTTTAGTAGGACGCCGCAACGTCTCAAGCGATCCGAAGATCGAAAAAGATGGCTACACCATGACTGTGCCGGGTTATGAACTCCCGGGGAATGACGTCAAACCCCCGGGAGGTGGCTGTGTAATAGAGCAGCTGACTAAACAGCTGACTCAGAAGAGCCGCGGTCAGAAAATGCAAAATAACCGCTCACTGAAGACTTGAGTTTTAAATTTTGTATTTTATATTTTCATATTTTATATTTAAATTGATGTTTTGAATGATTTGAATGAGGTGTATGATATAGAGCTGACAACAAAAAGTATCCTAGGTTCACAATAGATCAAAAGAAAATGTTCCATTCTAGTTTTTGATTTAGCCCGTCGGGTTCTTCACTGTTCAGTTTAAAAATCCAAGCTTGTTCGGCCCGCAGAAGTTTTGCTGTCTGTCTACACAATTGTCCCTGATGTGATCAATGACACAACATTGTAGGTCAGTAAAATCATGATTGTGTTCCAGACAATGTGTGACCATGGGAGCTTGAAGTCGATTATTTCGAATACAGCTTTTATGTTCTGTCACTCGTGTTCTAAAGGGACGGATCATTTTTGTGATCTGGGTGGGCTCTAGAGAAGAACTATATCAATTTCATGTTTGGTTAAACTCCAGGCATCAGAAAGTCGAATTCAGCATGGAATGTCATCCTGATTCCATATCTTTTTTAGATGTTAAAATTGTCCGAGATAGAGGTTCCATTAAAACTACTGTCTATAGAAAGAACACAGACAGAAACACTTTCCTCAGTTTCTCCAGCAACCATCCAGCAGCGCTGAAACGTAGTTTGCCCACGTCACAGTTCTTTCGTTATAGACGCTTGTGCTCCAACATGTCAGACTATAAAGCCAATAGCAAACAGCTATACACCCGGTTAACAAACAGAGGTTACCCCTCCACTGTACTGAAGAAAGCTTACAAAAGAGCAAAATTCATGAACAGAGATCTTTTATTTATCTCAAGCAATAAGGATAAGGAAGATGAAGATGATGTTGTCACATGTGTTTTAGAATATTCTCCTAGTACTAACCACATCACCAGAATTCTACGTAACCATTGGGACATAATGGCATTACAACCCACATTTAGAGAGACCCATTTAAGAATGGCATATTCTCGGCAAAAAAATTTCAAGGAACTTTTGAGCCCGTCTGACATCACTGAACCTGTTTCAGCCAGAGATCAACCTGCAGGCCATTTTAAATGTGGTAAATGCTCCACCTGCTTAATCACACGTGAACTTAAAGACAATTTTGTGCATCCAAGCTCAGGACAAACATTCGAGCTCAAACACAACACCTCATGTAATTCGACCTTTGTGGTATATGTCTTTATGTGCCCCTGTCTAAAATTATATGTGGGACAAACTATCCGTCCCTTTAGAACACGAGTGACAGAACATAAAAGCTGTATTCGAAATAATCGACTTCAAGCTCCCATGGTCACACATTGTCTGGAACACAATCATGATTTTACTGACCTACAATGTTGTGTCATTGATCACATCAGGGACAATTGTGTAGACAGACAGCAAAAACTTCTGCGGGCCGAACAAGCTTGGATTTTTAAACTGAACAGTGAAGAACCCGACGGGCTAAATCAAAAACTAGAATGGAACATTTTCTTTTGATCTATTGTGAACCTAGGATACTTTTTGTTGTCAGCTCTATATCATACACCTCATTCAAATCATTCAAAACATCAATTTAAAATATAAAATATGAAAATATAAAATACAAAATTTAAAACTCAAGTCTTCAGTGAGCGGTTATTTTGCATTTTCTGACCGCGGCTCTTCTGAGTCAGCTGTTTAGTCAGCTGCTCTATTACACAGCCACCTCCCGGGGGTTTGACGTCATTCCCCGGGAGTTCATAACCCGGCACAGTCATGGTGTAGCCATCTTTTTCGATCTTCGGATCGCTTGAGACGTTGCGGCGTCCTACTAAAAGGTATGTCAAGGTGGCTTCTGTAAACACATGAGAAGTTTGCTTTAATTCCAGATATTGATACATTTTCTTTTCTGGTTTCAGTTATTTGATCGGACTCTGATTACACCCTGAGGCAGCAAGTTAGTGAAACGCTGGCCATCGTCGGTGTACCGGTCAATTGAAAGATAAGTAGAAAAGTTTTTCTTCTATCAAGCTTAGACAGCCCTGCCTATAGTCATTTATAACTGGGAGCTAACAGAGGTTTTTGCCAGTGAGGTTATCACCCTACCACCTTTATCCACCATTGTGGTGGTGGTAGGGCCCCTATCTGAGGCTTTTCCTCGAGTTCAGCTTGAACTTTCTCCCTACGACTAAAGCAGTACTGTCTACACGTAATATTTGACATCATTCATTGTTTTTTCTCGTGAAAGTGTTTTATATTAATACTGATTTTTTCACGGTTCCGAGTATTTGTGCTAGATAAAGAAAGTGCAACACCTGCAACATTGATTGTGACTTTAGCTATTGCATTGGACAAAAATTGGCTTCTGAGATTATTCTTTTAAAAATAAGGAGAAAAAGTTTCTTGATCTTAAGATACAAATGTTCCCAGATTTGGCAAAGGACACACAGAGGCGCAGAAGAGAGTTCTTACTACTAAAACCTGGAGTCTTAGCTCTTGGAGGCACTTTTTATCTTCGCCATCCTTGCAAATGTATAGTACAATATAATTCTCACAAATATGTTTTCTTTGAGCCATTTCAGCTAACGGCTTTTCTATCTATGTCCCCCCTGGAAAGGGAAAAGAAATGAGGACTTTAGTATATTAGACACCTGATTATCAGTTAACCATGTTCCACGTATCTTAAGTTTAATATTTTTCTTGTAATTCCGTTTGTGTTACATCATGGATCTTATTGTGGACTTGAGTGGTTTAGTAATATTTTGTTCTTCAAAACAGATTAAGTGTTAATTTTTTCTTTTGCTGTAATCACTTTCTGTACAAGTGTATCTTGATTTGTTATTTGAAATTATAAATAAATAATAAATAAATAAATAAATAAAAGTCACAAAAAATCAAAGTAGTTAAGAGCCTACAAACAAACAGCATAGCACACAAGCGTCCAGTGTCATGACACCAGCCCACACTGGACGCTTGTGTGCAGTGCTGTTTGCTTGTGCTGTAAATGGCACCTAAGAGTGATTAACATCCCCCTTGTATTTATTTATTCAAATTTATATACCGTTCTCCCAAGGGAGTATAGAATGATTTACATTAATTTATTCAAGTACTCAAGCATTTTTCCCTGTCTGTCCTGGTGGGCTCACAATCCATCTAATGAACCTTGGGCAATGAGAGGATTAAATAACTTGTCCAGGGTTAGAAAGAGCAGCGTGGGTTTAAACTCACAACCTCAGTGTGCTGAGGATGTAGCTTTAACCACTACACCACACTTTCCCCAGTAGTAGACGGATCTTTAAAACACATACTTTCATATCAAATATCTTTGGTTTTAGCATATACATTTTGAAGAGATCGCTGACGTGGTATGCTGATATATGAGGGATAAGATTTTGGGGATATCCCCTGAAGTAGCTTCTTAGAACAGAAACAGAAGGACCGCTGTCGGGATTTGAAGATAAGAACATAAGAATTGCCGCTGCTGGGTCAGACCAGTGGTCCATCGTGCCCAGCAGTCTACTCACGCGGTGGCCCTTAGGTCAAAGACCAGTGCCCTATTTAAATCTAGCCTTACCTGCGTACATTCCGGTTCAACAGAAACTTGTCTAACCTTGTCTTGAATCCCTGTAGGATGCTTTCCCCAGTGGCGTACCTAGCATATATGACATCTGGGGCCCATCATTTTTTGGCACCTCCTCCCATCTGTATGAAAAACATGATTTTAAGTAACAAGCCATATGTCACACATGAGTACCTAGGAAAAGGCAGCATCTTACATACTGCAGTGAGCAGTACAACAGCAATACACCCAGTGTAAAACTAAACAAGCCAGACTAGTACAGATCAATCCTACACCGTCAATCCTAACAGAAAACCATGTCTTTCAAACACACAGAAAACACCTTCGCCTAGTATGGAATATGTCATCACAAACTAACCCCTCCCCCTTTTAAAAAACTGTAGTGTGGATTTTAGCCACAGTGGTAACAGCTCTGACGCTCATAGAATTCTGAGCATCAGAGCTGCTACCACCATGGCTGGCGCTAAAAAATGCTCCACAGTTTTGTAAAATGGGGGATAAAATAGAAATACATAGACAAAGGTTAAATTGAACCAACAAGAAGCTGGACTCTGCATATAATGCAACACCACAGAAACAGTGACGCATGTCTCCTAAAGCAATAAATAAATAGAAAATTTTTGTTCTAACTTTGTTTTCTCTGGTTTCTGCTTTCCTCATCTTCTTGTTACTCTCTTCTTTTCATCCACTGTCTGCCATCTCTCTGCCCCTATATGGCATCTTCTCTCCATCTATGCCCCTTCCAGAAACTGTATGCCTCCCCCTTCTCTCCTTTCACCACCCATTGGTCTGGCATCTCTCTCCTCTCCTTCCCTCTCCCACACCTCTCCTCTGCAATCCCTTTCTTCTCTCATTTTCCTTTTCAATTTATTTTCTGCATCCATCTAGATTACGTTCTTACTACCCTCTCATAAATTTCCTTTTTTACTGTCTACCTACAGCTCGTTACCTCTTTCCCTCACCCCCTCCAGTATTTCCCTAACTCAATCCTTTTCCCCCCATCATGTGTCCTCCTTTTATTTATCCCCTCCTTCCATCATGTGCCCTCTTTCTCCACCCCTTCCATCTAGTACCTGCTCCTCTCTCTGTCCACTTCCATCGTCTGCTCCCCTCTTTCTCTCCTCCCATTTCTTTCCTGCATTTGCTCCCTTATCTCTCCCATCTGCACTTCCATCCAGCATAGGCTCCCCCTCTACCCGCCACACTACCATCCAATGTCTGCCCTTTCTCTCTCCATCCACCCCTCTTCATTCAGCATCTGCCCCTTTTCTTTCCCTCCGATCCAATTACATCCATTATCCTTCCCCCTTATGTGTCTCTCCCCTTTCCCTGTACATCAGTTCCATCAGCACTACCCTTCCATACCACCCTGCCCCCTTTCTCTCCCTGCACCACTTTTTCATTCCAGCATTCCTGCTCCTTTCTCGTGATGACTGTAGCTGCCGGTCCACCCCACTCCGACGTATTAGCTTTGGAGCAGAATCGGCAGCCACATGCTGGAAGGTCCCGCGATGACTCCAGGCTTTGCTCTGGAAGAAGTAAGTTACGTCGTGGCAAGGACCCACGATTACTGCGTCTGCTGGGTCCACCCCCTCCGACATAACTTCCTCCAGAGCAAAGCCGGCAGACGAGTCATCAGGGGACCTTCCTGCACCTCAGCGCAGCTGCCGACTCTGCTCTAGAGCAGTGTTTTTCAACCTTTTTACACCAGTGGACTGGCAGAAATAAAAGAATTATTTTGTGGACCGGCAAACTACTAAGACTGAAATTTAAAAAACACATTTCCGCCCCGTCTCCGCAAGCTCAGCCCCACAAACCATCTGATCCCATCCGCACAAGTCTCAGTTATGATTTTATATTGAACATATTTTATTAAAGTATAAAAAGAAACAATATTCTGTACAATTGTCATTTTATAAATATAAATATACAGAGCAAGGACCAACAAAACCCCTGTCTCCCCTCCCCTTCACATATATCCCCTCTACTATCAAGAAAACTGAACAAGCCAAATTATTATAGAATGCTACACAGAAATATCATGCTAACAGAATACTGCAGTCACACATGACAGGACTAGTGTTAGGGGAGTGCAACTAGGGCAACTGCCCCCTGGTCCAAGAGAGCCCTAAGCCAGCTAGAAGCTAAAGCAGCCCTACCTGGGCTTTGCAGTCCCCAGTTATGTCTCTAGCAGGATATATATTTCAAATCTGATATATTCTAATGACAAAATAGAAATAAAATGATTTTTTTCTACCTTTTGTTGTCTCTGGTTTCTGCTTTTATCTTCTTTTCACTCTTTTCCTTCCAGCGTCTGCCCTGTCTCTTCAGTCCAGCATCTGCCCTTTCCATCCACTGTCTGCCCCTTCCAGAAAATGTCTGTCTCCCCCTGCCATCTCTCCTCTAGACCCCCCCCCCCTTTGGTCTGGCATCCATCATCTTCCCTCTGTTTCCTCATTGTCTGGCATCTTTCTCCTTTTATCTCTTTTTCCCTCCCCCCTGTGGTTTTTAGCATCTCTCTCTTCTCATTTCCTCCGCTCAGATCTAAACTAAACTAAACTAAATCTTAGGTTTGTATACCGCGCCATCTCCGCAAGCGCAGAGCTCGGCACGGTTTACAGAAGTTAAGAGGAAAGGAACTACAATGAAGGGATAAAGGAGAGGGACTAAGAAGATAGAGAGGGACCGGATGCTAGAGAACGGGAGGTAATTAGATTTTTGAAAAGAGCCAAGTTTTCAAGTGTTTCCCCGTTCTCTGGCATCTCTCTCTCTTCCCTTCTCTGATCTTCCTTCTTTATTTTCTGCCTCCGTCTAAATTAAATTCTTTCTTACTGTGCAGTCCTCAGTTTCCCTCCTTTCACTATGTCTACCCACAGCATGCCACCCCTTTCCTTAACCCCTCCACTATCTCACTAACTCTATCTTCTTCCCCCATCCAGCATATGTCCTTTTTCTTTATCCCTCCTTCCATCCAGTATATGTTCTCTTTCTCCACTTCCATTCAGCATTTGCTCTCCCTTCTCCCCACTTTCATCATCTGCCCTCTTCTCTCTCCTCACTTCAATCATCTGCCCCTTCTCCCTCCCCCTTCTCTCCACTTCAATCATCTGCCCCTTCTCCCTCCCCCTTCTCTCCACTTCCATCATTTGTCCTCTTCTCTCAATCTCTCCATCCACCACAGGCCCATCTTTCTCCCTTCATCATCTCTACGATTTTGGCAACAAGATCGGCAATGCCCTCCACCCCCCCCACCCCCGCGATGACACTTAAGATCAGCAACGGGCCTCCTTCTATACCCGGCATCAACAGAACTTCAAGATCGGCAACGCAGTACTCAGTCAAAAGCGGAAACAGGAAGCTGAGTCAGATGGAAGCTTTTGACGTGAGCACTAGAGAATGACACGGGGAAAAACTCTGTCCCCATCACTGCACCGTTCCCTTCACCGCTCTGTCCCTGCCATTCCCTTCACCGCCCCGTCACCGTCCCCGCAGCATCCATACAAGCCTCAGTACTGCAATATTTAGCTTATTCCTTCCTTATAAATCAAAGTTCTGGCTGCTGAACTGGAGAAAGAGATGTTCAGCTGGCAGGGCTTTGTTTACAAATTTTTATCCTAAATAAACTAACCCAAGTGGTGAAAATAATACGATACTATAATAGGAAAAATCCCACTTATTGCGAGAAGTGCATCCACTGTGTACCTTATTATTTTTTATCATTTATTGTACGGGAAAAGGCCTCAGAATTGGAGCCTACGCATAGTCATAGACTGGATGAATCGGTGTAGTTGCCACGCTCCTTGCTCCAGTCATCGGCCACCAAAAACCCGTTTACATTATATAAATATTCGGTATTTTTAAAATATTGTTCTACCATAAAACACTTAACTTCTAAACTTAGCTTCTAAGAATTTTTTATCTTTTTTCTTTCTTTTTTTAAACACACTCTATTTTATCACATACTGTTTTCATTAAATAGTTTCATAAAAACTCGCTTCTTGTATGCACAACTCTTGTATAACTGAAAAA
Source organism: Geotrypetes seraphini (assembly GCF_902459505.1). Lineage (NCBI taxonomy): Eukaryota > Metazoa > Chordata > Amphibia > Gymnophiona > Dermophiidae > Geotrypetes > Geotrypetes seraphini. Next base: position 147,632,192 of record NC_047089.1, read on the forward strand.
AGTGACTTATCTTTTAGATTTTAGCATTTAGCTTCATACAATGTATAGTCTCAGGAACTGCCACCTCAGAAAAGCCAACGTGGCAAGCGTTTTACGGGAATATCTTAAAACCGCTGCTTCAGGGCCGGGTTCTGGGCATTCCAAAATTCCTGCCCTTCTGGAGTATAAGGCTCTGGTGCATTTTTGTATCCTGGCAGAGAAGGTCTGGTTCCCTTCTCTCTCCCTGCTGGGTTTCTCCTGTGTAGCACAATGACATTGCGCTACACAGGAGAAACCCAGAAAGAACACAAAGCTAAACAAGCGCTTGCTGGCTGCTTTCTTTTTCCCAGTCTGCGAAGAGAGGGAGCATCCAGTCCTGCCCCAGTATTCTCCCCCTCTGTCTTCCCCATGTGCTTTCAGCGTCCTTCTCCCTCTCTGTCTTCCCCATGTGCTTTCAGCCTCCTCCCCCTCTGTCTTCCCCATTTCCCTTCTGCGTCCTTCTCCCCCTCTGTCTTCCCCATATGCTTTAAACGTCCTTCTCTCCCCTTCTCTGATGCAACTTCTGGTTGCGTCAGAGACGACCTTTACGGCAGCCATATGCAACTACAACACTGCGGCTGCCGTAAGAAGACAGGAAGGTTTGTTGGACCGGACTGGGCCTGGGGGTGTGAAAGCGCCACGAAGGTAACGGTGTGTGTGAAAGCGCCACGAAGGAGGGCGGCAGTAAGGAGGGAGAGAGTGCGATAGGGACCAGGCCGGCTGTGCACCCCCCCTAAGGCTGCACCCGGGGCAGATTTCCCCCCTCTTTGATACACCACTGGCTTTCCCCTATAACAGCCTCTGGAAGAGTGTTCCAGATTTCTACCACTCTCTGGGTGAAGACCTTCCTTAGGTTTGTACGGAATCTATCCCCTTTTAACTTTAGAGAGGGTGAACAACCTCTCTTTCTCTACTAAGTCTATTCTCTTCATTATCTTGAATGTTTCAATCATGTCCTCTCTCATTCACAAAGAGCACCGATGTGTCTGAAATAAGTTGTTTGAATTGTATATCTCTGGTTGCTGCATGTTGAAATCTCTCTACTCAGTGCTACATCACATTTCTTTTTCATAAATAATGAAAAGTTATATCGCTGTGAATAATTATAGAGGATTTACAGTCTGAAGACATGTATTGAAAAGATATATATTGTAACATAAATTATTTTTTTTAAATTGACTGAATGAAAGCAGCAATTTATGAATGTGAGCATTTATTAATGTTGTGGAGTTGTTGTTGTTTTTTTACAGACCTATGATGATATAAGCTCCATGAGATTTCTAGTAAAGAGCCAAATAAGTAAAGTCTGTTTTTCTCGATTTTCATTTTTTTTATTCTTCCATATTTATAGTTTATCTATAAACGTCTACATCCAATATATGAGAATGCACTCCAGAATTGATGCAATTAACTTGTGCAGTAAATACCAGCAAAACAACTGCAGTGTTTCCTGTCCCAGGAAAATGATTAAATATGTATGTAAAAGTATTGCCTAGTTTTGAATGCATTTTTTGTACAAGTTACAGATCTTTATACAATGACTTGTAACATTAGAATATTAATGCTTACCTTGTACAATTAGGGAAGCAACAAAAGCCACAAGGCTGCCTTCAGGTGTAACAGCTGCCTGTCCTGTAAACACAGGAGAAAAGTGGCTCCAAGAACAAATAGAATAAATGTGAGCCTTCCAGAAAGAACACAAAGCTAAACAAGCTCTTGCTGGCTGCTTTCGTTTTCCCAGCCTGCGAAGAGAGGGAGCATCCAGTCCTGCCCCAGTCAGCAGCGGGGCTAGAATGGGATCAGTCAGAGTAGAGGATTTGGTGCTTCCCCCTGAATCCCCTGAGAGCTGGCTGCTTTTGCTTGATGAAATTTGATTGGTTGAGCAGGCAGCAGGGGAGGCTGCCTCTTCAACCAATCAAATTCATAGTAGTACCATGAGGGCCTTCAGGAGGCAGAGTGAATCCCTCAATTAGTCCTGCTTTTCTTGTTTACTTTTTGCTGATTGGTTGAGCAATCAAACTGCATCAAGCAAAAAATAAACAAAACAAAACACAAAGAAAGCAAAGCTACAGGGCTGGGTATTGCTGCAGGGCTGCATATTCACTGAAGGCCCTGATCGCACACCACTGCTGCAGATGTTCTTGGGCAGTGCAATTTCATTGCTTGCAAGGTTGCTCACAAGCAGTGTTATTCTTTTGGCATGGGAGTCAGAAAAAAACCTGGCCTCTGCAGGCACAATTCTGGCGCCTTTCTTAGGCACCTGTAGGCACTTTAAATTTAGTGTTTATTGCCATTTCAAATGACATTTGGCAATTAACTTAGGCCCCGGTAGGGCACCTACCAGCACCGAAAAAAATGTTTAGGTGCTGTTTATAGAATTTCCCTCTTAAAACTAACTGGCTTTATCATGGGATAACCAGCAATTTTCAGTTTACACTCGCCAAGTTAAGCAGCCAAATCAGGCTGCTCAAATAGCAGTCCATCTTTGGCCACCTTAAACTTAACCAGCAAGCGCTAAATATTGACAGCCGATTAAATTTATGTTGGCCAAAAAACCCATAAACTGTTGGCCACTGAATATTTGCAGTTAGCGCTGACTGCAGGAGCTAGCTGGCCTGCCTCTCATTGTTTGAACATCAAGCAAAATATAATTAAAATAAAATAATACTGCAAATAGAGAATGACATGGGGAAAAATTCTGTCCCCGTCACTGTCCCGTCCCCGGACCACCATCCCCTTCACCGTCCCGTCCCTGTGTCCCCTTCACCGCCCCATCCCTGTCTCCACCGTTCCCTTCACTGCCCCGTCCCCGCAGCATCCATACAAGCCTCAGTACTGTAATATTTAGCTTATTCCTTCCTTATAAATCAAAGTTCTGGCTGCTGAACTAGAGAAAGAAATGTTCAGCTGGCAGGGCTTTGTTTATAAATTTTTATTAACACAACTAATATACTATTTTATCCTAAAGCAAAAAAATAAATAAATAAATAGAAATGTTTTTTCTACTTTTGTTGTTTGGGTGGGGTTGCTGGACCGCACAATCCATGATTGCTTCACTGCGGAGACAAGACCATTCACCGCTCCACAGGGCGGTGAATGGCCTTTTCCCCGTTCCCACAGCAACCACTATTTTTTCTCTCCCCATTTCGACGTGTCATTCTCTAACTACAAATATGTTAAGTGTTTATGACAAATAATAAGAACTCAATATCTACACACGCATTTCAAACATGGGCATAGCAAGGGTGAGAGGCGCCCAGGGGTGGTGGCAACCCTCCCCTGCCCTTTACTCCACCCCCGCCCCTACCCGCTACTTCCCACACCCCCTCCTGCTATGTGCGCATGCCACTTCCCTTCTTCCATACCTCTTTAATGTTCCTGGCGCGAGCAGCAATCCTAACCTTCTGCTCGCGCCAGCATCGGCTCTTCTTCTGATGTCACTTCCTTGGTGCAGGCCCAGGAAGTGAAGTCAGAGGAAGAGCCGATGCTGGTGCAAGCAGTAGGTTGCGGTTTGCTGCAGTAGGTTGCGGTTTGCAGTTTGCTGCAGGAACATCAAAAAGGTAAGGGGGAAGGGAAGGGGCCTGCGCACGTGGTGGTGGTGGTGGGGGGGGGGGGGGGATGGAGAGGAGGACGAGTACCGGTGCTTCACTTCAGACCTTGGTGGAGCTCCTGCATTATAGGTATTTCACATGCAGACTTATAAGTAATACTCTTCTTAAATCTTAAGAACTACATATAAGAATCAAAGTCAACAATAAGTTGTAGCCTATTGGATTGATTGTTTATGGCTATTCTATTGATTATAGAATTACCTCCCTATCTCCCCCATGTTTCAGAGGCTTTGAAAAACTTATCAGTAGTAATAGAGAATTCATGTTCTTCGTGAGCTTACTGGGAAGTGGTAGAATGGTTTCTTCTTGTTTCAGAGTTTCACAATAGCACATAACGAACTGCTGATCCAAAACGGATATAATTTCTCAAGTAAGTTCCCACTTTGCTCTGCTGGAAGAATATGCAATTTGCACATACAGTAGCTGTGAAGATATTGTAACAGTGGTTTGGAAAAGTTGTTTGATGATTCAGCCATCACAGCATCTAAAAGATGTTGGTTTTTGAGCCCCTTATATTTTCCATGACAGTTACAATCTTATGATTTATTTTTTTGGGGGGGTTAGAGATCAATAAAGCAAATCTTTAAGTGTGAGTGTATTACAAAGGAATGTTGAAAAATTCTCAGCCCAACTAACCAACTTCCTAAATTCTGAGCATTATTTTTGCCACTGTAGCAGAAAAGAGGGTTATCTTATTTCTTTACGTGCCAATTTGCAGAAAAGTCTATGTTTTGACATTGTTTCAGAACCTTATCCGCGTCACTCTCTTCTTGGTTGGGTTGAGTATTTTTCAGCACCCCCTCGTATAGAAAATAATTGTAATCAGTAGCATGCTACATTCTTGCTCAGTAAAGTAACTGCCTTTAGATATGGGATGCAAAACAGACATAAACAAAACAACAATACTTGAGCTTTTAAATTTATGTTCATAAATAAGGTTCCTAAATTTGTGGCCTATTTTCTACCAAGCGTAGCAGCTTATGTTGAAATTTCATCTTAATTTAGTGGGAAATTCATCAAAGTACGTTAAGCACTTTTGCACGCACTAAGGTCCTGATTCTACAAAATGCGTTTAAAGTTAGGCGCCCTTTGCAGAATCACACTCAGCAGAGTTAAGCACTGTTTAGGCGTCCTTTAGAGAATCAGGTTTTAGGTGAGATTTAGACGTCCAAACAATGTCCTTAATGTTATATTTTATTATTATGTTATTAGAATGGTGATTTTATGCTGTTTTTCATTATAATTTTAATGCTAGGAGTTGGATCAGTTTAATCCTTTAATTTATTTCTCTTCCATCAGACAAAGTGACTGGGATTCGAACCAACAATATTAGGAAAGGAAAACCTGGCTTTTCTCCAAAACGTAAAGCTATTTATTGAAAATGTAAAGCTAGCTATCCTCTTCATAACTTCTAATTTCTTATTATGTTCTTCCCTGATTTATTGAATTACCTGTAAACCGTGCCGAACTCTATCTTTATGGAGATGATGTGGTATACAAACTTAAGGTTTAGTTTAGTTTAGGATAGAAGGGTATCGTTTTAACCAGTGTGCTACAGAGTGATCTAGCAAGTTGCATAGCAATTGTAAAAATGGGTCTTATAAAAATTGTAAGGAAGTCTACTTTTGAGCACAGTTTAGGCTTCAGATAGACCTGAGTTCTATGGATGGAACTTAGGCACTCTTTGGACGTTCTTCCGGAATTTGGATGTCCTTAATGCGATCTGCTATATACTGTAGCTCTCTTGGTTTTTATTTTTGCTTTATTAAGCTCAAAATACATTTAATAAGGCACCACATAAACAGGGCACATCAAAACAGATATATTGCATGCAAAACCTATTTTTGTGGACGAACAGCAATGCTATTTGCTAATTAGAGGAAAAGATCCATTAACTGAAGCACAGCACAGCACATGAAAAACATAGCTTTAGTTTTCTTGCTAAAAAGCTACCCTTTTTTTCTGACTAAACAGTGCTCCAATCAGCTCATTCTTGAAAGCAAAGAAAACACACGACACAAATATATAGATTGCATGCATAACTTCATTTGCAAAAGCTTAAGAACAGGAAAAAAAACCCCAGATACAGACCTTAGCATGGCTTCTATTTCATTGCAAATGGAGGTTTGCAGCTGCACAATGGTGACATTGTGAGATCATCAAGGTGCACCTGCAAGGTAGAATGCCACAATTAAAATATGTGCTGGGGAGCTGGTTGGAATTTGAACTTGTGACCTTTGGAAGAGGAGCACAGGGCTTTTACTTATTGAGCTATAGCAGCTTCCAGGCAGGTGTCTCTGACTGCCCTATGATATGAAAGAGTAGCAGAAAACTGTTGCAAACTTATCTTTTTGCATAAGCATGTTTCTGTTAGCTGTGCCTTATTTTATATTGAATGTCTAATCATTTATTATAATGTTTACATTTAGACCTCTGCCTCCTTTTGCACTTGTCTGTGACGTGAATTTTAAGATTTTTCGTGTACTCAAAGATTGTGTACGTTAATTGTGAGCCACTTTGGCTAAAAACGGAATACAAATGCTTTAAATAAATTTGATTCCATAGCCTCAGGATGCCACTAGACATATGAATATTTGTTTGTGGGGTTAGGGGTCCAGCTAGATCCCAGAGCTATTTGCTCTATACTTTGAGGGTGGATCGGGAAAAATTGAAAGGTTCTCTTGGGGGGAGGGGACAGAGGTCTGGAGTGAGTGAGCTGAAGTTATTAGTTTTTCTGCCCTGATGCTAAGTTTTCTATTTCCTTCTATCATGCTTCAGACCTGTCAGTAAATTTCTTGCATTAGGTTCCCTTTAACATTTTCTCTATTCTTCTCAGTGCTAGCTAATAGCCTACTTACTATTAATTTTACTATGCTATGTAACAGTCTAGTATACAAATTAAATTATTTGCTAAACCCCTTTCTGCATTATGTGCCTGGAAAAGAGAGCATACATACCTCTTGTACTACACACTTCTGCACAAGGTAGCTTTCTGCATCAGCCCCTCACAGAGAGTGGAAGGGAAGGGTTAATAAACAAGGAACAGCCTGTTCCTTCCTTGTCCCTCTGGCTCAGTCTCCCGCACAGTCTTCCGCTGGGCTACTGAGGAGGGGAAAATTAACAGAGAAAATACAAATTGGTGACATTTCCTCAGGTGTCAAACAGGATCTTCTCCCCATCCTACCTGGAGCTGCTGCTGGGTGTTCAACCAGGGCTGTTCTGCTTACAAGGTACACGGATTCTGCTTTCAGTTTCTGCTTACCAGTTCATCTATAATTTTCCTTGTACAGTCATGCCTTTTGTCTTTAAACCTGCCTGTCTTTAAAATAATCTTTCCTTTACTGTTGCCATCCTCCGCTGCGATCCGAGTTACTGTAGTAGAGACATAAGAACACAAGAATAGCCTTACTGGGTCAGACCAAAAGTCCATCAAGCCCAGTAGCCCGTTCTCACCAGATCATTAGTACCTTCAATAATCCAGATCATTAGTACCTTCTATTTTCAGATACAGAATTCTATTTAATTCTGTACTTAGTATGAATGCTGGAGAAAAGCCTGCATGGTTAGTAGTGACAGAGAATGTCACAAAATGTTATCAGATTGCAAACTGTTTTATATTTAAAAAAAAAAAGAAAAAAGAAATTTCAATAAACATGAAGTAAAAAATGTTATTAGTGCTCAATTTTATTGAGACCCACAGTACCCTAACCTGGTCTTTGGTCTTCTTCAATCCTTATAGTAGATTGCCAAGTGATATTGCATAGAATCATAAATAAGATGTCTGGCTTCAGTAGTCAGTATGACCACAAGTGTTGAAGCGGCTAGTACAATAACCAGCATACACCGCTGCACACCCCACCGTCCTTTTCTTCTCCTCCACCTCCAGCTCCACTCCTTTCACACAAACTTCACCTAGCCCCTCTTTCCCATATCCCCAGCCTTTCTTATTCACAAATAATTTACAAACCCAGTCCCTCTTTGACAACATGCCAGGTACTATCCTCTTCTTTGCCACTCAGGTTCTCCTGCTGCTTTGAACCCCATGTTCCATGAAGTTCAAAGAAGAGCAGACCAAAACTAGAAGCAGTTCAAAAATAGTTCTATTGATAATGTTACAACACTTGAAGGATTAAACACATGGGCCTGACAAGGCCACGTTTCGCCTTACCCGGGGTTGTGAGAACAAAACCTATATTAGTAAAATAATAACATTGAAAATATACTGTGTAGATATATAATACACATGCAAATCTTAAAATTAAAGGTGACAAAATATTAATAAATCCTGCACAAAATAACTCCTCAAAAAAGTTACCAAGAGATACTTAAAAAGATACACAACAGAGGCAAAAAAAGTCTGAGGATTCAGAGAGTGTGAAATGCTAACAGTCACCCCTGGAGTACTAAGTAAATATAATATAAGTAAATAAATTTAGAGAAAGGGGCATTCTCAGTGTGGAGGGTCAGCGAAGGGAGAAGAACTCCAGCGCTTACACGCAAGAGACAAAGGTGATTCACCTCTGCCTGCACACCATCATGGATTGCAAAATCAAAATGCAAATCAGTGCTAAGCCACAATAAAGTAAAAGTAAAGTGACACTGAGAGTGAAAAAGTAGCAAAAAACACTCTAAGAATCCTCCCCAGCCTACTCCCCAAGAAAGAAAAAGGCCACAGCCGACTTAGCTTGAATAAGCCTGGAAAATGCAGATGACAGACGCAATATCAGGTTCAACCAAGCCCGGTTTAGGGAGAATAATATCCCTTCATCAGGAACGCTGAGATGAGTCGGAGCCGGCTGGGAGAGGGAAGGGAGAACACGAAGAGACGCGCAAGCACGCTAAAAAGCTGAGGAAAAGCAACGTCAGAACAATAAGAACCAATGAGGAAAAATAGGGGAGGAGCCCCAGATTAAACAATAGTGTTCCACTCGATACAATCGTTCAGCCCCTGAGGGGAAACAGTATGAAGTTGAAAAATCCAAAATTGTTCTCTAAGTTGGATGTGAGCCATCTTGTCACCCTTAAAAGTTTCTGAAATCTGTTCAAACACAAACCACGTCAATTGATGAAAATCATGGCCCCGCTCCAAACAGTGGGGGATAAGAGGTGCAGATCTGATAGCCAAATGCAATCTGTTCTTGTGTTCAGTCAACCTGGTTCAGATTTTTCTACACGTATGCCCCACGTATAACAACCCGCAGGGGCACCTGATCACATATATGACCCACTGAGAGTCACAGGTAGTTCGGCTCTTGAGTTGGTATTCAACGTGAGTCTGTGGGTGCTGCCAGCGGGAAACAGTAAATGTGTTATTACACATGTTTCAATGTTCACAAGCCTGATGCTGACCCTCACAAATCCCACTTCTAATGAAATGGGAAGACAGAAGATTTTTCAAGTTCTTTGGGCGAGAAAAAGCAATGAGGGGAGGTTTCTGAAAGATGGTATGGAACCTAAGCACTTGCCAATGTTGCCTAATGATTTTGGCCACTTGCTGAGCTTGAGAAGAATACGAGACCACACATACTTGACGATCAGGATCAGAACATTGCACAGGACAGAGCAGCAGATCAGGGTTGGCATAACAAGCACGGAGGTAAGCCCGTCTTACAGTCCAATCCGGGTAACCCCGGGCTTGGAAACGTTGGGTCAACAGTTTTGCTTGGACTTTAAATTCTGCCAAGGTAGAGCATATGCGACGTATTCTTAGAAATTGACGTATTCTTAGAAATTGATTGTTTAAGTCTCGGAGGATGACAGCTAGAAAAATGCAAGTAAGTGTTCCGGTCCGTGGGCTTTCTGAACACCGACGTGGTCAATCTCCCAGAACTTTTGGTCACCACAGTATCCAAATAGGTGACAGAGATAGTATTAGTCATCGCCGTAAACTTCAAGTTCCTATCCAGCGTGTTAAGCCAAGCAAAAAATTCCTGAAATCGTGCCAGAGTGTCAGTCAAGATTAAAAACACATCGTCTATGTAGCGAAGCCACACCAGTATGGCAGACATCCATGCAGAAGGATAAAGGGAGCGTTCCTCATAATTGGTGACATATAAATTTGCGACACTCGGGGCCATCGCAGTGCCCATGGTGACGCCTTGCGTCTGGAGTTAAAACTCCCCCTGCACTTCAAAAAAAATTGTTTTGAAAGACAAAGGTGGACAAAGTCTGTAAAAAAAGTGGGGGGACTACGACTGTCACTAGGTAAGGAAGTCAAGTTCTGTTCCACAATCTTTAGGGCTTCCGGTTGAGGAATATTGCTGTACACCGCTTCCAAATCCATAACTATCAACAGGTCCGACGGCTGCACTTCTAATGCTCTGATGCGCTTCAGGAAGTGTGTTGTATCAAGGAAAAAAGATTTGGCTTTGGCCACCTGGGGTTTGAGGAAATGATCCACCATTTCAGACAACGGCTCCAGGACCGTCCCACGAAGGGATACGATGGGTCTGCCTGGAGGGTTGTCCAAAGATTTATGTATCTTAGGAACTATGTAAAAATAGGGAGTATGGCTGGGAGTCTGGGTCAAATATTTAGCCTCGGATTTAGTAATCATATTATCATCCAGGGCATATTGAACAACTTTAGCAATATCCGCTTGAAGGGCAGGAGAGGAATCAATATCCAAGCGCGTGTACCAAGAGGTATTGGAAATATGAGCCTGGATTTGAGACCGGTACTGAGCGGTTGATTGCACTACAATGGAATCTCCCTTATCAGCAGGTTTAATATTGAGATCGGGGTCAGATCTTAAAGAATCAAGAGCCTCATACTGAGCCCGAGTCAGGTTGTTATACCTATGATGACTCCGGGAGGTGACAAGCTGATCCACATCCCTCAATATCAAGTCCTGAAATATTCTAATATGAGGATCCATTGACCCAGGAGGAACCCAGCGAAACTTAGCACGAAACAGCGATTCATCGCTAGTGTTAGCTCTGTCAGAAAAAAACAGTTTAATTTGAAGATTCCTGACAAACTGGGCAATATCTCTGTGAACAGTAAAGGGGTCAAGAGCAGTGGTAGGGACAAAGGATAAACCCTTGTCCAGCAACTGAATTTGTGCAGGGGTAAGAACAGTACCGGAGATGTTAATGACAGCGGGTCCTTCATCATCGGGAGCCACATTAGCCACCCCGGGGACAATCGGCTGATTGAGCCCTGAGGTGGGGTTTACCCGAAATACAGGCATCCCTGGATCAATATCGTAATAAAATCAAATTGGGCAAAGTGAAGAAATTTCACAGGGATGCGAACGATTATGCCAACGGACAGGGGTTTATAAATGGATGTCAGCTTCGGATCCCACTAATGCCGCTCAATCGAACACCCCTAACACATAGTTCATCTATGAGCGACTCTAGTGCGACCAGTGCCCGCTCTGGTGCCTCGCGTTTTTTAGGTCAAGGCAACAGAGCCAACTCGAGGAGACGAGGCCGGGGACGTCGGGGTCAACCCGATCGCAATCAAACGCACGGGTTCAACCCCACCTCATGGCTCAATCAGCCGATTACCCGTCTTCAAGCAACAAGGAGAATGCAGTAGTTTATACCCCCCCTTACTGGGGTCCCCGCGGTGACTAATGTGGTTCCTGATGGTGTAGGGCCCGCTGTCATTAACATCTCCGGTACTGTTCTTACCCCTGCACAAATTCAGTTGCTGGACAAGGGTTTATCCTTTGTCCCTACTACTGTTCTTGACCCCTTTACTGTTCACAGAGATATTGCCCGGTTTGTCAAGAATCTTCAAATCAAACTGTTTTTTTCTGACAGAGCTAACACTAGTGATGAATTGCTGTTTCGTGCTAAGTCTCGCTGGGTTCCTCCTGGGTCAATGGATCCTCATATTAGAATATTTCAGGACTTGATATTGAGGGATGTGGATCAGCTTGTCACCTCCCGGAGTCATCATAGGTATAACAACCTGACTCGGGCTCAGTATGAGGCTCTTGATTCTTTAAGATCTGACCCCGATCTCAATATTAAACCTGCTGATAAGGGATGTTCCATTGTAGTGCAATCAACCGCTCAGTACCGGTCTCAAATCCAGGCTCATATTTCCAATACCTCTTGGTACATGCACTTGGATACTGATCCCTCTCCTGCTCTTCAAGCGGATATTGCTAAAGTTGTTCAATCTGCCCTGGATGATAATATGATTACTAAATCCGAGGCTAAATTTTTGACCCAGACTCTCAGCCATACTCCCTATTTTTGCACGGTTCCCCAGATACATAAATCTTTGGACAACCCTCCAGGCAGACCCTTTGTATCCCTTTGTGGGACGGACCTGGAGCCGTTGTCCGAAATGGTGGATCATTTCCTCAAACCCCAGCCAAATCTTTTTTCCTTGATACAACACACTTCCTGAAGCGCATCAGAGCATTAGAAGTGCAGCCGTCAGACCTGTTGATAGTTATGGATTTGGAAGCGGTGTACAGCAATATTCCTCAACCGGAAGCCCTAAAGATTGTGGAACAGAACTTGACTTCCTTACCTAGTGACATTCGTATTCCCTCCACTTTTTTTACAGACTTTGTCCACCTTTGTCTTTCAAAACAATTTTTTTGAAGTGCAGGGGGAGTTTTATCTCCAGACGCAAGGCATCGCCATGGGCACTGCGATGGCCCCAAGTGTCGCAAATTTATATGTCACCAATTTTGAGGAATGCTCCTTTTAACCTTCTGCATGGATGTCTGCCATACCGGTGTGGCTTCGCTACATAGACGATGTGTTTTTAATCTTGACTGACACTGGCACGATTTCAGGAATTTTTTGCTTGGCTTAACGCGCTGGATAGGAACTTGAAGTTTACGGCGATGACTAATACTATCTCTGTCACCTATTTGGATACTGTGGTGACCAAAAGTTCTGGGAGATTGACCACGTCGGTGTTCAGAAAGCCGACGGATCGAAACACTTACTTGCATTTTTCTAGCTGTCATCCTCCGAGGCTTAAACAATCTGTGCCGGTAGGTCAATTTCTAAGAATACGTCGCATATGCTCTACCTTGGCAGAATTTAAAGTCCAAGCAAAACTGTTGACCCAACGTTTCCAAGCCCGGGGTTACCCGGATTGGACTATAAGACGGGCATACCTCCGTGCTCGTTATGCCAACCCTGATCTGCTGCTCTGTCCTGTGCAACGTTCTGATCCTGATCGTTAAATATGTGTGGTCTCGTATTCTTCTCAAGCTCAGCAAGTGGCCAAAATCATTAGGCAACATTGGCAAGTGCTTAGGTTCCATACTATCTTTCAGGAACCTACCTTCATTGCTTTTTCTCGCCCGAAGAACTTGAAAAATCTTCTGTCATCCCATTTCATTAGGAGTGGGACATGTGAGGGTCAGCATCAGGCTTGTGAACATTGAAACATGTGCGATAACTCATTTACTGTTTCCCGCTGCCAGCACCCACAGACTCACGTTGAATACCAACTCAAGAACCGAACTACCTGTGACTCTCAGTGGGTCATATATGTGATCAGGTGCCCCTGCGGGTTGTTATACGTGGGGCATACGTGTAGAAAAATCTGAACCAGGTTGACTGAACACAAGAACAGATTGCATTTGGCTATCAGATCTGCGCCCCTTATCCCCCACTGTTTGGAGCGGGGGCCATGATTTTCATCAATTGACGTGGTTTGTGTTTGAACAGATTTCAGAAACTTTTAAGGGTGACAAGATGGCTCACATCCAACTTAGAGAACAATTTTGGATTTTTCAACTTCATACTGTTTCCCCTCAGGGGCTGAACGATTGTATCGAGTGGAACACTATTGTTTAATCTGGGGCTCCTCCCCTATTTTTCCTCATTGGTTCTTACTGTTCTGACGTTGCTTTTGCTCAGCTTTTTAGTGCGCTTGCGCGTCTCTTCGTGCTCTCTCTTCCCTCTCCCAGCCGGCTCCGACACATCTCAGCGTTCCTGATGAAGGGATATTATTCTCCCGAAACCGGGCTTGGTTGAACCTGATATTGCGTCTGTCATCTGCATTTTCCAGGCTTATTCAAGCTAAGTCGGCTGTGGCCTTTTTCTTTCTTGGGGAGTAGGCTGGGGAGGATTCTTAGAGTGTTTTTTGCTACCTTTTCACTCTCAGTGTCACTTATACTTTATTGTGGTTTAGCACTGATTTGCATTTTGATTTTGCACACATGGGGCAATCCATGATGGTATGCAGGCAGAGGTGAATCACCTTTATCTCTTGCGTGTAAGCGCTGGAGTTCTTCTCCCTTCACTGACCCTCCACACTGAGATTGCTCCTTTCTCTAAATTTATTTACTTATATTATATTTACTTATTACTCCAGGGGTGACTGGTTAGCATTTCACACTCTTTGAATCCTCAGACTTTTTTGCCTCTGTTGTGTATCTTTTTTAAATATTAATAAGACCATGTGTTAACAGAAAACTCAATGCAGAGCTGTTGTTACATTTATCGTGCCCCAAAAGGTAGTTTCTCATTCACCATAGGTCCCGGTAAAGCGGTGGAAGCAGCATATCGCTTAAATTCTGTTCCCTTATACCCCTAGATTCTATATATGGCATTCGAAGTTATATGTATAATTTAACTACTACTATTTCTATAGTACTTGCAAACATATACAGCGCTTTACAGAGTCACAAAGAAGACAGTCCCTGCTCAAAAGACCTTACAATCTAAACAGACAAGACAGACAAACAGGATGTCATGGATATAGTTTAGGGGAATGGTTAATCTGCTGGCTGGGTTGGTGGGCAGTAGGGAATGGAGTTATGGATTGAAGGCTATATCAAAAAGGTGGGTTTTCAGTCTGCTTTTAAACAAGGTAAGGGAAGGGGCTTGACGGACAAACTTGGGTAATTTAATTAATGAGTAAATTAGCACCAATAATTGGAAGGTAACAATCTGATGGAATTTAAAAAAAGTGGAAAATCACTGGACTAAGGGGCTCATAATCAAAACAAAAAAATATGTCTATAAACCCACCCAAGTGGGCACTTGGACGATCTAAAAGACAGGTCGTCCGTGTGCCGATAATTGAAATGAGTTTTTAGATATATCCAGAGAATTTTTAGGCCTCTGAATCCCGCTGTGCACCCAGAGCTTAAAGGGGCATTTTTGAAGGAGTGCTGAAGGCGGAATGTGGGTCGACCTACATTTAGTCGTACTGCAGGGATAATCGAAAGTTCTATGAGGCTGCCTGGATGGAACTTAGACGTTGTGACTTAGATGATGTAAACCCAAAATATGATGAAAAATAAATGAACATAGGTGATCCTCAATAATCACAGCTTCATAATCACCCTAATAATTATGCTATATATTTGTTAATTTAAATATAAATATATGTGAAAAGCTCAGACCCAACAACCAACTGCTAGTGATAAACACGGAGCCAGTTGTTCATGAGACTATCACAGCTGTTCACTATCTCATACCACCGCATGTTACAATGAATCTTATACTCTGAATTATGTTTGTAACTTATCTTGAACAGTGGTGAGGCTGTGACCTCTCAGCAACTGCTACTGTCTGTTCAATGAAACTTAATAAATGCTGTCTCACATTTCCCTTGACTCGAGTTGGGGTGGGGGGGGGTAGGGGGAGAGGGAGGTGGGGGAGGGTCGAGGGAAATGTGAGACAGCATTTATTAAGTGTCTTTGAACAGACCGGAGCAGTTGCTGATGGGACGCAGCCTCACCACCGTTCAAGATAAGTCACAAACAGATAATTCAGAGTATAAGATTCATTGTAACATGTGGTGGTATGAGATAGTGAACAGCTGTGATGGTCTCAAGATCAACTGGCTCCGTGTTTATCACTAGCGGTTGGTTGTTGGGTCTGAGCTTTTCACATATATTTATAATTAAATTAACAAATATATAGCATAATTATTACGGTGATTATGAAGCTGTGATTAGATGATGTAAAACCACGTCTAAGGGCCAGATTCTGTATAGGACACCCGGTCTCCGAAGCTGCCTAAGCGGCTTTTGAGATTCGCACACTGGCATCCTATTTAGAATCACCTAACTTCACGATTCTCTAACTGGCGTCTATGTCATAAGTGCTGCTTAGAGAATCGGGTTGCCACTAAGCTGATCGTGGCAAGGGAATCTCCATGCTGCAATTATTTAGCAGCCGTGACAGGGAACCCGTCCCCCTGAGAAGATTACCAGCAGGAGGGATGCCCAGTCCCTTCTGGCCCCACCCCCAACATCCCCCACCATCTCGCCCTGACATCCACCAGTAGGAGGCATCCCAGGGCATCCATCCTGCCGGAAACCCCCACTCCCTTCTAAGATCATTGACAGGAAGGATGCCCAGTCCCTTCTGCTGGTACTCCTCACTCTCCCCTAAGATCATCAAAGTGCAGATAATCGAAACGGGTTTTAGACGTACCTAAAAACAGTTTAGGCCTTTTCAGTGCTGCTGTATGTCCAGAGCTGAAAGGGGAGTTTTAGGAGGAGTAGTGAGGGCAGGATTTGGGCGGGACATAGGCTAACCTAGACTTAGTCGTACTGCAAGTATAACTGAAAGTTTAATGAGACTGCCTAGATGGAACTTATATGTACAGTAGTGACTTAGGCAATCTAAAAACAGGTCTAAATGCCCAGAAGGTATCCAAAGTGATCAGATAACCACTGCAGACACAAAGTACAGACCTCCCCCCCTCCCCCAGTGATCACTGACCCCCCCCCCCCACACACACCATAAAAATTGGAATAAAAACGTACATACCTGCCTCCAGAACATCAGCACGTGGCATAGGAAAGCCTAATAGAGCTGCACAGAGGTAGCTTAAGTAGTCTAGGGCAGTGATCTTCAACCACCGGTCCATGGACCGGTGCCGGTCCACAGAAATTTCCTGCCGGTCCACAGGGCCGGCATGTGCATCAGGCCCAAAACTGTGTTCTTCAACTGCCAGTCCGCGGTGCGATCAATGCGTTGTTAATAAGGTTATACTGTGTGTATATATGAAAAATGAATGGAAAAAATAGTGTTACAATTAGGACTATGGGGGCAGGGTCTGGAGTGGAGATTGGGTAGAGATGGGCAGGGTCTGGCTCACGACTTAGCCCAGTGTTCTTCAACCGCCAGTCTGCTGACCGATGCCGGTTCACAGAATAATTATTTTATTTCTGCCGGTCCATAGGTGTAAAAAGGTTGAAGAACACTGGTCTAGGGGGTGGGCTAGTGAACCATAGAGAGAAGGATCCAAGCCCATAAGCCACTCTAACCACTGCATTTATGATGGAAAATGTGAGTCCACCAAACCCGCCAAACCCTAAAAATTGTGGATGTATTTTTTGAGAATGGACTTTGGACATGTTTGACTTTGGGCAACTAGTGACTTCGGCCCAAAATGGACTTACACATACAAACTGAGACAAGTGTGGTAAAACCAGTTAAACTGATATCATTTATAAAAGGAACCATAGACTTCAATCACCCATCACTGGGTGGTGTTTTAATGGTGTATGAATAAGAACATAAGAATAGCCTTACTGGGTCAGACCAATGGTCCATCAAGCCCAGTAGCCTGTTCTTATGGTGGCCAATCCAGGTCACTAGTACCTGGCCAAAATCCAAGGAGTAGCAATATTCCATGCTACCGATACAGGGCATGCAGTGGCTTCCCCAATGTCTTTCTCTATAACAAACTATGGTCTTTTCCTCCAGGAACTTGTCCAGACCTTTCCTAAAACCAGCTACGTTATCCGCTCTTACCACATCCTCTGGCAATGCATTCCAGAGCTTAACTATTCTCTGAGTGAAAAAAATTTTTTAAAAGTATTTCCCTGTAATTTCATCGAGTGTCCCCTAGTCTTTGTAATTTTTGAAGAAGTGAAGAATCGTTCCACTTGTACCCGTTCTACTCCACTCAGGATTTTGTAAACTTCAATAATATCTCCCCTCAGCTGTCTCTTTTCGAAGCTGAAGAGCCCTAACCATTTTAGTCTTTCCTCATTCAAGAGGAGTTCCATCCCCTTTACCATCTTGGTCATTCTTCTTTGAACCTTTTCTAGTGCCACTATACATTTCTTGAGATAAGGAGACCAGAATTGAATGCACTACTCCAGATGAGGTCACACCATGAAGAGAAACAGGGGCATTATAACATTCTTAGTCTTGTTAACGATCCCTTTTTTAATAATTCCTAGCATCCTGTTTGCTTTTTTGGCTGCCGCCGTACATTGGGTGGAAGGTTTCATCGTATTGTCTACGATGATACCCAGATTCTTTTCTTGGATG
The DNA here is from genome assembly GCF_902459505.1 of Geotrypetes seraphini. Classification (NCBI taxonomy): domain Eukaryota; kingdom Metazoa; phylum Chordata; class Amphibia; order Gymnophiona; family Dermophiidae; genus Geotrypetes; species Geotrypetes seraphini. Next base: position 147,650,055 of record NC_047089.1, read on the forward strand.
CTAATACCCAAGGTGGACCCTAGCATCCGGTAACTTGTGATTCAGGTTATTCTTCCCAATGTGCATCACTTTGCATTTGTCCACATTAAATTTCATCTGCCATTTGGATGCCCAGTCTTCCAGTTTCCTAAGGTCCGCCTGCAATTTTTCACAATCTGCTTGCGTTTTAACAATTTTGAACAGTTTAGTGTCATCTGCAAATTTAATCACCTCACTTGTTCCAATTTCCAGATCATTTATACATAAGTTTAGTAGCAACTGTCCCAGTATTGACCTCTGCGGCACACCACTGTTTACACTCCTCCATTGAGAAAAATGACCATTGAACCATACCCTCTGTTTTCTATCCAATAACCAATTCCTAATCCACAACTGAACTTTGCCACCTATCTTATGACTCTTTAATTTTCTCAGGAGCTTCTCATAAGGAACTTTATCAAAAGCTTTCTGAAAATCTAGATACACTTCATCAACCAGCTCACCTTTATCCACATGTTTATTCACACCTTCAAAGAAGTCAAACAAGTCTACGAAACTCCCAGTCAGATTACTTGATATTTACAAAAAATGCTGAAAATTGCATCAACCCAGACTGTAATGAGCAAAAGTACTTAGCTTGACCCAATGGGAGTTAAGCCGTTTCACAAATTATAGCTTCCTCAGGGGTTCAAAGACTTTTGCAGCCTGGTTTCTCTATTTCAGCGATTATGTTCACCAGTACAAAATAACTGCTTGCTTGGATTCTCTAACGCTTCTGGCATCGTTAGTTTACAGCTGATTATGCTGACTTTGGACATGTCTGACTTTGGGCAACTAGCGATTTAAGCCCAAAACGGACTTAGATGTATTTTTGGATTATGCCTTCAAGTACATAAGTGTGGGATCCACACAAGCCCCACTGATGTGTATCCACTGTATTGTATTCAATATCCAATATTTCCCACTAATATTCAACTGTGAATAAGGTAGTAACAATATTATTAAGAGAGGTAGCCTCAGTCATGGAGCCTACGCGTAGCCATTCAATGACTGGGGAATTCAGCGTAGCTGTACTTGCTCCTTCAATCTCCAATCATTGGCCTCACTCTCATTATCATTAATCAAACTTACTAAAATTTAAATCCTTATTATTATTTCTTCTTTTATTTTTTCTTTTATTTTTGATATATAAACCTTTAAAATAATCTTCATACACACCCTATCACTTCCTACCATTCATCCTTATTCACATGTTTGAGACTACACTATCTTTATTTATTATCTTCATACCTTTATAGAATTCTTCGTTTCAATGTTATATATTCATTAGATAGTGGCTTATACCAGCCTATGTATCAATTAAACAGCACTTGTATTTAATAGCTAATTCAAGCCGACTTATCTTTAAAGCAGCATTCAACTTAAATCAGCACTTGTATTTCACGAATATAGCCAACGTGGCCAGCGTTTCGTGGGCGAAACTTCACGCTCACTGCATCAGGGCCAAATTATTTTGGAAACAAGATGCTGAAACATAAACAGAAATGTGAAATCAAAAAATGTAATTTACTTACAATTTCCTCACCTCTAGCTCTCTTACTTACTGCTCAAAGTGCATTTAGTTAGTGGTCTCGAGATACAACCAAAATGGCGACAGCCTCGTTTTAAAACAGTTGGCAGTGTTCTGACGTCAAACAGAGAGTCGAATTACATTAAAGTGGACAGACTCATACAGGGGGACAAAACATGCAAACCTCTATTCTAGCCTTACAATCAATAAAAATGTTGCCATTCAAATTGTCTATTTAGACCGTTCGGATGTAATGTATCCAATCGACTGATCCATCTTTGTTCATGTTGTGCCAACAGACGTCTAAAGTCCCCCCCTCTATCATCTGGTTTAACCACTTCTATAATCACCACTTTAAGTGTTACAAAATCGTGTCTGCTTGTGATACAGTGTTTTGCCAAGGGGGCTCCCATGTTAAGATTTTTAATATTACTTTTGTGTTCTGTCAGCCTGATATTTAACTGTCTCGATGTTTGGCCTACATATAAGAGGTCACAAGGACATCTCAAAATGTATACCACCCCACGCGTTTTACAATTGGAAGAATGATTTAGATTATAAATTCTACCATCTCTGGGGTTCACAAAAGTGGTCCTACAGTCCATAAGAGCACACATTTGGCATTTGCCACAAGTTCGGTGGCCTAACATTTCACCATTTATGTTACCAACACTTTTCTTAGAGCGGGACGGGCATAATACTTCCTTAAGGTTTCTATTACGCCTATATGCTATCCTAAGGGAGTGATCTTGAAACGTCCCTGCTATTTGTAACATCTCCCAATGTTTCCTTAGGGATTGAGCTACTTTATGACTGTGGGCCGAATAGGTTAGCACACAAGTCATAACTTTATCACAAGTGTTCACATCATTTTTAGCTCTAGGTGTTAATAATAGTTCTCGATGGTTATATAGGGCACGCTTATAAGCAGTATTAATGGTTTTTTTCCGGGTACCCTCGCTGTTGAAATTTGTATTTCAAAGGTATAGCTTGTTTCTTAAAGTCGTCCACAGAAGAGCAAATTCTACGGATTCTCAGAAACTGAGAAAATGGAAGACTTTTTCTTAACGGACTGGGGTGAGCACTAGAAAAATGCAGTACTGCATTGCTGTCAGTCGGTTTGGTATACACTTGTGTAGAGAAATCACCATCTACAATTTTAACTAGTACATCCAAAAAAGATATTTCTGTAGTACTTAAAGTATGAGTAAATTTTACTCTTGGATGACACGTATCAAGATATGTTAAAAATTTGTCAAGTGTAACCAAATCTCCATTCCAAATAAGGAACACGTCATCAATATAACGGGTCCAAAGTTTAATTTTATTTGAAAAATGAGACGAATACACCCATTTCCGTTCGAAGTCGTCCATAAATAAGTTAGCCACAGCCGGAGCCATTGTAATCCCCATTGCTATCCCGGACTGTTGTTGAAATAACTCATCTTCAAACATAAAAAAACTATTTTGCAACACTAATTTAGCCAGTTGATATAGAAATTTAGTCGGCACCCTAGGGTCAGTTCTTAGATCCAAAGTTCTACAGATGATATCCAGCGCTTCCTCTTGGGGGATGATAGTATAGAGGGAACACACATCTATCGTAACCAATATGGTCTCAGGATCAGGTCTAAACTGCTCTAGTTTTTTTAGAAAGGCTGTAGTATCCTGCAAAAAGGACAAGGTTTTTTTAACAAAGATTTGCAAAAATTTGTCTAAATATATAGATGATGCTTCTAACAGAGATCCTTTATTAGAGACTATCGGTCTCCCTGGTGGAGCTGTCAATGATTTATGGATCTTCGGGAGCAGATAAAGTATTGGAATCTTTGGATATCTTACATTTAGAAAGCGAAACTCCTTCTGAGTTAAATAGCCATGGTCTAAGGCTATTTTCGTCAGTTTATTGATCTTAAACTGTAAATTTTCAGTCGGGTCCATCGTTAGAATTTTATAATCTTCGCTATATAGCTGTTTATAGGCCTCCGCCATGTACTCAGCTTTCTTCATTAATACAATCTTGCCCCCTTTATCAGCTCTCCTAATTATCAGCTCTACATCAGATGTCAAAGTTCTAATAGCATTCTTCTCTTCTTTACTTATATTGCTGGTATAATTCAACTGTTTATCTTTACTAATCTTATCAATGTCTAACTTCAAGAGTTTATGAAAAGTTTCCAACACCGGATCAACCGGACCAGGAGGTACCCAGCTTGATTTGGGTGTCACAATCGACTCAGTATCTTCTGACCCCGGTATATCATGTTGAGAGAAAAAAGATTTAATTTTCAAAGTCCGATAAAATTTTTCTATATCAATATTATCTTGAAATTTGTCCACTGGGACCATCGGAACAAATGATAAACCTTTTGATAATATCGAAATTTCATAAGAAGTTAGAGTATGATTAGAGAGATTTACAATCAAAGAATCATCTGGTAGACTTACACAAGACTGCCTAGTAAGGGGGGCAGACCTGCTACGGAAACGGCTGTCCTCGTTGTGAGCGGGTCTGTGGTCTTGGGTATTGAAAGGTGCTTTGATTTTGAAATTGTCCGTAGTTTGGATATTGTCCAGACATCTGATAATTTCTTCGATTATTTCCTCTTCGTCGTTGACCTCGATGTACCAACTGCGGTTTCTGAGCTAAAAAATCTTCATCTGAGCTTGAGCCACAGTTAGAGGATCCCGAAGTCTGTTCAAAAGCAACTTTCTTACCTTTCCCAACTTCCCCCCCTTCCTCTTGTGATTTCAACCAGGGATACACTCTTTGTTGTACATAATCATTTTCGTCTCTTTTGAATTTCTTGTATTTCTCTTTTTGTAATTCTGCCCTAAAGCTGTCCACTTTTCTTTTCAGTTCATCCTGTTGATTTTTAAAGTCATTTTCCGTTGTGTTAAGTTTCAAAGATTTTAGTTTGTCCTCAATTTCCGTTTTTATAGATAACACAGCCTGTTTCGTACGGTCAATGATCAGTACCATCAAGTCCAGGGAGCATTTATTCAAAATCCCGATCCATTTAAGATTGAATTCTTTGTCATCATTGAACATCCTAGGTTCTTTATACACACGAAGTCCCCTCGGAATTAATTCCTTCTTGCAGTATTCGGTCAGGGTTAACCCATGTAGTTCTGCTCGGATGTATCGTTTTGATGAGATCATTAATTCATCCCATAATGTGGAATTTTTTATGTTGGATTGCTCCCAATTTAATGTCGTTGGAAAGTCAAGAACAGAAGTAATAAAGTCTGCACTAAAGCTCAATGTGTTTTGCCAGGCTTGTTGTGTCATTTTGGCTTGAAGGGGACAGTTTAAGTAAACACACTATATAAAGATCCCCAATGGGAAAACATATAAATAATATTCAATATCCAATATTTCCCACTAATATTCAACTGTGAATAAGGTAGTAACAATATTATTAAGAGAGGTAGCCTCAGTCATGGAGCCTACGCGTAGCCATTCAATGACTGGGGAATTCAGCGTAGCTGTACTTGCTCCTTCAATCTCCAATCATTGGCCTCACTCTCATTATCATTAATCAAACTTACTAAAATTTAAATCCTTATTATTATTTCTTCTTTTATTTTTTCTTTTATTTTTGATATATAAACCTTTAAAATAATCTTCATACACACCCTATCACTTCCTACCATTCATCCTTATTCACATGTTTGAGACTACACTATCTTTATTTATTATCTTCATACCTTTATAGAATTCTTCGTTTCAATGTTATATATTCATTAGATAGTGGCTTATACCAGCCTATGTATCAATTAAACAGCACTTGTATTTAATAGCTAATTCAAGCCGACTTATCTTTAAAGCAGCATTCAACTTAAATCAGCACTTGTATTTCACGAATATAGCCAACGTGGCCAGCGTTTCGTGGGCGAAACTTCACGCTCACTGCATCAGGGCCAAATTATTTTGGAAACAAGATGCTGAAACATAAACAGAAATGTGAAATCAAAAAATGTAATTTACTTACAATTTCCTCACCTCTAGCTCTCTTACTTACTGCTCAAAGTGCATTTAGTTAGTGGTCTCGAGATACAACCAAAATGGCGACAGCCTCGTTTTAAAACAGTTGGCAGTGTTCTGACGTCAAACAGAGAGTCTCTGTTAGAAGCGTCATCTATATATTTAGACAAATTTTTGCAAATCTTTGTTAAAAAAACCTTGTCCTTTTTGCAGGATACTACAGCCTTTCTAAAAAAACTAGAGCAGTTTAGACCTGATCCTGAGACCATATTGGTTACGATAGATGTGTGTTCCCTCTATACTATCATCCCCCAAGAGGAAGCGCTGGATATCATCTGTAGAACTTTGGATCTAAGAACTGACCCTAGGGTGCCGACTAAATTTCTATATCAACTGGCTAAATTAGTGTTGCAAAATAGTTTTTTTATGTTTGAAGATGAGTTATTTCAACAACAGTCCGGGATAGCAATGGGGATTACAATGGCTCCGGCTGTGGCTAACTTATTTATGGACGACTTCGAACGGAAATGGGTGTATTCGTCTCATTTTTCAAATAAAATTAAACTTTGGACCCGTTATATTGATGACGTGTTCCTTATTTGGAATGGAGATTTGGTTACACTTGACAAATTTTTAACATATCTTGATACGTGTCATCCAAGAGTAAAATTTACTCATACTTTAAGTACTACAGAAATATCTTTTTTGGATGTACTAGTTAAAATTGTAGATGGTGATTTCTCTACACAAGTGTATACCAAACCGACTGACAGCAATGCAGTACTGCATTTTTCTAGTGCTCACCCCAGTCCGTTAAGAAAAAGTCTTCCATTTTCTCAGTTTCTGAGAATCCGTAGAATTTGCTCTTCTGTGGACGACTTTAAGAAACAAGCTATACCTTTGAAATACAAATTTCAACAGCGAGGGTACCCGGAAAAAACCATTAATACTGCTTATAAGCGTGCCCTATATAACCATCGAGAACTATTATTAACACCTAGAGCTAAAAATGATGTGAACACTTGTGATAAAGTTATGACTTGTGTGCTAACCTATTCGGCCCACAGTCATAAAGTAGCTCAATCCCTAAGGAAACATTGGGAGATGTTACAAATAGCAGGGACGTTTCAAGATCACTCCCTTAGGATAGCATATAGGCGTAATAGAAACCTTAAGGAAGTATTATGCCCGTCCCGCTCTAAGAAAAGTGTTGGTAACATAAATGGTGAAATGTTAGGCCACCGAACTTGTGGCAAATGCCAAATGTGTGCTCTTATGGACTGTAGGACCACTTTTGTGAACCCCAGAGATGGTAGAATTTATAATCTAAATCATTCTTCCAATTGTAAAACGCGTGGGGTGGTATACATTTTGAGATGTCCTTGTGACCTCTTATATGTAGGCCAAACATCGAGACAGTTAAATATCAGGCTGACAGAACACAAAAGTAATATTAAAAATCTTAACATGGGAGCCCCCTTGGCAAAACACTGTATCACAAGCAGACACGATTTTGTAACACTTAAAGTGGTGATTATAGAAGTGGTTAAACCAGATGATAGAGGGGGGGACTTTAGACGTCTGTTGGCACAACATGAACAAAGATGGATCAGTCGATTGGATACATTACATCCGAACGGTCTAAATAGACAATTTGAATGGCAACATTTTTATTGATTGTAAGGCTAGAATAGAGGTTTGCATGTTTTGTCCCCCTGTATGAGTCTGTCCACTTTAATGTAATTCGACTCTCTGTTTGACGTCAGAACACTGCCAACTGTTTTAAAACGAGGCTGTCGCCATTTTGGTTGTATCTCGAGACCACTAACTAAATGCACTTTGAGCAGTAAGTAAGAGAGCTAGAGGTGAGGAAATTGTAAGTAAATTACATTTTTTGATTTCACATTTCTGTTTATGTTTCAGCATCTTGTTTCCAAAATAATTTGGCCCTGATGCAGTGAGCGTGAAGTTTCGCCCACGAAACGCTGGCCACGTTGGCTATATTCGTGAAATACAAGTGCTGATTTAAGTTGAATGCTGCTTTAAAGATAAGTCGGCTTGAATTAGCTATTAAATACAAGTGCTGTTTAATTGATACATAGGCTGGTATAAGCCACTATCTAATGAATATATAACATTGAAACGAAGAATTCTATAAAGGTATGAAGATAATAAATAAAGATAGTGTAGTCTCAAACATGTGAATAAGGATGAATGGTAGGAAGTGATAGGGTGTGTATGAAGATTATTTTAAAGGTTTATATATCAAAAATAAAAGAAAAAATAAAAGAAGAAATAATAATAAGGATTTAAATTTTAGTAAGTTTGATTAATGATAATGAGAGTGAGGCCAATGATTGGAGATTGAAGGAGCAAGTACAGCTACGCTGAATTCCCCAGTCATTGAATGGCTACGCGTAGGCTCCATGACTGAGGCTACCTCTCTTAATAATATTGTTACTACCTTATTCACAGTTGAATATTAGTGGGAAATATTGGATATTGAATATTATTTATATGTTTTCCCATTGGGGATCTTTATATAGTGTGTCCACTGTATTGTAGCCAGCACTGGAGCCCTAGGCCAGGACTCAGCAGTGCCTCCAGCGGCCACAACCAAAATTGCACTGGCGTGTGACTCAGACCGGAGTCACCCTGCAGGATTTTAAGGAACTAAATCAAAAACCACCAACAGTTATAGAATGGCAAAATAAAGTCAGAATGGCTCAAAGAATCAGAATGGCTCAAAGTTCAATGTAGCAAATAAATGTTCAAAACAAAATGGCCAGAGGGAAACTATGGCAACCTTTAGGATTTCCCTCTTGATGAAACAGTCTTCCCTGTGGTCTATTCTTTCACAGGACTGCTTATACAAGAGCTTCCTTTTCCCCAAGTCTGCTCCCCAGCAGAACTCAGGTAAGCATAGTTCACAGCATTCAAAATCAATTTTTGGAGAATATGCCTTTTCACTCCAACAGTTCTAGTGCAAACATAAAAATAAAGCCTTCAGCCTAAAATGTAGCAGGGCTGGGCAGAGGAGTGTCACAAGTTTGCCTTTCCAAAAGCACAAATACAGCTTTCAAAATTCCCACCCAGATGGAAGCAAACTTCTCCCCCCACTCACTCTTAGCTTTACCAACAAATGCACAGTCCAGAAAGTCTTTGAAAATGACTGGGAGCAGAAAAAGAACCCAGCCAAAAATTAGTAAAGAAAAAAAACTCAGTCTTTGCTTAGCCAGAGCTGATTGTCACTCCCACATCCATTGGTTCTAGAGCTCCACACAACTCCTCAGCAGACAGTTCCACTTGTAACTCCATGGGAGTCTCCTCATCAGCTACTGGTAATTCTGGAGGGGTTCCAGCCTCATCCACCTCCATGGGTACACAGCCATTACCCCTGCTTGAGCCAGGCAGGTCCTCGTTAGGGAGAGTCCTCAGCTTCCTGCCTAACAGCTTGTGGAGTACTGCTGGATTTTCAAAGGAAAGGGCACTCCCTGATCTACCTGAATCAGAAAGAAGCTGTTCCTCACTTTGGCTCCCCCAGTTGTAACCTGGATAATAGGACCTCTGCTTGCTTTCAGGTCTTGCTTTACCCTCCTGGGTCCTAGCTCTGCTGTGTTCCTGGGGTTCGTGAAAAGTTTTCCCAATCCCCGATTCTGGGTTGCTAGCAGGCTCTGGGAGATCCAAATACTGTTGGGGCCGGGCCCTGGGCACCCCTTTTTTGGGTTTCTTGTCCCCTTTCCTCCCGGCACCCACAGGGACCTTGGCAGGCACGGAGCCTGACAGGTCACAGTATCCATGTATCCACCCATGTGTAAACAAAAACAAAAAACTGTGGATACAGATGTTATGGAGATAATTTATTAAACACTGACATATAAAAACATGAAAATTCAATTAAAAAAGTACAATGATAAAAAATACAGTGATAAAAATCCTGTATTTTTTATCATTGTACTTTTTAAATTGAATTTTCATGTTTTTATATGTCAATGTTTAATAAATTATCTCTACAACATCTGTATCCACAGTTTTTTGTTTTTGTTTTCATCGGTGGATTGTTTTCACTGTGGATTATTGGGTCTCCCATTTTTCTTTGTTGTGCTCCACCCATGTGTATCCACGTGTATCCATGTGACAGTATGAGTTAGAGCAGTTCTTTTTTATGCTGTTTCTTTTCTGCTGTTTTTTATTTGTTTGTATCTTTTTGTGTGATTTTGTATGTGATTATTGTTCCCCGCTTAGATTTGTGGATAGGCAGGTTATAAATAATTTTAAATAAATAAATATCTCTCTCCACCATCCCCTATGCAGGAAGCACATTAAGGGCTCCTTTTATCAAGCTGCGCTAGCGGGGTTAGCGCGTCGGACATTTCATTACCCCCGCAGCCAGCTAAAAACTAACGCCTGCTCAATGCAGGCATTAGTGTCTAGCGCGACAGGCGGTTTAATGCGCGGTATTACACATGTTAAACCCTTACCGCAGCTTGATAAAAGGACCTCTAAGTTAATTAAATATTGCTTAGAGCTCCTTTTACAAAGGTGTGCTAGCGGTTTTAGCGAGCGCTACAATACCGCAAGCGCTAAATGCTAATGCCTCCATAGAGCTGGCGTTAGTATTTTTCATTAGCGCATGGTTAGTGCACGCTAATCTTTAGTGCGCTCTAGAAACGCTAGCACATCTTAGTAAAAGGAACCCTTAGTGTCCAACCGGCACTTAAGAGTGTGCATGTTGCATTCAGGCATTATTATAGAATTAAGGGGCTAGAGGGTAATTTTATAATAGGGCATCTAAGCAAAGAAGTGATATAAGCACATATCCTGCACCTATTGAATAAAAATAATATATCTCCCAATGTGTCTTTATAAAATAGTCTACCTGAAAGTTGAAAAGCTAAGCTGTACCTTTTCTGAGGCAAATATATGTTTGTGCATACATGTGCCAGTAGGAATTGGCAAATAAAAAAGTGGGACAAAAGTATGTACACAAAAGTATGGGAAACAGACCAAAAGGGAATAAAAAGGCTGTTTCTGGATGAAACAAATCATTAAGAGCACAACAAAGCTTGTCCAAGGGACGTTCCAGTCAGGTTGACTGTGAACCCAGGACTGCTCACAAGAGGGTGCTACATACATATATAGTGATACCTTGGAATCCAAACTTTCATTTCATTCCATTCCAGAACCCGGTTCGAGTTCCAAATCATTCAAGTTCCAAGACAGTTTTTCCCATTTAAAATAATAGAAACTGAATTAATCCATTCCTGGGTCCCACGAACTCAAATTTTAACAGTAAATACAGTGGATTTTAAGGTAAAATATTAACAAATAATAATAATGTAGTACAGTATTTTCCTCACTACACTACACAAAGAAAATCACATGAGTTCAGGGCCGGATTTCCCTATAGGCTAACTAGGCTTCAGCTTAGGGCCTCAAGATCAAGAGGGGCCTACATTCAAATTGTTAGCAAAATTAAAATTACACTATTCTAAAAACAGTGAACATTAAAACACTGAACCGAAAATAAGGAGAAATTCTACGTTTCGGGATCAGAACCAGCTCCGGCTGCAACGGGGTGCCGACTCGGCTTCTTCCTTTCTTTTTCTCGCCCTGGGAGGAGGATCGGGGAGGGAAAGATGTCAGTCCGGAAACAGCTGGGCAAATCCCAGCCCCGCGGGGAGAGAGGCAAAACGTGGATCCATCAGGACAGGGCGGCCCAGACTGGCATCGGGGGTGGGGGAGTGGGGTGGGGGGTTTCAGTGGAAGGGGGATGGGAGGCAGGCAGGCTGGCATCGGAGGGGGGGGGTGGGGGGCTTTAATGGAAGGCAGGCAGGATGGCATGGGGGGTGTTAAATGGAAGGGGGATGGGAGGCAGACGGGCATCGGAGGGGGGGTGAGGTGAGGAAGGATGCACTGGGGACACTATGGACATAGGAAGGGGCAATGTTGTGTGTTATGTTTGATTAGTTATTGTTACAAGTACTATATATGGTGCTGAGAATAAATGTCCAAATAAGTGTTCTTGACTTTTTTTTATTTATTATCCGTGTCACATTTTTTATAAAGGTTAGTACCAATAACAACATGTTTCATTTAACATATTGATATATATCACAGTAATGATGTATTTTATTATCTCTCATGTAATTTACAAACTTAAAAATGGGAGGTGAAAGGGCCTCATAAGTGGAATAGCCTAGGGCCTTTTTTCATCTAAATCCGGCCCTGCATGAGTTGCTTTCACTACAGCTTCCGACAATGAACTGAACGACGTATGGTGGCCCGAGTGCTCGGGAAACATATGCACAAACACCACAAACAACGCGCAGCGTTGTTCAGATTCCAAAGCAGCGTTCGGATTCCGAAGCAAATTTTGCTTGAATTTTTTGTTCAGATTCCAAGTTGTTCAAGTACTGGGGCGTTCGGATTCCAAAGTATCACTGTATATATAAACACATCTTATTACCTATTCTGCTACCTCTTTGCCCATTCTCCACCCCTGAGAGAACATAAGGATATATTGCATAAAAGCAGGTGTTATATTTTCTGAGTGCCTACGTTTATGCATAGAAGCCCAGATTCTCTATACAGTGCCGATATTAACAGCCACCTAAAAAGCGTCCGCCAATTGTGTGTCAATCATGCAATGGCACTGTATAGAGAATCGCGCCTCTGTGAAAGATAGGCACCAGAAATGTAGGCCAGGAATTTCTAGGCCTACATTTTTGGTGCCTATCATCATGAATCACACCTATGTAGGAGTTTTAGGCCACCTAATGCCACTTCCGGAGTTAGCCACACCCACAATGGCATTAGACAGCCTAAAGCGCATGATTCCAGCACCTTGAAACTCAGTTATAAACATTGTTTAAATGGTGATTTTTATTCAGCTTGGGGGTGCCTACCAGTGCTTAAAAACTTGGTGCTGATTAGAGAATCCGGGCCATATTGTATAGACCTGGGCAGTTTAATAAGTGCATATTTCAGCATGTAAAACTGTGTTTTACAAACTAAAGTTGCTTATAAAAGGACCATCTTAATGTATGCTAGTTACTTTACCACCCCACCCCCCTTTTTTTACAAAGCCATAGCGTGGTTTTTAGTGCTGGCCATGGTGATAACAGCTCTGACACTCATAGGAATTCTAGGAGCATCGAAGCTGTTTCCGTCATGGCCGGCACTAAAAACCATGCTACGGTTTTGTAAAAGTGGGGGAAAGGGGTTAGTATTTGTGTCCCACAATAATGATAATTATTAAGGTAGGTTGCAAACTGAAGGCTATGTGAGATGGGTAGGAATTTCAAAATTTTTTTTAAAAGATTTAAAGATTTCTGCTACTCAATGGTCACAGTTTTGGTCTTGGAGGATGAGATGTACACTTTGTACAGCATCAGCATCTACGAGACAAACCTGTTTGTTTTTTTTTGTTGCATAGAAGTTTTTGGACCCCTGTTCGTTTGCAGAAATTAGATAGTTCTAAGTCAAATAGATGCTGGCACTGTCATCTCGATATAGGGACACTGGATCATCTATTGTTCTATTGTCGTTTGATACTCAGTTTTTGGAGATCTATATGGGGACATATTACTCTGATTCTGGAGACTGTGGTTCCACTGTCATATGAAGCGGTATTATGTGGGACGCTGTTATCTCCTACATCTGTAGTAGACAGGCATGAAAACAGGTTATTGGGTATAATGACTGGGGTAGCCATCCAAATGATTATGAAAAACTGGAAGAATTGTGACCACTTAAACTTCACTTTTTGGTGGAATTCGATATACTTGTGTTATCGTTACGAGAAAATGATGTCTGAACAAAGGGGTAATATTAAGTGGTTTAATCTGACGTGGGGTCCATTGACCAATTTAATTGATTCTAATTGAATGGTTTTTTCCCTTTACTTTAGGTTATACTTTTTACATCCAGGGAAGATGGGTGGGTGGGAGGGAAAAGGATAATGTATAAGGACTGGTTTATTTATGAGTTGTTAATACTATTGTATGGGTATCTTGAATATATTGAAATCAGGGGGGAGGGGGTGAAAATTATTCTTATGTATTTCACTGATGGACATAAAGTGCTGTTTTTTCAGGTAACTTGTTATGCAATTTTTGTATATACTGCTTTTAGAATGAAAATGAATAAAGATATATTAAAAAGAAAAGAAAAAAAGCTGGAAACATTGATCTATTCTAAACAATATGAAATCTTGAAACTTGGTGTCCTAAAAATAAACCATCCCACCACTTTAAGATATGAGAAATTAAACGTGGAAGGAAAGTCACTTAGATCTGAAGTCAGATGCGTAGTGAGTGATCTCTGCTTTCAGGTTTCCTTCCTTTCTTCTGTGAAATTACTGTGTTTTTTTTTTCAAGGGCTTATGTATTTTAGAACTTCAAACCATCTATGGATGCTGAACACATCTCTCAAGGAGTGTAACATAAGGTGAAGTAGTCTATTCTTCATATAAGAACTTTTTAATTTTAAAAGAAATCCTTTTTAATGGCTTATATTAGATCTATGCATAAATAACTTTGATTAGTCTGCTGCATGTTAGTGTGTGGTATTATAAACTACAGCTCGCACTAATACAGATAAATATAAATATTTAATTGTGATGCTGATCTGGGTAAACTTCATTTTAAAATATTCTATTTAATGGTGAATTTTACTATCTAATGTGGCTTTTACAAGACTGTGTTAGAGGTTTCTATTGTGGGCCTTTGAGGTAAATGCTCCGATGCTCATAGAATTCTTATGAGAGTCGGAGCATTTACCTCACCTGCCCATGGTAGAAACCTCTAGCGCAGCTTTGTTAAAGGAGCCCTAATAGACAGAAAATTGATGAAGTCAATATGTGTGGTGCAGTGGTTAAAGCTACAGTCTGAGGTTGTGTGTTCAAACCCACGCTGCTCCTTGTGACTCTGGGCAAGTCACTTAATCCCCCCCCCCCCATTGCCCCAGGTACATTGGACAGATTGTGAGTCTGCTGGGACAGACAGGGAAAAATACTTGAGTACATGAATAAATTTGGCGCTCCCTGGGGAGAACAGTATAGAAAATTGAATAAACAAATAAATGTTCTTCCACTTATGCAAATATATGTCCTGAACAATGAGAAGATGCCTTTATTTTAATGTAAAGAAAGTGTGGTGCAGTGGTTAAAGCTACAGCCTCAGCACTCTGGGGTTGTGGGTTCAAACCCATGCTGCTCCTTGTGACCCTGGGCAAGTCACTTAATCCTCCCATTACCCCAGGTACATCAGATAGATTGTGAGCCCTCTGGGATAGACAGGGGAAAATGCTTGAATGCCTAAGTAAATTCATGTTCTGAGCTCCCCTGGGAGAACAGTGTAAAAACCTGAATAAATAAATAGTGTGCAAAGTTTCTGCCTCGGGTAACCAGAGCTGATATTGTGATGTCACAATGCCTCATTCTACCAATAAGAGCCAAACTCATCAGTGATGTCACAATGGCTTGATTGTCCTATTCTTGGCTCACTTTTACTACACTTTGATTTCTAGAGTGGTGGAGTGGTTAAAGCTACAGTCTCAGCACCCTGAGGTTGTGGGTTCAAACCACGCTGCTCCTTGTGACCCTGGGCAAGTTACTTACTCCCCCCATTAGATATAGATTGTGAGCCCACCAGGACAGCCAGAGAAAAATGCTTGAATACCTGAATAAATTCATGTAAACCGCTCTGAGCTCCCCTGGGAGAACGGTATAGGAAATTGAATGAATAAATAAATACTTTTAAGAGGCAACATTTATTGATACCCTTTTCACAATAATCACAAGAGAACACTAAGGGGGGATTTCACTATAGGACGCTAAGCGCGTTAGTGCACACAACTGCAATTGCACACACTAAGCACTAAAGACACCCATACGAATATAATAGGTGCCTTTAGCACTTAGCACACATAATTGCAATTGCACGTTTATGTTTTATTAGAACTTGTTATACCACTTCAACATATGACAGATCTAAGCAGTTTACAATACAAATATTTTATGAAAGGAACTCCATTAAAGATAGGAAAGTGAAGAGATAGGATACATATGGCATAATGTTATAAGAGGTTAAAAAAAAGGTTTCTATACTGACCCAAATGTCAACTAGCCATCACACTCCCCAAAAGTCATGCTGGTGAATCGAGTTCAAGCAATAAATATGGGAAATATCTGATAAGGATAAGTCAGTTCCAAATGACTCCTTAATGTAGAAGCTCTTAAGCCTAGTTTTGAATGCCTTTGTGGTTACTAATATCCTGTGGTAGATGATTCTATAATTGGGGACCAATGAAATAAAGGCTTTATTTCTTGTGGATTCCCATTTGGCCCTCTTTGCTGAAGGGAGTATCAGTTTAAAATCCTGCATTGATCTTAAAACATTCTGTTAGGAGAACAAGGTTGCTGATGATACAGCACCTGATGAACTAGAGTTAATGTTTTGAATTTTATCCTAGAATGAATTGGCAACCAATGGAATTTTAGATATAAAGGTGTAACCCTGTCAAATTTCTTCTTAAAGCCCATTTTTTTTGTTTTTTGTTTTTATTATAATTTTCAAAATTATTCAATTATACAAAGTAAAAGAATGGAAATTTAAACAGAAACAAGATTATTATATCCATCATCTTCAATAACAAAGCCCAGTATTTTAATTGCAGTATTTTAAATTGTTTGTAATCTCCTTAGATTACTTTTTGTAATGCCCTTGTATATGATATTACAATAATTCAACTTGGAGATCAGTAAAGCATGGATGAGAATGCAAGTTATGTTCCAAAAATAGTCCCATAATTGACCGTAACTTTCTCATGGTATAACATGATTTAACTAAATTAGAGACTTGGCAATCAAAATTCAATTGTGACTCCTAAATACTTAAAGGTTGAGACTAGAGGAATTCTCTGTCCTAACATGTAAATTTCCTCTTTTGGTTGAGGAGAGTGACCTGTAATCCAGCAAGATGTACATTTTTCAACATTCAAGATTAACCTCTGATTATTAAGCTATTCATTGATAAGTACTAAACCATCTGTGATAGGGTTCAGATCTATGTAAGATGAGTTAATTTTAGCCACCAACAAAATATCATCTGCATAACAGTATATTCTGAATTCCAACTCTTCAATAACTGAGATCAACGGAGAAATAAAGATGTTAAATAGTATTGGGGACAAAGCGGTTCCCTGTGGTACCCCGCATATCAACTGAAAAGTTCTTGAGATCCCCTTTTTTCCTTTGACTGAAAAGGTCCTATATTGTAGGTATGATAAGAACCATTTCAACACTGTGGTGGATAACCCAATGTCATGTAGTCTTCTGAATAATAGATCATGATCCACTAGGCCGAATGCTGCCATCAAGTCTAGCAATATCCCCAGAGCCAGATCAGATATATATACAACTCCTGTTTTGCCAATAAAGGGGGAAATTCATCAATGTGTGCTACTGTTAAGATGAGTTATTCTACCACAAGTTCTGCTATTTTAGCACAAGGTCTCATTGGATAAAATAGGAACCTATGCTAAAATAGCATGACTTGTGGTAGTACATAAACCGCCTTGAACTTATATGGCTTTGGCGGTATATAAGAATAAAATTATTATTATTATTATTATTATTATATTGATGAATCCCTTCCCCCCCATGCCAATTAACACCTGTTATTGATTATTAATGACTTATTAACTAATCAGCTTGGGCACAGATCTCTGGGGCAATGTCTCCAAGTGGATTATTTTTGTACATATTATGAGCCAGGGTATTTGGAATGCAATCTTAGTCTCTCAAATTTACTGCCAGTGCTCACTATAGTACAGTAGAATCTCAGTTGACCAGTATTCAAATAACTGGCAAAAAAATGTTGTCACAAAATAAGTCTTCCGCGCTCCTCAGACAACGTCCAAAGTGGTACTCCTGAATCAACAACCTCCCCTCCCTCCAGAAGGCATCAGCAGCAGCCACAAATCTCCCTCCATTCCCAAAGCAGCAGGCAACCCTCCCTCTCCCAACCTACTCCCGAAGCAGTAGAGTCGATCCTGACAACCCTCTCCCTCCCTTCCTCCCTCCCTCATCTGAAGCTATAGCAGCAGCTGGCAAGCAGAGGATGCACCAGTAAACAGGCAGCTTCTGGCCAGTGGCAGGGCCTTTCCTCTGCCGCGTTGGAAGTGACATGGCAGAGGAAAGGCCATGTCAGGGCTGGCCAGATGCTACCTGTTTACCGGCACTTCCTCTATTCACTGGTTGCCACTACAGCTTCAGGTGAGTGAGGGAGGGAAGGAGGGAAAGTTGGCAAGACCAGTTCTACTGCTTCGGGAATAGAGGGAGGGAGGGAGGGAGTGTCAGAACCTGGTCTAATGCTTTGTGAACAGATGGAGAGAGGGGGTTGTCAGGACCAGCTCTACTGTTTTATGAACAGAAGGAGGGAGGGGTTTGTCAGGCTCAACTCTGCTGTTCGGGTAAGAGAGGGAGGGAGTGGGGAAGAAGTGGGCAGAGAAAGTGGGAGAGAATGGGGGGATAGAATGTGACCCAGAAAGAAGGGAAGAACAGATGCTGGTTCTAAAAGTGGTGGTGGAGGGATGATAGTGAGGTGGGAAAGGAGACAAAACTCAAATAACCAGAAACTACAGTTATCCGATATCCACCAGTCTCCATGAGTGCTGAATAACAGATTCTACTATATTTACATCATGCCAAAGAGAACTTCCTTCTGGAGTTCATAAGATGTTACATGAATAGGCAGCTTATCCAAGTGCACTTGGAAATTCTTTTTTTTCAGGTCCATGGCACTCAAAATGTTATAAAATATTTCTGTCACATTTTCTTGGTCTCATACTGCATTTCTTGATACATAAGGATTTTTTTGCTTTCTACATGGTCCACCAGAGTAATTGTTTGGGACAGACACCTCTATAATCAATGCTGTTCTTCTATATTGCTCTTTTATCACTATGTCCGATTTAGTAATATCTAGGTTTTTTTTTTTGTTTTTGTTTTTTAATGAATCAGAATAGAAATATCCTATCCTATGTGATCACAACCTCTTCATTCCCCATAATTCTCTTAGGTGTATTTATTTATTTTAAAATTTCCATCCCGCTTATCTACTAAGCAGATAAAAGTTGGTATATACATAAAAAGTAACAAACTTTACATATCTATTAATATATTATCAAATAAAACACTTATTAAGAACCATCATCTTGTATCCAAATCACATAGCAGTGCTCTGTGATCTACTGATTTCAGAAAGAAAAGTACTCACAAATAGGCAGGTCTTTAGCAATATTTTGAAGGATTTAAAGACTACGCATAATCTTAATGTCCCTTTCATTGAGTTCCAAAGTCTTGGGTCCGCTACCGATACAGCAGCCATACTGGGATTTTTTGTAATGTACTTCCTGATTCTTTTCCTCAATTAATCTCATAGTTGATTCCGACTGTAAATTTTGGTTTGGACTATTCCTTCTCAAAATTTGAGTCAGGTACCGTGGTGCCACACCATAAAGCACATGGTGTATTACAGTCTAAACTTTATACTCGATTCGAGATTCAATAGGCAACCAATATAGTTTTTTTTTAGTACAGGAGTGATATGATCATATTTAGACACTCCAGTGCTCTCGATGTGTTTCCTGATGTGCGTCTTATATTCATTTGGGGCCCAAAAAAGGCACTAGGTCTTATTTTTGGGTAGGGTTTATTTTTTCATGTCATTATCATCTCTCCCTTCCTCTCCTTCACCCCAATTCTTCCTCTTTGCTTTCCCCATGTGCAACATCTTTCCTCCCCTCTCACCCATCCCTTTGTGCCTTCCCTCTGCAGCATCTTTCTATCCCTCCATCCCTCCCATCCCCCTGTGCAGCAGAACCATTGCCCAGCTTCCCTCCTTCCCTCCCTCCCATCCCTCGTGCAGCAGAACTCTTTGCCCAGCTTCCCTCCTTCCCTCCCTCCCATCTCCCTGTGTAGCAGAACCCTTACCCAGCTTCCATCCTTCCCTCCTTCCCATCCCTCGTGCAGCAGAACACTTTGCCCAGCTTCCATCCTTCCCTCCCTCCCATCCCTCATACATCAGAACCCTTGAGCACCTGCCGCTGCACCACCCGCCACACAGCCGATCCTCCGATGACCCTCCATCCTTCCCTCCCAACCGATCTTGCCAACCGCGACCATAAATACCTTGCTGTAGAAGAGTGTTGGGCCAGCAGCTGCTTCACGGCCTTCTCGCTGGGTCCTTCTGTGTACCAGTACTCCTCTGCAGCAAGGTATTTATGGCCACAGTTGGCGGGGATCAGTTGGGAGGGAAGGATGGAGGGTCATTGGGGGTTCGGCTGCATGGCAGGGGTGGGGCGAGGGGAAGCACGGCTGCCTACTTCTAGGGCTTATTTTTGGGGTAGGTCTTATTTTCGGGGAAACACGGTAGCAGCTGTATTACCTGCAGGGCTTGAATCCTTGCCTTTGTAATGCCCAAAAATAGAGCATTACAAAAGTCAAGCTTACTTATAACAAGACTTTATTTCAGTGCTTTTCCAGTACAACAATGTTGCAATATTTACAAACTTATCAATGGATGAGACCTGCCAGCTTATTGGTTTGGTTTGGGGTTTTTTTTTTTTGGTATAGAAATTGTCTGCCATCAGAACTTCACAACCATCTGCCAGTATTTTTAGTACAGTATGCTCGCTGTAATTTACCTCACCCGTAATCCGCTGTCCTGGGCTGCAGCTATCAATCTCTCATTCTTTAGTTAAGGAAAAGTGAATTGAAATCTTTCATGTGTCCAGTTTTGACGGAGTAACACTTTATATTTCCCATTATATTTTTGCATTTGCTACTCATTATCCTACCGGTTAGATTTACACATACTCTGAACATTGAAAAGTCCAAATTAATGATTTTCCCCAAGAAAGGACTTTCTCTATTGACTCCTATTACATTTAAAACTCAATCTCTTCATGTTGTGCCCTCTTTAAAACTATTAGGAATCACTTTTGATAGTAAGCTCAATTATCATCTTCATATCAGCACAGTGGTCCAGTGATGCTTTTATCGGCTACGAATGACTAGGTCCATATCCAAATTATTAGAGCCCACTTCTCTGAATATTTTGATTCACTCTCTTGTGATTTCCTGTATTGATTCTTGCAATTCGCTCTACAAGTTATAGAACACGGCAGTAAAGATCATATTTAATGCAATGAAGTTAGACCATGTCACTTCCCTCCTTTATAAAGCTCATTGGTTGCCAGTAGAACACAGAATCACATACAAAATTATTTTACTAACCTTTAAAACTAGACAAAATATTCAACCCGAATTTATCAATAATCTTCTCATTCCCTATAGTTCTTCTAAGACTTTAAGATCATCTTCTAAAAATCTTTTATCTATCCCGTCTTTGAAGTTTATCAGCACAATGAGGTCTATCATTTTCTCTGTCAGCGCTCCATCTCTTTGGAATAATATTCCGGCCCACTTACGGGAAGAATCAACTCTTCACCATTTTAAGACGAAATTAAAAACATTTCTTTTTCTTGATGCTTTCGAGACCTAAATGTCCTTTTCAGGGCTACATAGTTTTATTCTACTTTTTGACACCCCTCCTTTTGTTTTTTCCCTATATGTTCTTTCTTTTTACTTGATAATTGTAGTTCTACCCTATTTCTCTTTTTGTTCCTGTTTGTTTTTATATTGTTTTAAATAACTATTATTGTTTTAAATGATGTATTGTTATCTCATATATGTTTTTAAGACAGTGTACACCGCCTAGAAGGCTGATTGGGAAGTATATGAAATTTTAAATAAACTTGAAACTTACTGTACTGATCTAATTCCTTGAAGAGAGTTTTCCTTCACAAATTTTGTTGCTTCCTTTACTGTTTGTCAGATCTCTTCTTTTTAACTTTTTCAAAAGTGTTTGAAGACTTATGTTTTTCAAAATGCATTTCATAATTTATAATAGACAATCAAGTTTAATGTGTGAAAAAAAGAATTGTATGTAATATAGATCAGATTTTATTCTTTCAATGTGTAAACTGATTATTTTAGAATGTTTTATGTGTGTTATGTTGGTTTTAGGGCCTCTTCTATCAAACTGCGCTAGCAGTTTTTAGCCAGAGAATTGCGCTGAATGGCCCATGCTGCTTCTGATGCTCATAGGAACTCTGAGTGTCGGGAGCAGTGCGGGCCATTCAGTGCGGCTCACCGTGCTACAAACTGCTAGCGCAGTTTGATAGAAGAAGCCCTTAATGTCAAGGTTTTATGTTTTGATTTTGTATGTTGTCTGTTACCTGCATAGATTTTCGGATATGCAGGATATAAATGTCTTAAATAAATAAATGATGAATTCTCACTCCTTCTATGAGGGGCCACTGAAAAGTTCTCAGCCCAACCAAGAAGAGAATGATGTGGAGCCATGAAACTTATGAGCTATTCAACACCTTTCTTGACACTTTTTGTTTCAATTATATGAAACAAAACAAAAAGTGTTAAGAAAAACATGGAATAACTCGTAAGTTTCATGGCTCCAGTGGCGTACCTAACATGTGTGACACCCGGGGCACATCATTTTTTGACACCCCCCCCATCTGTATGAAAAACATGATTTTTAGTAACAAGCTACTTGTCACACGTGAGTACCTAGGAAAACGCAGCAACTTACATACTGAGGTGAGAAGTACAACAGCAATACACCCATTGTAAAACTAAACATGCCAGACTAGTACAGATCAATCCTACACTGTCAATCCTAACAGAAAACCATGTCTTTCGAACACACAGAACACAGAAAACACCTTTGCCTAGTATGGAATGTCATCACAAACTAACCCCTCCCCTTTTACAAAACTGTAGTGTGGATTTAAGCCATGGTGGTAACAGCTCTGACACTCATAGAATTCTGAGCATCAGAGCTGCTACCCCCACGGCTGGCGCTAAAAAACGCTCTACAGTTTTGTAAAAGGGGGGATAAAATAGAAATACATAGACAAAGGTTAAATTGAACCAGCAAGAAGCTGGACTCTGCATACAATGCAACACCACAGAAACAGTGACACATGTCTCCTATAGCAATAAATAAATAGAAAATTTTTGTTCTACCTTTGTCTTCTCTGGTTTCTGCTTTCCTCATCTTCTTGTTACTCTCTTCCTTCCATCCACTGTCTGCCATCTCTCTGCCCCTATATGGCATCTTCTCTCCTTCTATGCCCCTTCCAGAAACTGTATGCCTTCCCCTTCCATCTCTCCTTTCACCCCCATTGGTCTGGTATCTGTCTCCTCTCCTTCCCCCCTGCTCTGGCATCTCTCTCTCCGCACCCTTCCTCCTGTTCTTCCCTGGTCTTCCTTCTCAATTTATTTTCTGCCTCTGTCTAAATTTTTTTTTACTATACAGTCCTCAATTTCCCTCTTTCACTGTGTCTATCTACAGCTTGCCACCTCTTTCCCTTGCCCCTTCCAGTAACTAACTCTATCCTCTTCCCTCAATCCTGCATGTGCCCTTTTTTCTTTCTCCTCCCCACTTCCTTCCAGCATTTGCTCCCCCTTTCCCTCACACTTCCATTCAACAGCTGTCTCTCCTCTCCCCCAACTTCCATTCAGTGTCTGTTTCCCTCTCTCTACCCCTTCCATCTACTGTTCACCCTCTATCTTGCCCCTTCCATTCACTGCTCTCTGTGCTCTTTCCATCCAATGTCCACCCTCTCTCTTCCATATGGCATCTTCCCTCTTTCTTTGTTCCTTCCATAAACTATCTATCCCATGCCCCTTCTCTCCTTTGTACATGATTGATTTCAACTCTGTCACCTCTCCGTTTTTCTCTCTCTCTCTGTCACCACCCCCTCCCCTATGCTCTTCTCCTTTCTTTCCTTCCTACCTCACAGTCTGGTATCATCCATTCCCTGATTCCCGGCAACTCTCTCCTTTCCTTTTCTTCCATCTCTCCCTCCCCCTCCATGCTCTGACATCTCCTCCTTCCTTTCCCCCTTCCTTTTCCCTTGGTCTGGCATACCTTCCTCCTTCCCTCCATGCCCTGTCATCTCTTCTTCCCTCCAAGCCCTGGCATCTCCTTTCATTCCCTCTAGTTGGGTACAGCAACACTCTCCCCAATTCTCTCCCCCTCTGCTCCCTTTCCTCCTTCTGTCACCCAAGGCCTGGTGTCCTGAACTTCGGGCAGCAGCAGCAGCATTCACAATTCACTGCTGTTGCCGGCTTCAGGCCTTCCTCTCTGTTGGGTCCTGTCTTCATGAAACAGGAAGTAGGCAGGACCTGGCAGAGAGGAAGGCCTGAAGCCGGCAATAGCAGCGAATTGTAAAAGCTGCTGCTGCCCGAAGAAGGTAATGGCGTCAGGCCTTGGAGCACTGAGGCAGACCGCTTCTTCCCCCCCTCCCAGCCGAACCTCCGTCATCAGTGATGCTTCACCAGCAGGAGAAAGCCACGAAGCAGCCTGTTTAGCGCTGTGGTTGCCGATGCTACTGGAGGGAGGTTTGCTGCTCTCGCTGGAAGGGTCGGAAGGGTTCACTTTAAGTAAGGAGGGAGGGAGCGCGATAGGGACCAGGCCGGCTGTGCACCCCCCCTAAAGCTGCACCTGGGGTGGACCTCCCCCCCCCCCTTGGTACACCACTGCATGGCTCCACATCATTCTCTTCTTGATTGGGCTGAGAACTTTTCAGCGGCCCCTCACACTTCCTATGTGGGGAAACATATACCTTCTGTACAATAAATAATACATTTTGGAATATATTCTTGCAATGTTAGTTCTCTCAACTTCAAATGTATAAGAACTGGCATGATTGCTGGTCATAAATGTATCTAGGGGGAATTCTTCAAGGAAACCTAACCTATTCAGTGTGTGTTAACCACGTTTGTGCATACTAATGAGTAGCACATGCCAAATGCTGAGATGCTTATTATATTCCTATGGGCGTCTTAGCATTTAACATGCATTAATCAATGCATGTTAAGATAGTTTAGCATAGCGGTCTCAAACTCAAACCCTTCGCAAGGCCACATTTTGGATTTGTAGGTACTTGGCGGGCCTAAGAAAAAATAGTTAATATCTTATTAAAGAAATGACAATTTTGCATGAGGTAAAACTCTTTATAGTTTATAAATCTTTCCTTTTGGCTACGTCTTAATAATAATATTGTAATTTATAGCTAATGAGACATATGATCATGAAACTGTTTTACTTTTGTGATTATGATAAACATACCGAGTGCCTGGCGGGCCGCATGTGGTCCCCGGGCTGCGAGTTTGAGACCACTGGTTTAGCACATACTAATCAATAGAGTTAACCAAGGGAGGGAAAGTCATCAATATGTTCTACTATTAAGACGTGTTATTTTACCACAAGTTGTGTTATTTTAGCACAAGGTCTCATTGCATGACTTGTGGTAAAATAACCCGTCTTAACAGTAGCACACATTGATGAATTCCCCCCTAAATCAGTTAGTGCCCCTTGATGAATTGCCCCCCTTTGTGACACTAGTTAAACAGAGAACATAGAAACATGATGGCAGAAAAAGGCCAAATGGCCCATCTAGTCTGCCCATCCGTAGAAACTATTATCTCTTTCTCTCTCCAAGAGATCCCATGTGCCTATCCCTGGCCATTTTAAATTCAGACACAGTCTCTGTCTCCACCACCTCTTCCGGGAGACTGTTCCATGCATCTACCACCCTTTCTGTAAAAAAGTATTTCCTTAGATTACTCCGGAGCCTATCGCCTCTTAACTTCATCCTATGCCCTCTCATTGCAAAGTTGCCTTTCAAATGAACAACACACACACAACCATACAAATGAATTTATGCATTGGAGTCAACACTTTAGACACTGGCTGAGCTGACTGAATATCAGGATGGCACTGGAAAAAACTGTTACTGACAAGAGACTACGTATGGATTTTTTAAAAGTGTAAATACTGTTCATTTGGGGCTCCTTTTACAAAGCACTGATAGAGTATTCTACTGAAAGCTGGCAAGGTAAATACTCCAACGTTTATAAGAATTCCATGAGCGTCGCAGCATTTACCTTATATTATTATTATTTTTATAATTTTAGAAATGTCTCTGCATACTGTGATTTTTTTTCTCTCTATTCTACTCAGATTCACACTGTAAAATTATTTTGGCTTAGGGTAGTAGTTTTGTCACTTAATGTGTGTTAAACAGCAAAACCATGCATTATTTTTATGTAAACACAAGTTAGTCTATGGTGTTATGGACTACATAATAATGTGATGCAAAACATGCAATGTGCCTAGTTATTACGTAAATTAATTCATGCAACTTGCTTTGAGCTTCACAAGCTGCATTATTGCAGGAAATACAACATGCAGTCCAATGCTTCTGGGGAGCCTCTATTATAAGGGCAAGAACTACTCAAATAGAAGAGTGCTCCAGGGGTGTCCCAGAGGACAAACCCAAGACGCCCAGAGGATGAGCCTTTGATCCCAGACTCCCCATATCCATGAAGACACCTAAGTGCCCAAGAGAATAAGCCCACCTCCAATCCCCTGTACCCTGCTTGGAACCCCCAAGATCCCTCATCCTATTATAGGCTCTCCCTGGGTCTAACTTCAGTGACCATTAGAACATATGAACATAAGAATTGCCATACTGAGACAGACCAAAAGTCCATCGAGCCCAATATACATTTTCCAATAGTGGCCAACCCAAGTCCCAAGTACCTAGTCAGATCCAAAGTAAAAAAAACCCAACAGATTGGTAGCCCAGGAGTTAAGGGACAAGAATGATACACAGCAGCTCCTGCCCCTATCTGCACTGGGTTCAAAGAGCAGCCAGAACCCTATATTTCTGCAGCTCTGGCTCCTTGAAGACAAACTCCCTAGAAGCCTTGTGGCACATGTTAGTGGCCCAATGCATGTTTCCAGGGATCAGGATAACACTGTGAAATTGCAAGTTTTATTATTCCAGTACAACAAGAAGTCAATAATCTAGCATTTAGCCAGAATTTAGGTTGTAATGGATTCTTAGAAGAAGCAAACTACATATCAAAATAAACAATTTGTTTGTAGGTCTACAACTCATTGTTGACCTTAGGGTAATTTTTAATATAGCTTTGAAGATAACTTGATAATCTGAAATGCAATACATACAGAAATATTGTATTATCTTATCTTCTAGGGTGACATACACAAACCCCCATTAAGAAAAATGGAGTGTCAAAGTGTGATTTTTTGGTCTTTAATGCTTGTCAATGGACTCACAACAGGTAAATAAAATGTTATATATATATACTTTATTGTGAAAAATATAACTCTTTCACTGTTTATTATTATGGAATAGAGGAACAAAGAGGACATAGAGGAAGAGCGCTTCAATTTGTTGGACTGCTATACTGACGTTTCTGGCCCTGAAGAATTGACGTTGTTAGTAGAAAATGACACGGGGAAAAATTTGTCTCCATCTCCGCTCCGTCCCCACAATCTCAGTCCCTGTCCCTGCCCCCGCCCCATCCACTTGAGCTCAGTTCCTGTCTCTGCCCTGTTCCCGCAAACTGTCTGATCGCATCCACACAAGCCTCAAATAGTTATGATTTTATTTTGAACTTATTTTATTAAAGTATTAAAAGAAACAATATGCTGTACGATTGTCATTTTATAAACATAAATAATACACAGCAAGAATCAACAAAACCAATGTCTCCCCTCCCCTTCACAAATATCCCCTCCACTATCGAGAAAACTGAATAAGCCAAATTATTACCGAATGCTACACAGAAAAATCATGCTAACATAATACTGCAGCCACACTCGACGGAATGGTGTTAGGGGAGTGCAACTAGGCAACTGCCAACTGGTAAGAGAGAGCCCTAAGCTAGCTGAAAGCTAAAGAAGCACAGCCTGGGCTTTGCAGTCCCCAGTTATGTCTAACACCAACTCTAGCAGGATATATATTTCAAATATGATATATTCTAAATCACAAAATGGAAAATAAAATTATTTTTTTGTACTTTTTGTTGTCTTGTCATTTTATTCTTCAAATCATGTTGGTCTGAGGCACTGGTCTCTGTTTTCTTGTCTCTTAACTCACTTGCCAGGGTCTCCTGACCATTTGATATTTCTTCTTTTCCATGCACACCATCCATCTTCTATCTCTGTGTATGTATTGTTCCCCATGTTTAGCATCTCCCTTCTCTATGTCTCCTATATAGTATGTCCCTTTCTAGTATTCCCCATGTGCCCATCTCTCTGCCTTTATCATCTCACCATTCTATGATCCCCTCCCCCTTGTATATGGAGTGGGGAAAGAGAGAGAGATACAGGATGCATCTCTCCCACTCCCACTTCTGCCACATCCAACATTTCTCTCTCTCATCCCCCAATAATCCCACTGCCCACCAGCCCCATGCCCAACATTTCTCCTTCTATCACTCCTCTCTAGCACCATACCATCACTATTACCAACTCCCTCCATCACTATTACCAACATTCCTACCCCTTTCATCCCCTTCAATCTGTCTCTCTGTTCCCTCTCCACTACCATATCCAACATTTCTCCCTCTCATCCTTCTCTTTTCCATGCATTTCTACCTCACTCCTTTCTCTCTCTATGCCCAACAAATTTCCTCTTTCTTCCTTTTTCCATGTGCACCATCTCTTTCCCTCTCTCTCACACACTTATGCCCAACATTTCTCCCTTTCTATTCCCTTCCTCCTATGTCCCATGTTAGTGCCCCCTACCTCCCTCCCTTGTGTCCCACGATCATGCCCCCTCCCTTCCTTCTGTGTCCTGAGTGTATGCCCCATCCCTGCCTTCCAGCCTTTGTCCCAAATTCGTGCCCCCTCCCATGTCCCAATGTGTTCCTCCCCCCCTTCCTTTTTCCCTTTGTCCCACGTTCATATCCCTTCTCTCCCCTACTTGTTCCGTTCAGGGCCGCACTCAAGTTTCAAGTTTATTTGAGATTTGATAAACTTGCTTTTTTTCATAGCGATGATTGTTCTTGATATGTTTTATGCATGAATAAGTAGAACTATTAGAATTATTGTGTGGACTAAAATATCATTGTTATTGAGATGATGTTTGACTTTCTGTGTGCAATGCAGAACCCAGCATGCCTCACAAGTTGTACTTTATTGATGTTCTTTAAATAAAAATAAAAATGAGAAAAAAAAAACTACAGTCTTAAAATGTTTATTTGCAATGCCTTAAGCCCACACAATTGCATAAAAATCTTCTTTCTGCTTAGAGCGGGGAGATGCAAAGATGAAAATTAAGACTGTGGGGATGGAGTGGGGACAGAGATGAAAATACTTCATAGAATTCTATGAGCATTGGAGCAGCATCAGAGCATTTAGCGCTCCAGACTGCAGTAGAAACCTCTACAGAAGCTTAGTAAAAAGGGGGAGGGGGGCAGGGGGCGGGGGAGGGTAAGTAACATACTTGAACAGTGTTAGAATGCCTCTCTTGTGTATATTGGTAAGTCTAACTACAGTTTAGGTACCACCATATTTTCAAGGCTATGCACGCACTTCTCTGAAAATTTCCCCATGAAAATAATGTTCTTAAATTGATAGTTTGTTGTGAGGCCCAGTTTTTCCGGGTTAAAATACAGACACACTTCAATCTTTGGAAGTATGAATGTAAATGCAAAACTTTCCCAAACTCATCACCATGAATGGTAATTCCATAATTCCATGTGTATCTTGCATGAATAAATGTCATTAATACTAACACTTATGTACCTAAAGGACTGAATTCTGTATATTGTGCCTAAAAAAAAAAAAAAAAAATCAGCATTGAAACCCCCCCAACCCCCTTAATTTTTCTTATCCTGCATGCATATGCTCCAGGTTATATGCAAACGTTCATTAATTTATAGGCCAGAAATCACAACCCTATTTCAAGAGATTATCTATCCCTGCATTATCCCAATTTCAGTAAGGCTATTTCCTCTATAAAACAATATTCTCATCCCTGTTTCTTTTTCAAGGAATTTATTACCCATGGAAATCAGATATCAAACCTATTACGGCACCTTTCATAAGCTTTTGAAAACATTTTTATT
The DNA here is from genome assembly GCF_902459505.1 of Geotrypetes seraphini. NCBI lineage: Eukaryota > Metazoa > Chordata > Amphibia > Gymnophiona > Dermophiidae > Geotrypetes > Geotrypetes seraphini. The sequence continues at coordinate 147,679,635 of NC_047089.1, forward strand.
TTGTAAATTTGTTACTCCTAATTGAGTTTAGTCAGCATCTGTGTTTTGTTAATATCCGGTCTCTTTAACATAAGCCACACTGAATTCTAGAGGCTAGTGTGGAGTACAAATGCTCATGTAATGTAATATAATCCACTTAACTTAAAATACTGTAAGTTGTTCAAGTGCCTGCCACATTTATACTCCCACAACTCATCCAGGTCTACGGTTGGTATAAATGCAGGCATATAAATGTTATGCATATTGATGTGTTTACACTAGTTATCTATAATGTATCCTGGAACCTAGGTACAGTTGTAGAATAGGATCCTTGTGCACATTCTTGATCACTGTTCCCTCTATGTTGAATGGAATCCTCTAATTGCATTGCTGCCAGTGGGGGCGGGGGGGGGGGGGAGCGTGATGTTTCAATATTGTGCTTTCAATAACAAGGGGCAAGCAGGTTCTCTGGAGTTCTGCATAGCTTGCCTGCCCCTCACTATTCAAAATGTAATAGTAAAACAACAGGACTGTAAGTGGAGGACTCCTGCTCAGCTTAGAGGGAAGAGTGCTCTTGGGTCACTTAAATGGAGGCACTGTGACGTAGAATGATAGACAATTCTGTAAGAGGCCATATTTTTTTCAATTACAAATTTCTATTTCTTCCAACTGAAGATATAGCAACATAGTAACATTGTAAATGACGGCAGGTAAAGATATGAACGATCCATCCAGTCTGCCCATTAGTTATTCTAATTAAAAATACATGATTAAATTAACTTGTCTCTTCTTTGATATTTCTGGGCCATAGACTAAAGTCCATCTGGTATTGTCCTAGGTTCCAACTGCTGAGTTGCCATCTAAGCTCACACCAGCCTATCCAAACATCCCATTGTTTGCAGGATATCTACTGTAAAGTTTGACCAGTAATGTTCTCATATTCAAAGTTAGTGGAGCTCATATTGATGCCCTTCCTAGCCCATCCTACACCAAATCACCATATATGGGACACAAACCGTACAAGCCTGTCCAATACTGGCCTTAGTTCTTTAATTTATACTATTTGTTTTCTAATTAGAGATCCTTTGTGTTTATACCATGCTTTTTTAAATTCCATCACTGTTTTCCTCTCCACCACCTCCCTCGGGAGGGAATTCCAGGCATCCGCCACCATGTCCATGAAAAATAATTTCTTAACATTACTCCTAAGTCTTCCTCCATGCAATCTCAAGTTATGCCCTCTAGATTTACTATTTTTCCTTCTCTGGAAAAGATTTGGTTCTATATTATTACCTTTCAAGTATTTAAATGTCTGTATCATATCTCCCCTGTCCCTCCTCTCCTCTACAGTATACTATACATTTTAGGTCTTTCAGTATCTTCTCATCCTTCCTTTGGTTCAAATCTCTTACCATTTTCATCACCTTCCTCTGGACCGCTTCAAGTCTTTTTATATTCTTCACCAGATATGGCCTCCAAACCTGCACTAAAACCTTCCCCCCACTAATCCCCACTGCATTCATGGATCCTCTCTTGTTGTAAACTGTCCTGAACTGAAAGGTTTGACAGGATATAAATAAAGCTTTTATTATTATTATTATTACTCAAAGTGTGGCCTCACCAATGACCAATATAGGGGCATCAACACCTCCCTTCTTCTGCTGGTTATTCCTCTTTCTCTACAGCCTAGCATCCTCCTGGCTCCAGGTGCTGCCTTATCAGGCTGTTTAGATGCCTTTAGATCTTCAGACACAATCACCCAAAGGTCCCTCTCTCTGTGCTTATCAGCCTCTCACCTCCCAGTACATACAGTTCCCTCAGATTTCAGTACAAGAAAAAGGTAGAGATGAACATGTTTGCTGTTACAGGTCATTCCATGTATACTACACTTCTTTTGCTACAGAAATGCCCTTGAAAATTTTGCTGCCTCTGTGTATTCTAATATAGAAAGTACAACTCTCAATGAAGGCATGGATGGAAAACTGTACAAAGCCAAAGTTACAATCCTCAATACAGCCGTCAATAGTAATCTGAATGGAGCAGCAGTTAAACCCTTATCTATTTTATGGGCAGATTGGATGGGCTGTTTTAGTCTTTATCTGCTTTCATACATAACATGAGTGTCCACAGAAAGTATATGGGTAGAGAGCTGAATGCCAAGATAAGACAGAAACTGAGTCTTAGTTTCTCAAAACTTTAACGCCGTTGCTAAACTGTTTTCCGGCGGTTTAGCCTGTATGCAGTTTACCAACGGATTATCAAAAGGGATTATCTCCCTCTTTAGCGAGGTTTCTAGCAGTCTCCGACGCTGACATGCAAATGGGCTCTTCAACATTGAAATGAGCCCTCCAGTGGATTCTTAAAAAATGCCGAGCGGCGTCAGCTTTTGGCGGCTAAAAAAGTGTCTGGTCCAGGGGTGCTGGTCAGTGTCAAGACTGTTAGAAACCTCACTGCCACTAACACGATCCACATTCTCTGCTGCACTAAAACCTTCCCCCCACTAACCCGACCCTCCCTGCTGCAGGAGAGATGCCCACTCTCTCCCACTGGCAAGTAACCCCCCGCCACTCCTCCCCCCCTTACCTCCAGGTTGAAGAGCGGGAGGGACATGGACCCACTCCTACCAGCTGCCTGCATCATCTAAGAGAATTCCCCACCCCGGTGCACCAGGTTAAATAACTTGGGCCGATCAGAGCCTCAGGCCCCTCCCCGGATGCATCATGAAGGGGCTTAATTGGCCCAGATGCTCCATAGAAAGGGCTTTAGGTATCCGAGCCAATCAGAGCCTTAGGTCCCTTCACAATGCAAATCAATTCATTGTCTGAGAAAATCAACTTACCATTTCAGTGAACCCCACCCCGGTGAGATTTGACATACCTCCAAGGCCTCCTACAGCAGCAGCAGTGGCAGTGCTCTGAATGGACTGCTTTCTGACCTACATTGCTGGGGCCTTCCCTCTTCAGCATCAATGATGATGTCATCAGTGATGCAGCAGAAGGAAGCCCTAGCAGGACGGGGCAAGCCACAAAGCAGCCAATTCAAAGTGCTGCCGCTGCTGCTGCTTTAGGAGGCCATGGAGGTATGTCAGGTCTCATGGTGGGAGGGTCTTCTGGTACTACTGTACAGGAGGATGGGAGGGAGGGATGGAAAAGTACTGGACAGAGCGATGGGAGGGGAATAAAGATGCTGCACATAGGGGGAGAGAGGAGAGAGGAAGAATTGTTGCGATGGAGGAGAGGAACGGAGAGATGAAACAAAGAGGTCGAAATGGGTGAGAGGGAGAAATCTTTCATATGGTGGAGGTGAGGGAGACATACATGGAGAAGAGACAGGGAGAAATGTTGAACATAGGGTGGAGGACAGGGAGAGATGGGTGCATGGGGAGAGAAAAAGAAATGTTGCACATTGTAATGGAGGGGAGGAAAGGAGAGATGCCGCATGTAGGGGAATAGAGAGCTTTGACCCAGGGCACAAGACAGGGGTAAATAGAGAGAGACAGTGAGAGATGATAGACAGTGGGATACGGCAGTGGAAGGCAGAAAAAATAATTTTATTTTATATTTTTTGATTACAATGTGTCAGATTTTAAATGTGTATCCTGCCAGAGCTGGTGTTAGACAGTAAGTGTGAGCTAGGACCTAACAGAGAGAGGAAAAGTATTTTTGGTTTATTTTGTTTACACCACAGTGCCGACATGGGGTAGGAGATGGCAAAGAGGAGTGGGGGGAGGTGGAAAGACTACAAAATAAACCTGCAGGACATTTTTTGAAAAAATGCCCAATTGAGCGGGAAAATTGAATCGAATAAAACAATTGATTTAATAGGCCGAATTGAAATTTTTTTCCCTGAATCGGGCAGCACTAGTATTTAGTTCATCTGGCTTTATTTTCCAGATTTTAGATATTATCTCAGTTCATTTCACACATTTGTTTTACTTTCAAATAATTTTTATTGATGACATCTGATTTCAGAAACAACAGTAGTCATGAGTTCCAATAAGTTATACAACCATTCTTCAGCAGCAAAACCAACAGTCCAAAAGCTCTAGTCATCAAACTTTTGAAACATTAAAACACCTCTCCCCCGCCCTCCACCCCCCTCTCATGTTGATCCTTCCTCTACATACAATCAGGGAGAGATAGGGTTCTACTTTATAACTAAAAATAAACAGGGAATCCAGGACCCTGGGTTCTTATGGGCCCTGAATAATAATGTCCACCTTCTCCCCAAGTCAAGGTGATGTACATTCAATCAATTATACTGAGGACAGAAGTAACAGGGTACAACCCTTAGAAAAGTATACAAAATAGCACATTAAATAGAAAATAGAACATCAGCAAAATATAACAAAGCCCCCTACAATTGGCAAAGGAAAGGGGTATCCCACCCTTACCACCCCCTTACCCCCCACCAAACCCTAATATGCCGATCTGGATGTAACAAAAAGGATCACCCTCCCAACTATAAAGTTAGGGCATGTGCATGTGTCCAGTGCTGAAGGAGGTGAGAGCTGAAGGCGGTTGCAGACACCTGTTATAACTGTTATAATCCTTTGTTAATTCAAAGGAAAAGGAAATAGTTTATAGCTTATTTAAAATTTGGTAAAACGCTTTACAATTTGTACAATTGTACAATTGTATTAATTGTACAATTAAAACAGAAAATAAATAATGGCAAAGACAATACTAGGGCAGACAATACAAGGACAGACATACTAAGGTGGGAAGGAAAAACAAAAGGGAAGTGTGGAAGAAAATTACAATTTTTTTTTTTAAACTTAAAATCAGAGGGAAGAAACGAAGGGAAAGATGTTAAAGGAAAGATGTTAAACTTTAACTGTGAGGGCCGCAGAAAAAATAGTTAAGAAAAAATAGTTAATGTCTTATTAAAGAAATGACAATTTTGCATGAGGTAAAACTCTCTATAGTGAGGGACAGGTGCCTGTCTCTAGAGATTGAAAACACAATATTGAAACACCACCTCTCACTAGCAGAAATGCACTTGGAGGACTCCCTCTCAGCTTAGAGGGAACAGTGCGTGCATTCCTTTTATTTACCAAGTCAGAGGATTATTCATATAAAGACTGTTGAGCTAATATGAAATCTGTACTCTTAATTTGTTATACACTTTTTTTTTTCAAGGCAATGCTTTTGAATATATCTGCGCTTATGAGGGTGAACCTTCACAGATTAAATGTCCTGTAACACATAAGTCAACACCAGGTGATTTTCAGAAGACGATATTTGCACCAGCCTGGTACAAAAAAAATGAATCAAATGGTCTAATGAAGCTGGCCCTTGAAACAACTGGCAGAATCACCTCAGAAAAGTTTTCACTTCAGTTTTGGCCAGCTCAAGCAAATGACACTGGGACATATTTGTGCATTCATCTGTAAGTATTTAAGGCAACAAAAAGTGTATGATATGGAATAGGAAACCTTTCTTTATTATATGTTTAAAAGTGAATCCTTATAGAATATACAGTGAGAGGTGATGCTTGTGTAATTCTCTTCCATCACCTGTTCATTTAGAGCATTTCCTTCAAAAATTTTAAAATAGTTTAAAACCTTTCTTTTTTTCTGGAGCATTTGGCCGGTAGCTTTCATCTATTAATGAGTTGTTATTCTATTGTCTTTGGGGAGACACCCTACAGAATACATCTGCCAAATTGGGTTTCTGTGACTATTAACATCTTTTGTTCCGTTCTTTTGAGATTGTAATTTCCTTTCACTTTGCCTGTTTTCTAATTAACTGGATATCGATTGCAAACCACTTTGAAAGGTCACTAATGGGTGGTATATTAAATGCCTAATAAACTTGGAAACTTTATAAAGACAATTTTGCATATATATACTATTAGGAGTTATATGCACATGAAATATCTCTTATAAAATTTTCTCCAGGTAAAAGTACAAGCAAGTACAAGAAAATGAATATCACTATGAAATTTACAGCTAGGAAAAAATACACCTCAAACAATCCATCAAGCACTCGTGCTCTCTGAATTTAAGCAAACTGTTATGAGATTATACTCATTGCATTCATGTGACAGATAGGGTTTAAACAAAATATTGAATTATGGAATGGGGTGTAATATAAATTTCAGGGTCCAAGGCATTGGAATAGAGAGCTGCACGGGAACGGGGACGACGGGAATCCCGCGGGCATCCCGCGGGTTCCCCCTTTGGGTCACGGGGATCCCGTGGGGACGCCCCCTAGGGTCGCGGGGATCCCGTGGGGATGCCCCATAGGGTCGCGGGGATCCCGTGGGGACGCCTCCGAGGGTCGCGGGGTTCCTGCGGGGCTGGATGTACTCAGTCGCGCGGCTCTTCTCTCTACCTTCTCTGCTTGCAGCACAGAGCCGAACGGAAGTCTTCCCGACGTCAGCGCTGACGTCGGAGGGGAGGGAGGGCTTAAACAAAGCCCTCCCTCCCTCCGACGTCAGCGCTGACGTCGGGAAGACTTCCGTTCGGCTCTGTGCTGCAAGCAGAGAAGGTAGAGAGAAGAGCCGCGCGACTGAGTCGGGAAGACTTCCGTTTGGCTCTGTGCTGCAGGCAGTGCAGGTAAGGAGGAGAGTAGCCTCGCGGTTCGAGTGGCTACCACGGGACGGGGCGGTCCGCCCCGCCACACCCCGCCCCGGTTGCAGCACAGCCGGCCAGGTCCCCTTACTTTTGTGGCACTTCCCCGACCGACCGACAACAGCCCCGGTCCGACAATCCTCCCTGCCCTGTAGCCGCGAATCTAAATTATCTTCTTACAGCAGCTGTAATAAGGTAATTTAGATTCGCAGTTAAGGGCAGGGAGGTTTGTCGGACCGAGGCTGTTGTCAGTCGGTCGGGGAAGTGCCACAAAAGTAAGGGGACCTGGCCGGCTGTGCTGCACCCGGGGCGGTAGAGAAGGAGGGGGGGAGAAGGACGCTGAAAGGCCCTGGTGAAGACAGGAGGAGGGGGGAAGGACTCTGAAAGCAATTGAAGACAGAGGAGGGAGAAGGACGCTGAAAGCACATGGGGAATACAAAGGGGTGGAGAAGGACGCTGAAAGGCCATGGGAAGGGCGGGGGGGGGGGGAAGGACTCTGAAAGCACTTGTGGAAGACAGGGGGGAGAAGGATGCTGAAAGCACATGGGGAAGACAAAGGGGTGGAGAAGGACGCTGAAAGGACATGGGGAAGACAAAGGGGTGGAGAAGGACGCTGAAAGGCCATGGGGAAGACAGAGAGGGAGAAGGACGCTGAAAGGACATGGGGAAGCAGAGGGGGGAGAAGGACACTGAAAGCACATGTGGAAGACAGAGGGGGGAGAAGGACGCTGACAGGACATGGGGAAGATGGGGGGAAAAGGACGCTGAAAGGAAATGGGGAAGAGAGAATAGGGAGAAGACGCTGGCAGGGAAGAAGACAGATGCCAGACTATTGGGGGAGCGGAGAGAAGAAGATGGGTGCCAGACCAATTTGGAAGGGGGAAGAAAGGGAGAGGCACAGTAACAGAGCAAATGGAAGATGCAGAAGGAAGAGAGACAGTGGATGGAAGGAATTGAATGAGAACATGAGGAAAACAGAAACCAGGCAACAAAGGTAGGAAAAGAATTATATTTCTTTTTTTTAATTTTGCTTCAGGATAAAGTAGTATATTAGTTGTGTTGATAAAAATTTATAAACATTAGAGGCTCTGGTAGAAACCCATTTGCAAAGTATGTATTCTTCCCAATTAATATTTTCAAATTAATAAAGTCTTTTTGCTTATTTGTAAATGGTTTCTACCAGAGCCTTTAATTCAGTAGCATAATTAAATGAAATAACTATTTCTGAAGTTTATATGGACGGGTGGGGACGGAGGGGATTCCTCGCGGGGACGGGTGGGGACGGAGGGGATTCCTCACGGGGACGGAGGGATTCCTCACGGGGACGGGTGGGACTTTGGTGGGGACGGGTGGGGACGGGTGGGATTTCTGTCCCCGCGCAACTCTCTAGATTGGAAGACCAGCATGTTCTGTCTTCAAGCTCTTTCATTTCTAGCCTTCTCTCCACTACAGGTACAATTCCCTCTCTTGGGCAGTTAATTCAAAGTTTCATAGCAGTGGTTGCATCTCCTTTTGCTTCCTTCCATCTTAGCTTTTAGTCTCGCAGGACCCAATGGCTCCTTCAAACTTCAGATGGAAGCTGGTAGAGAAGGAGGGTCCACAAGTAAAAGAAGCACTGCTCCTCTACCTCCTACTCATGTTTTTGCCTCCTCCCTGCATTCAAGCTATTCTCAAAACTTTATCAATCTTATTTGTACCTCACTTCTCTGTTTTGTGGCATTAACTTGAGATAGTCTTGCAAAATCTTGGAGAATTTACAAATATTGGACCTGACTTACTAACTGGGCAATTCTAAAAATTTAGGTGCCTCAATGCTGTCTATTTAGTGCCAATTCTATAATGGCATTTTGGCACCAATATTCCATTTATAGAATGCTAGCATAAGTGTGCATTGGCACATCCTCTTATACAATGTCAACAGTAGGCATAAATTGGCATGCATTTGCCAAATGAAATTTGTAATTTATAAAATTACATGCCTAAATGGGAGACATGCCTATGGCCTGCCCATTCTCTGCCTATTCTCAACAGAATTTCTCTGCCCATTCTCTTGACAATTTTCATTTCAATGATATGAAACAAAATAAAAAGTGTCAAGAAAGATGTGGCATAACTCCTAAGCTTCAGGGCTCCACATTATTTTCTCTTGGTTGGGCTGAGAACTTTTTAGCGGCCCCTTGTATTCTATTCCAAATAGAATACAAGGGGCCCATTCTATAGATAAATTCTATTTATGAATTAAAAAGTTTAACATATGTTCTTTAAAAGTTAAAAAAAAAAAAATAACGTGAAACAAAATAAACATGGAGTATGTATGTGTAATCGAGTTTGTGTGCTTGTTGGGATCCTTTTACTTAACTGTGGTAAAAAGTGGCCTTAGTATGTCTTTGCACAGTTTTTCCTGCACACTACGGCCTATTTGTACTGTAGCAGTAAAATAACCGATTTTCCAAGTTTTGTATTAATGACCAGTGCCAATGTTACCAATATCACATGGCCATCTTGTAGGCAGTAATGACTCAGATAGGAATCTTGTCCTAACTAACTAGCACACGGTAAGGAACACTCACTCACTGCCCCGTCCAAGAGAAAATATGTATTTTTTAACGCAGTTAGAATCTGCAAATTTGGCATTTACTACTTGATGCCTGAGCTTGTCCCACAGTACTCCATTTTAAGTTGCTTTAAGTGTACAGTAACGCTTACTATAGCTCAGTAAAAGGACCCTTATAATTGTTAAGTGCTCATATGAACCAAATGCATGCTAATAAATGCTTACCCTTATCCAAGATCACATTAAAAAATCAATGGTGCAAGGGAAGTTTGATCTTAGAAACTAGTATAGTGCTTTAAAATCTGTCCCAGAGTTTGTCCCCCAAATTCTATATATGGCACCTAAAATATTGGCACCAACTAGAATTGCGCTTAGCATGATTCAATAAAAGACACTTGTCATATATAGAATCAAGCTTAGTGCCTGCACTCATGACTAATATTTAGGCAAAACCATGTAGGTCCATAAAACCCAGGCCTAAATATCTGTATCTAAGTTGTGCACAGATCAGGCATACTTAACGTGACCATTTATTTTTTTTCCTCAAAATGGGACAGGACCCCCGTATCCTCCAGGATCCTCCTTCCCTCCCCCCCTTCCCAGATCCCGAACCCTCCTCCGGATCCCATTAAATATAGTGCAAAATATAGACAGCAGATATAAATTCTCAAAACTGACATAATTAGATCACTAAATTTAAAATCATTTTTCCTACTTTTGGTGATTTCATAAATCTTTGGTTGCACTTCCTTCTGACTGTGCATCCTCTCTTTCATTTCTTTCCCTGTCCCCCTTTCTTTCTGTCTGTCTTTCTCTCTCCTTGCCCCCTTTCTTTCTTTCTTTCTTTCTCTCTCCCTGCCCCCCCAACTACCCTGCTTCCCCCCAAAAGCCAAGCCACCCTGCTTCCCCGATGCACCCTGATTTCCCTGCCCCCAATGCACCCTGATTTCCTGACGCAGCAACACCAAGGCGCATGCAGCCTTCCCCCCTCCTCCCCAACGTCAATTCTGACGTCGAAGAGGAACTTCTGGGCCTTCCTCTCCGATGTCAGAATTGACGTCGGGGGGAAGGCTTGTAGGCCCGGCACTTGTGCAGTGCAGTTGCTGCATGCGCCTTAGTGTTGCTGTGTCAGGGAAGCAGGGAGAAGCAAGAAGACATCCTGGGCTCTGAAAACGGGACATTTCGGGTGTGCTTCGGGGCAAGGTAATTAAGAACAGAACGGTTCTGTTCAAAATGAGACGTATGGTCACATTAGGCATACTCTATAACAATGTACTTAACTTTTAGAAACACCCATGATCTGCCCCTGCTCCTACCCTGGCTGTGCCCCCATGAGAATTTATACCCACCACTTTATAAAATGAGCTTGGAAAGTTGTGTGCATAACTTTTAATTAGTGCCCAATAGTGTCAATTATTAGGTGTAGCAATGTTGTGTGTGCAACTTGGGTCAAACTACACAGAATCCAGGAAAAATGTGCCTGATATTCGGTGGAGCTGGATCTGGATAAATTAGCTGGTTATCTTCAAAAATATACTCACAAAAATATCTATATGTCTCTGAGACAACTGTATATTGCACATGCCTTGTTTTTATACTTATTAATTTATTCATTTGTATTTAATAACCCACTTAGCGACACAGACTCTATGGAAGCAGGCAACGTCAAACTTAAAATCTTTCATGATAAGAATATAAAAAATGATAGACAATCTAAATGTCTTTAGGTCTTTTATATCTGTGAGCTAGATGCCAGGGCAGTACCTAAGGGCCTATAGCACTAGGGGGCCCACTCTCCCCTAGCTTCCATCTAATTTAATCACCCAACCTCGCACCATTATGCCCACGCCATGCCCCAGCCTCGCCCCTAGCCCTGCCCCTAGCCCCACTCCACTCAACTTTTTTAATGTCTGACGTAGAGAGTTACATATCCTGACAACTTGATAGATCAGTGTCCCTCAAACTTTGTTGAGCTGCAGCACACTACACATAGTGGCTGCGGCTCAAGGCATCTGGAAGTGCGCGGACACCATCGCAATGGTGTCACACGCATGTATGATGTCATCAAGTCGACGGACGCGCTTGCGCGAAGGCCCTCCAGACGGACCCTGAGGCACCAGTGGGGGTGCTGGCAGGGAAGACACATGGAGAGGAGGAGATGATTGCCTGTAGGATGTGCCTCTTGCTGCAGCCGCAGTCAGCTGGCACCGGTACCTCTCCTCCTCCCCAGCATCTCACGGCACACTTGAAATCTCAGGAGGCACATTAGTGTGCTACAGCACACAGTTTGCGATACACTATGATAGATAAAAGCCATCAACAGAAAATGCATAGATTTTCCCTCTGGCGTACCTGGATAATGAAGGAGTAAAAAATATTTTGAGGAAGACTTATTTCTTCCTAAAACTTTAACTAAATCCATCATATCGTCTGGTGCGTTGCCATGAAGTATCAAAAATACAATTACATAAATTTTAAAATTCACTCTAGCTTCTATAATAATAATAATAATAATAATTTTATTTGTATATTCCGCCATACTAAAAAAGTTCTAGGTGGTTCATAACAAGGTGAGCTAATACATGGGATACAGATAAAATGCAAATGAGAATAATGGACTTAAAAACAGATAAAGAAGAAAGCATTTACAATATAATGCAGAAAATACCGGCATATTATCTCAAACACAATAGGATGTAATCCCACTGCTACCAATACATCTTTCAAAAAGTGCTTTTATAATTATCTCTTTGGGTCCTCAGAGGGCCACCACACACTCAATCATTTCATTGTGTGAGGCTTTATGCTCCCGTTCGTCATTGGTCCCATATTATTCATTAATTTTTTTGATTAATTTTTTGATTAGTTGAATATAAATACTAGTACTAATGTACTTAGCTTTAGGTTACACGTTGTTCGGGAGGGTGGAAATAATCGCCAACATGTTTCGCCCTTACAACTTAGGGCTTTATCAAGACTCCCTCACCCGTTCATTGTGTTTAGTAATCTTTTACTGCCACCATCACGTCGCTAGCGGTGGCAGTAAAAGATTACTAAACACAATGAACGGGTGAGGGAGTCTTGATAAAGCCCCAAGTTGTAAGGGCGAAACATGTTGGCGATTATTTCCACCCTCCCGAACAACGTGTAACCTAAAGCTAAGTACATTAGTACTAGTATTTATATTCAACTAATCAAAAAATTAATCAAAAAAATTAATGAATAATATGGGACCAATGACGAACGGGAGCATAAAGCCTCACACAATGAAATGATTGAGTGTGTGGTGGCCCTCTGAGGACCCAAAGAGATAATTATAAAAGCACTTTTTGAAAGATGTATTGGTAGCAGTGGGATTACATCCTATTGTGTTTGAGATAATATATACAATTATTCCTCTTTCACATTTAATATCAGAGTGCCCAGTGATTCATTTTATGAAAATACCGGCATGGCAGGGAAAGAAGTAATACATAGAACAGATAAAATACATCAAGTTGAATATAAGGAATTTGATTGAAAAAATGAAGCAGAATGCATTACGATACCAGCCTATCAAAGAGTTGAGTCTTTAACAATTTTCTAAAATCAAGATAGGAAGAGACCTCTAACAATTTTTCCAAGTCATATATTCAATTTAGCGGCTTGAAATGAGAGGATTATCTCAAAGAACTTCTTATAATGACAGGATTTTATGGAGGGATATGAAAACAAGTGCACTCTACGGGTGGTCTTTTTGGCGTGACTCAAAGAAAAATGAATATAAAAACACAGAACCATTCAAAGAACAACTTAAGTTGTAGCAAATCTTTCTCTTCACTTTCTTAAAAAAATTGATACTGACTGGAACAAGCCTCAGAAAGCGGAGCAATTTATCTCATATTGGAATATCTTTCAAGAGAAGAAAATTTTTTTCCTCCTGATGACATCATAGGCTTGAACCCATCCTTCCTACCATTATTTAAAGTATCAATTCTATTACTTCATTACTTTATTAATAAATTAATTACTTTCTTATTTAATTTAACCTAACTTAAACAAATCATCAAATTTTAGTATATTAATATTTTAATGTTTTGATATTTCATTAAATTTAATAAAAATCTCATAACTAACTACTACTAAAAGTTAAAAAAGAACTACAATTAAGCTGAACATTCAGGACCAACAACATATGATATTTTAACTTTTTTAAAGTGCGTTTATGCTTCAAGTATTTTCCAGAGTATTTCAAAAAGGTGTCTCAGTGCTCTGTTTCAACAAAGTGCCTCAGTGCTCTAAACGATTTTCATTTATTGCTATTTAGCTCACTTCATTATGGCTACTTCATTGCTGTTAAACTCATTTCGTTTAGTCAATGCTTATCAGCTCATTTCAATTATGCTACTTCAGTGTTGTAGATCATTTCCATATCATTTCATTTCATTTCATTTAAAGGTTTCAACTTTCAACTCATGAAATTTAGAAAATACTTAAAGTGCTTGTGTTTATGTATCAAAGAATTCTCAGCTAATTAAGTATTACATCAAAAGTAATGAAGTAATAGAATTGATACTTTAAATAATGGTAGGAAGGACAGGTTCAAGCCTATGATGTCATCAAGAGGAAAAGTTTTTTCTTCTCTTGGAAAAAATTCCAGTATGAGATATATTGCTCCATTTTCTGAGGCTTGTTCCAGTCAGTATCACTTGTTTTAAGAAAGTGAAGAGAAAGATTTGCTACAATTTAAGTTGTTCTTTGAATGGTTCTGTCTTTTTATATTTAACTATTTAATTAACCATTAAGTTCAAAGAAAAATGAGACACAAGATAACCTGGTAGCAAACCTGAAACTGATTTATAACAAATACAAGAAAATTTGAACAGACTTCTCGACTCTATCAGCAATCAATGGAGTTTCAAATAAAAAGGAGTGATATGCTCCCATTTTTTTAAACCAAAAATGAGGCGAACGGCAATATTCTGAATCACTCTCAATTTTTTGAAAATTTTCTTGTAAGCACCTAGATATATAATCTTACAATAATTGAGAATACTTAAGATAGAAGACTGTACCAGTAAACGAAAGGAAGTTTCTTCGACATATTTCTTAATGGTACGAAGCTTCCAAAGCACAGAGATACATTTCTTAAACAATAAATCCGTAAGTTGTTCCAATGTGAGATGTTTATCCAGAGTCACACCCAATATTTTTATGGATTGTTCTATATTATAGTCCAACCCATTCAGGTGTATTGTTGTTTCTTTAATCTTATCGTTGGGAGTTGCTAAAAAAAATTTAGTTTTTTCCGCATATAATTTCAATTTATAAGCAATCATCTAAAGTTCAATCTGACTTAAAATAATTGCTAAAAAATTTATGAACTCCGGTCTCAGACAAGTTAACGGGATGACTACAGTATTGTCATCTGTATAAATGTAGAATTTGAGCTTTAAACTTTGTAATAAATTTCCCAAGGAAGCAAGATAAATATTAAACAAAGTGGGGGACAGAGGTGAACCCTGCGGGACCCCACAGGACTTTTCCCAACGATAAGACAAGGTATCTTCTTTAAACTCTTGGTACGATCTTTTACCCAGGAAGCCACAAAACCAGTTCAAGACATTACCTGTGGCTCCAATGGATTCCAAACAATCCAACAAAATAGTATGATCTACCAGATCAAAAGCGCTGCTCAGATCTAGCTGCAGAATTAATGCACTTAAACCTTGACTGAATAATGAATGCAAATAAACAGAGAGGCCATGATTGTTTCGGTACTAAATCCTGACCGAAAACCAGATTGATTCTCATGCAAAATGCTAAACTTATCCAAGTATGTAACTAATTCACCGTTTACCAGACCTTCCTGTATCTTAGTAGTCAGAGGAATTAGATGCAATGCTGGATGATTCCTTAGTGTTTTTTTTTAAATTGGTGTAATCACAATTTGACCCTGTTCCTCGAGAAACCTCCTTATGGATAATAAGAAATTAATCCACATCAACAATTTGGCCTTAAAGTTGACCAGGGCAACTTTCATAACATTTGGAGGACAGCTATCAAGTCTACAGTATGAGTCTATATTAATAACCAAGTTTGCAACTCCTCTCAACTGCCTCATTCTGTTGTCCAACTTTAACCCATATGTATGTATAAACAACCAAATCTGTAACTCCTCTGGTATGTTCCACTCCATGTATGTTAATTTATAATAAAACAAAAAGGCAAGCGGTCCTCCAAAGAATCCAACATGGAAGAAAAGAAGATTGGCAGACAATAAGGAAATTCAAAATCAGGTTTATTTAAGGCGCTCACAGGAACCATGCCTGATGCATTTCGCAAAACAAGGCTGGTCAATGCTAACAGAAAACCATGTCTTTCATACACACTGGACACAGAACCACCCTCAACCAGTATGGAATAAGTAATCACAAACTAACCCTCCTTCCCCCTTTTTACAAAAGCACGGAAGAGGTTTTTAGCACTGGCTGGCGGGCTGAATGTTCAGCGCTTTTCTGACGATCATAGGAATTCTACGACCATCGGAGTAGTGCAGAGCATTCAGCATGCTGGCTTGTGCTACAAAGCAAAGGAATGGTACAGTTTAGGGGGTGAAGAAACAGTGGTGCATATCCCCCAATACTGAATAGGCAGCCAATGCAATTTAATTAGAAGAGATGACATCCTATCAGATTCATAACTGATATATTTCACAGTACTACTACTACTACTACTACTAATTATCATTTCTACAATGCTGCTAGACGTATGCAGTAGTGTATATTAAAACATTCAAGAGACAGTCCCTGCTCAGTAGATATTACAATCTAATCAAACAAGCAACCATGACAAGTAGGGGGTTAGTGAGTTTCTAAGGCATAGGCACTTTACAAGCAAGTAGGAGTTGACTTAAAAGCAACCTCAAAAATGTGGGCTTTTGGCCTGGATTTGAATACTGCCAGGACGGAGCTTGACGTATATAGAGGAGATATGAATTACTTGTAACAGGAATGAATGTGTAACTAGATGGCAGTTTAGATTTGTAGAAGACTGTATATATTCAAATATTTATGATTTATTTTCAAATTTTTCTTTACCACTAATCCAATGCAGCATTCAGTGGTATACAAATTATCATTTAAAACTCAACTCATCACCCATTGTTGATAAGAACATAAGAATTTCCGCTGCTGGATCAGACCAGTGGCCCATCGTGCCCAGCAGTCCGCTCCCCCGGTGGCCTCTAGGTCAAAGACCAGTGACCTATCTGAGACCAGCACTACCTGCGTTCTGGTTCAGCAGGAACTTGTCTAACTTTGTCTTGAATCCCTGGAGGGTGTTTTCACCTATGACAGAGTCCAGAAGAGCGTTCCAGTTTTCCACCACTCTCTGGGTGAAGAACTTCCTTACGTTTGTATGGAATCTATCCCCTTTTAACTTTAGAGAGTGTCCTCTCGTTCTCCCTACCTTGGAGAGGGTGAACAACCAATCTTTATCTGCTAACTACCTGTCTTTATCTACAATTGTCTTTATCTACAACCTGTTTTTATCTACTAGTCTAACATCGTAGGCTCATAAATATGGTTGCATTTGCACAATGGAAATCCTTTCTCCTCAACAGTGTAATGCCATCTTGTGAAGGGAAGAATTCCAATATGCAGTATAAATTCTATAATTTACTGTATATACATTTATCCCCACCTTCATGTGATTGGCTAAAACAGGGATGCTCAAAAGGTCGATCACGATCGACCAGTAGATCGCGAAGGCAATGTGAGTCGATCGCATGATAGACTCGCATTGCCTTCGTGTTCTACCTGCTTCCCAATGCCGCAAAGTGGACGCTGAAGCACTGGGCTTACCAACCCTCCACACCCGACATCAACTCCAACGTCAGAGAGGAAGTTCCGGGCCAGCCAATCACTACCTGGCTGGCCCGGAACTTTCCCTCGAAGGCCAGAACCGATGTCGGGTGGGGAAGGCCGGTCCCAGCACTTCTGTGTCCTCTTTACGGTGTGTAAGCAGGGAAAGCTCAGAACGCGGTGGCCTGTTCCCTAATGGCGGCAGCAGTGGTGGCCTGTTCCCCAATGGCAGCAGCGGTGGCTTGGAGGAGGGCAGGGAGAAAGAAAGGGAAGGCAGGGAGACAGAAAGAAAGAGGGGAAACAGAAAGAAAGGGGGGACAAAGAAAGAAAGGGGCTTTGACACAGAAAGAAAGAAAGGGGGCATGGAGACAGAAAGAAAGAGAGACATACAGAAAGAAAGGGGGAAGGGAGACAGAAAGACAGACAGAAAGAAAGGGGGGCAGAGAGAAAGAAAGAAAGAGGAGGGGGCAGGGAAAGGAAGAAAAAGTTGGGGGAGGAAATGAGATCTGGAGGAGAGGAAGCATACAGGAGGCTGAAAGAAGGGAAGAAATATTGGATGCACAGTCAGAAGAATAAAGTGCAACCAGAGACTGATGAAATTACCAGACAACAAAGGTAGGAAACATGATTCTATTTTCAATCTAGCGATCAAAATGTGTCCGCTTTGAGAATCCATATCTTCTGTCTATATTTTGCACTATTGCCCCCTTTTACTAAACCGCAACAGCAGTTTTCAGCGCAGGGAGCCTATGATGTACCTAGAAGTAAGTACTGATTGCAATCTAGTGGTTTTCAGAAAGCAGGTCAGATATTTTCATGAACATCCACAACCCTGAAAGATATAATAACTGATGCTATCAATGTCTGCTGTGAATAGATGGCAATTAACAAGCTTTTGTGCTTGAGAAATAGGGCATCCAGAAAAAGTATAATTTTGATAGGGGAATTCTGAGTTATAAACTCTTCGATAAATGGTCAGACCATTCTTCCTCTAATGAAAGAAAACTTTGCCAATATTGCTAAATCTAGCAAGCAGTGATGGCAAATTATAACTATTATTTTGTCATTTGTCCATAGGAGGCATTCATCAAGATTAGGTGCCATGGAAATTTGAATTCTGAAAAAATCCATCTTTTACCATTGTTAACAAGCTCATAATTGAATAAAATAAAGATTAATTGGGTGATAAGCGCCTGTCTTCTTAGGCGCAATGTTACAAAACATAGGCGCCTAACTCCAAAGTAGGCATGTTTAGGGGTGGAGAACGACTTAGACACCACTATGTGTGATTCTCTAAAGGATGTAGGTGCCTGTAATGTAGGCCTTTAAAACCCTGGTCCACATTAAAGGTGGCTAAGTGTGATTGACAAGAGATAGATGCCATTTACAGAATTTCCCCCTAAGTGTCTTGCCCAGAGTCATTTATAAACCTGTAATCGAATGCTGAAGCTAGGTCTCGAGAGATAACTAGTGCTATATGCCCACTATCAAGATTCTATGTAAATCATTCAATAGCAATGTAATAATTGTTTCTTTTTAGGGATGCAGGAAGATTGCAAATTTTAATCATGATTAATTATTTTGTATGTTAGTGATTAATTGTGATTAATATTTTAAAATTTTTTTAAAAAATATGGCAAACACAAACACAAAAAAATGCCTGAAATCAAGCATATACCACTTCTTTAGTTATAGTTTCCCCTCTAATTTCCATCCACTGTACTCACCCTCTCACCTTTCACCAGAATCCTGGTCTCTCCTTTCTCTTGCCTCTAGGTCAGTGTGTCTCCTGTTTTCTTTTCCATCTACTCCTGCCTCACATCCAGTATCTTTCTTCCTCCCTCTATGAGCCTAGTTTCTCCTTTGTCATCTTCAGTCCATTCACTAGATCTCTCTTTTCCCTTCCTACCCCTCCCCAAATCCAGTATCTCTCTCTCCTTGTCCCCCCCCCCCAGTGTAGCCCCCTCACCCTCCTGGGCCCCTGAGTTCAGTGCTTCTTTCTCTCTTCTTATGCTCTCCCCAATACAGCAACTCTCTCATTCCTTGCCCCCAACTCCAGTTTTACTTTCCATCTCCATGTCCCCTTACAGCACCTCTGTCCCTCCTTACCACAAGTACAGTGATTGTTTCCCTCCCCTTGCACCCCCTCCCCCATGTAGCAACTTTCTCCCTCATTGTCCTGGATCCAGAACCTCTTTCCCTCCCCTTGCACCCCCATTCAGCAGTTCTCACTCTCCCCTTCCCTCCCAGCCCAGTGCTTCTTTCCTTCTCCATGCCCCCTTCATGCAGCACCTCTCTCCCTCCTTGCCTCACCCTCAAATCCAGTGTTTCCTCCTTCATAACCCCATGCAACTCTTCTCTCCCTCATTGCTCTGGGTCCAGTACCTCTTTCTCTCCTCTTGCACCCCATTCAACACCTCTCTCTCCTTTCTCCCAACCCAGTGCTTCTTTTCTTCTCTATGCCCCCTTCATGCAGCACATCTCTTTATCCTTGTCTCCCCCTAAGTCCAGCGTTTTTCTCCCTTTCTATATCCTTCCCATGCAGCACCTCTCTTCCTCCTTGCCCCTCCCCCCTCACATCAAGTGCTTCTTTCCTCCTCCATGGTCCCCATGCAGCACCTCTCTCCCTCATTGCCCTGAATCCCGAGGTTCTTTCCTTCTCCTTCCTTCTCCTTCTCCTTCTCCTTCCTTCTCCTTCCTTCTCCTTCCTTCAGGCAGCATTTAAAATGAAAGAAGGCTGCTTTCTAGTGGTTATAAACAAATGCTTAGAGGGGATATGATAGAGACTTATAAGATCATGAAGGGCATAGAGAGAGTAGAGAGGGACAGATTCTTCAAACTTTCAAAAAATAAAAGAACAAGAGGGCATTCGGAAAAGTTGAAAGGGGACAGATTCAAAACGAATGCTAGGAAGTTCTTCTTTACCCAACGAGTGGTGGACAACTGGAATGCGCTTCCAGAGGGTGTAATAGGGGGATAGACTGAGGGGAATAGACTTAGTAGAGAAAGACAGACTATTCACCCTCTCCAAGGTAGGGAGAACGAGAGGACACTCTAAAGTTGAAAGGGGATAGATTCCGTACAAACGTAAGGAAATTCTTCACCCAGAGAGTGATAGAAAACTGGAACGCTCTTCCAGAGTCTGTTATAGGGGAAAACACCCTCCAGGGTTTCATGACAAAGTTGGTCTGACCCAGCAACGGCAATTCTTGTTCTTATATGGGATGGTAGGAGATGATAGGTACCGTGAAAGACATATTTTACAGTATTTGCTTTAATGTAAGTGTCAGTAGTTTGAAAACAATCCATTTTTCCACAAGAAGCCAATGTTGTTTGCTGTAAAAGGGAAGAAACATGGTTGTATTTATGCTTGTGTGCTGGTCATGAAATTCTTATAAAAGTTTTTTTTTGTTTTTTTTTTCTTTGTAATATTTTAGGAATATCTCATCTTCCGAACTTTCTTTACATGTTCACAGAAGAAATGAAGACTGTTACAGCTCAGACTGCACTTACAGCAACAATGGGATGATTAGCAAATCTTTCACGATGCAATGTGAAGTGTTTACAAACAAGAAATGGAGTGACTATATAACTGGTGTGCCTGCATGGTACAAGGTATTTATTTTAACAAAAGTTAATGTTGAGCCAATTTGAGGTGTAGGTGTTTGTGAGTGAGAAAAAAAAAAATCTATGGGCTAGATTCACTAACCTGCCTGATTGTGACTGATCCGTGTCTGATCTGGGCAGGTCCGATGGATTCTTCAAGCAATAATATTCTAATGGGGACGATCGGAGGAACGCCCCCAAGCGCCGACACGGATCGCTAGTGTGCGATCTAGATGCATGCAGAGACCTACTGCTTTCCCTGTAGATGGTCTGCGCATCCATTCATGTTTCTTTACTGTGGGGTTTTTTTTGGGGGGGAGGGGGCCCGACTTGATCCCCGGCGGCAGCAGCAGCCTCTTTTTTTTTTACCTCTCAACTTCTTTGCAGGGTGGCGGGAGGAGAGTTGGGGCAACAGCAGGAGAATGGAGTCGGAAAAGTCATGAGTGACTGGTCCCCAGTGGTCGCTTTTTGTTGATCAGTTAGCCCAGTCGGTGTTCATGATTTTACTTTAGTGAATCGAGTCCCTGCATACTTTGCATGCCCTTTCCCTCATTTGCATGCACGAATTAGAATTGGATCAGTACACGGGCCGGAGGGAAATCAGGTCGCAAAGGAGTCACAAACCAATCGGTACACAAACGGTTTGCTTAGTGAATCTAGCCCTATATCAGGTATGCTGAAGTTTAGGCCTTGAGTGCCACATACAGATTCTCAGAATATTAATACTACTGCTATTAATTATTTCTATAGTGCTACAGACTCACAAAGAAGACAGTTCCTGCTCAAAAGAGCTTACAATCTAAACAGACAAGACAGATAAACAAGATGTCATGGATACAGTTAAGGAGAATGGTTAATCAGCTTGCTGGGTTGGTGGACAGAGGAGTAGGTTTGTGGATCGAAGGCCATATTAAAAAGATGGGTTTTCAGTCTGCTTTTAAACAAGGTAAGGGAAGGGGCTTGGCGGACAAAACTCAGGTAATTTTATCCAGGCGTAGGGGGCAACTAGATGAAAAGAACAAAGTCTGGAATTAACAGTGGAGGAGAAGGGTACAACTAAGAGTGGCTTATCTGAGGAACGGAGTTCTCTGGGAAGTACATAAGGAGAGAGAAGAGAGGAGCGATATTGAGGGGCAGCAGAATGAACTCACTTGTAGGTCAGCAATAGGAGCTTGAACAGTATGCGATGGCAGATAGGAAGTCAGTGAAGTGATTTAAGGAGAGGGGTGACATGAGTGTAGCAAGTGTAGCGTAGGTTGGTAGAAGATGAGTCGTGCAACAGAGTTTTGCACAGATTACAGGGGGAGAGGTGGCCTTCAGGAGACCAGTTAGAAGTGGATTGCAGTAATCTAAGCGTGAAGATATCTCCAATGAATGTACATGGAATAGATCTGCATGGAAAGTTCCTCTGTCGCATGCATTTTCACTAGAGATATCCTGAAACCCTAATAGACTACCTATGTGTGAAGACCATTTCTAGACATTTTCAATATGACGTATAAATCCGAGTTTAGATGTTTAGTGGAACACACACATAAATCCATTTCCAAACATGCCCATTTTCAAAACTGCAAATCTCTATCTTGTTATTTTAAAAATGAATGTTCGTGCTCAGTGTGTCTGTCTTTCTAAACCATTAAACACCCCCCCCCCCCACACACACACACATACACACACACATCCAAAACAAAAAAATTGGGATGTAGGAGGTGCCAGCATTTGTATTAGACTGACCACTCTGACATCCCAGCAAAGCAGTGGGACACCCTAGGGACACTGCAATGAACGTCACATAAAAAGTCCCAGATACACATCTCACCATAACAATACAATACAATATTTATATACTGCCAATACCATTACTTAGCTCACAGCGGTTTACAAATATAAGATATGGAGCCAATCTCCAGAATTACATTAATACAGTATACAATATCATACATTCAATTAGCCTATAACTTATTTCTTAAAAAGATAAGATTTTAAAGATTTTAAAATTACTTATCATTCTAATATGACTCAACAAATCTTGCCAAATGTTTGTTGCCTGATATGCACAAGTGGACTAAAATAATTAAAAATATGTTATCCCGAGAAAGAGCAAGATGGCGGTAGGGAGGTCAGACTCTAACTGAGTTTTCAGGTTAATGAAGATAGACAAAAAAAGGAAGGACCAGGTAAAAGCACCTACTCACCCGCCTGGGATCAGCACTGGTCCAGCCTTTACCCAAATCTTTATCTGTGGCTTTTTATCATCTGTAGCTGGAGTAGAAGGTTCGGAGGACTCCAGAGCAGAGGTTGGAGAGGCTTATCCAGCATTGCTGGAAACTACGCTGAGTCATGAACAATGTGAGACTCCTCTGAAACAAGGCTTCATGGATACGCCGAAGGGATTACCACAGAATTCTGATGCATAAATAGTGTAGTGGCGGGATCCCATCGCCATTAAGTGCTCTGACCTCACAAAGTCCCCCACACCTTCTTGTCCCTTGAAGAGGACCGAATGATTTCTGGGGGAACTCCAGGCATTGTAACAGCAGAGGACATGAGATTGATGGAATAACAGGCACATTAAAGAAGTATGATTAAGATACTGTCTCCGTAGGAGAAATTTGTAAAGCTATTGAAAAAAATGGAGCTTTCAGCGAGTCAACATTTGGATAAAATTGGTGAAGGGTTGCTTCGCCTTCAAAACCAGGTTGTGAAACATCAAGAGCAACTGGATAAGCATTCTGGGAGTCTACAGAAATTAGAAAAAGACCAGGAGAAAATGTTAGACTGTCAGCAAGAATTAGTTAAAGATAAATTATGGATTCATTAAAAGTTGAGGACAATTGAGAACTTTAATAGAAGATTGAATATGAGATTTGTGAATTTTCCCAAAACTCCTCTTTTGTCACCCATAAATATGGTGATAAAAGCTTTTTATTTAACCTTTGGTTTGTCGGAGAAGGAAAAAGACAATAAGAAGAATGAGACGCCTAGCCTAGATTTGAGGGTTTTTATAAAAAAGAAAACTCTGTCTGTTTTTTTTAGCTGCTAGGCTGACACTGATAGTGACTTTTGCCTTAGAACCCGACAGAAATTGGATTCTGAGATTATATTTTCAATATAAGGATGCTTAATGTGCTGGTTTTTCCTGTCTTATCCAAGGTAAACACGGAGCAGACGTAAGACCTTTTTTGGGTCCACGTCAGCAGGTTGTATCTTTGGGTGCTACTTATTGCCTTCAATTTTTTTTTTTTAAACCATCACATTAAAAAAATTCTGTAAGCTAGAATAGCTCCAATTCCAATTGCTATCTCTTCTCCTTTAGGTTAGCTCATATTGGATTGATATACACTCACTTTATGTGAAATACCAGCTAGTCCTCCCCTTTTCTTTTCTTTTTGTTTCTTTATTCCATTTATCCAGTATTTATATGAGACCTTTATGTGAGAAACAACCTTTGCAAAATTATTCTGATGTTATATGTTATTATTAGTCCATAATATGTTATTATTAGTCCATAATTCATGATAACATCCTAACGAGTCCTTTTACTAAGCTGTGATAAAAAAGTGTTTTTAGCATGTCCTTGCACAGTTTTTCCCCATGCACTAAAGTAATTTTTACCATAGCAGTAAAATGGCCAATTTTCCTTGTTTTAAATTAATTAACAAACTAATCCTCTGTGTACTAAGGGCTCCTTTTACTAAGGTGCGCTAGCGGTTTTAGCACACGCTAGATGCTAACGCCTCCATAGAGCATGCGTTAGTATTTTTCATTTGGCGCATGGTTTGCGCACGCTAATCTTCAGTGTGCGCTAAAAATGCTGGCGCACCTTAGTAAAAGGAGCCCTAAGTCTATGACAAATATCCTTTAAATATTGATGTATAAAAGAGTTCTTTATCACAAGCCCCACTGTTTTTAATATATGTATATATTTGGTAGGGTTTATGTTTTTTTAAGGTTAAAGACCTCAAGTGTTCACAGCTGTCTGGATTTGGAAATAATTCTACCAAGACAACCTATTGTGAACTATCATTGGTCTTAATTGACTTTCTTTTATCACTCCTTTTTTTTGGGTTTGTTTTTTAGTCTTTTGTTATATTTTATTGACTAATGTCTAAAGTGGTAGTGATCTGTCAGCTACTCAGAATGGAATAACTGTTTTCAGTTCATATTAGTATTTATCAAGGCTTACTTATTTTATACAGCCTATGATACATAGGGGTCCTTTTATCAAGCTACAGTAGGGATTTAACGCGCGTAATACTGCACGTTAAACCGCCTGCCACACTAGCCACTAACGCCTGCATTGAGCAGGCGTTAGTTTTTTAGCCGGGAGTTAGCGTGTGATGAAATGTCTGATGCACTAACCCCGCTGGCGCGGCTTGATAAAAGGACCTCTTAGCTTTTAAAATCCTGCTGTTATAGTAGTGCTCTAAATATAGGACCGGGTAATAACAAATTTTCATCAGAACTTTTTCAAATGAGTAAATGTGAACGCCTCAGTCCCACCACTCCACTGCTGTTAATCCTTGCAACTGCGGGAAGAATTACGTGGCGACTATCATCATTGGCCGTTCCGCATTTGTCAATTCTTAGTTTCTATATAGCTTTCTAGTACACTTTTGTTATACATTCATTTTTTGGTATTTTATTTTTTTAATTTTTTTATATATTCATATATGCATTTGATAATAATTGTGCACTTATCTCTGCATCCTGCCAAAACCTGGGAGCCAGACCCGACATGTTTCGTGGAGTCAGATGACAGCGGCCACCCGGGAGACCCTTGATACAGCGCCATAGCGCGAAACATGTCGGGTCTGGCTCCCAGGTTTTGGCAGGATGCAGAGATAAGTGCACAATTATTATCCAATGCATATATGAATATATAAAAAAATAAAAAAACTAAAATACCAAAAAATGAATGTATAACAAAAGTGTACTAGAAAGCTATATAGAAACTAAGAATTGACAAATGCGGAACGGCCAATGATGATAGTCGCCACATAATTCTTCCCGCAGTTGCAAGGATTAACAGCAGTGGAGTGGTGGGACTGAGGCGTTCACATTTACTCATTTGAAAAAGTTCTGATGAAAATTTGTTATTACCCGGTCCTATATTTAGATACTAGTTGAGATTGTTGGACGGATAGTAAAGATAAGAAAATAGTAGCCGAACTATATTGAGGTTATAGTAGTGCTGGCAGCTCTCAGCTATAATGGAAAACTATAGGAATGGCTCAGCTGATGTTCACAAATCCTGGCTGAGTCACAAATGCTCTTGTTTCACTCGATGGAACGTCTCAGTTTCACTCTGTTATGAGCTTCATCAGGAGATTTGCTGTTGTTGAATCTTAATGCTCTTTCCTTTCAGCAATCACTATTTAAAAAGAGAAGAGACAAACTCTCTATGTAAGGGTTAAATTAATTAACAGCCATGTGCAAATGTTGGAGACCACCACTGGAATGCCCCCTAAATAGCTGTTTTCTGCTTGGGTACCAAACCAGGCATTTTCAGTAGTGCCATTCAGTTAAGTGCCGCTAAAACTGCCCAATTATCCTCATATGGGCGATTTAAATGGCCAGGAGTCTCTATTGGCCTTTGAAATCATTTTGAACATTGTGCCCTTGGCATTTATGAGAGGGTGCTGAAAAGTTTTCAGTCCAACCAAGAAGAGAATGACGTGGATATGGTTCAATCAATGATCAGAATCAATGACAAAACATACAATTTCATTTCTGCAAATTGGCACTTAACAAAATAAAATCACACACTTTTCAGCTACAGTGGCAAAATAACACTCAGAATTTAGGAAGTTGGTTGGGCTGAGAACTTTTTAGCACCCCCTCGTACATATATATATATATATATATATATATATATATATATGCCATCATTCTAATCATTTACATGCATGTCCTGCATATGTTAGGGTCATTTTTTAGAATTTATTTATTTAATTAATTTTCTGTCCTGTTTTCTCCAAAGAGCTCAGAACGGGTTACAGGTTAACATACATAATATACAATTAACAGGTTACAATTTACCATAGTTACAGTACAAGTTTTTGATACATGTTTTTATTGTACCTCGATACAAACTAGAGATCTAATATCAATATACATAATATACAGTTTACAGGTTAAATTTGCCATAGTTACAGTTCAAGATGTTTCAACACAAGTTTTATCCTAACATGACGTATACTGAGGATCTAGTACCAATATATACTGTATTTTTCAGTCTATAAGACGCACCTGACCATAAGACACACTTAGGTGTAGAGGAAGAATAACCAAGAAAAACAGATTTGGTTCTTGATTTTTCCTCCTCTACATGCAGGTACATCTGGTGATCTGGTGCTGGGAAGCCTGAAGCCTGCAGCCCACACTCCTTAGCACCTGGTATCTTTTTTTAGCTGGCGGTGGTCCAGCGTGGTCTCCTGCTGGATGGTTGCCTTTCTCGCTGCAGAGTGGCGCATAAGGAGTGCGACCTTTGCACTTTCTTCCTGGTCCTGCGTCGCTCCGTGATTGGCTGCTGTCAGTTCTCATGATTCGCAAAGTACACAGTCAGCATTTCATTGACATATATTTAATCTTTGATGTTACAATTTGATGTTTTTGCATCCTCCACTTCTGTAGTTGGTGATTCATAGCAATTTGTCATGATGTGTTTTTTTTTTTTTTTTTAATTGAAGGGCTGTAATTTCTTAAAAAAAGAAGAGAGACTTCATTTTGATGAACTTCAAAAATCTGATGCTGGAAATTATACCTGTGAGGTTACACTGACTCACGCGGGAAAGGATTTTAGCATTAAGAGAACCACATATCTTATGCTAGAAGGTAATGTTTTTTAAAGAAATACCAGAAAAGTGTCTTCACCTTTCACTATGGAAGAACTGAATTTGAGACTTCTGGAAATAATGATTACTTTGCAAACTGGTTTATATTAAGCTGAGCAGAGCTAGTTTTATATTTGATCTGGTTGTAAGTACAGAGAGAGTGTGGGAATTAGCTCTGATAAGAGAAGATTACAACTTCCATTTAATGTTGCATCCTCTAGTTCAGTGATTCCCAACCCTGTCCTGGAGGAACACCAGGCCAATCGGGTTTTCAGGCTAGCCCTAATGAATATGCATGAGAGAGATTTGCATATGATGGAAGTGATAGGCATGCAAATTTGCTTCATGCATATTCATTAGGGCTAGCCTGAAAACCCAATTGGCCTGGTGTTCCTCCAGGACAGGGTTGGGAACCACTGCTCTAGTTGACTCATTCCAGCCTTACAATAAGCATTACCAAAGCTTTCAGGAAAAATGTTACCTTTTGAGAGTGTGCATCATATTTTTTTTCTCATACTCATTTTCTGCATAGTTTGGTTACCTTAACTGTAATTCTTTTAAAAAGTCCCTTCTTGTAAAAAAGGGAATGTGTACATCTAGTGTTACTCAATTTGATCTCTATAGTACTGGAGGCAGGCAAAGATTTGGCAGGAGCAAAAACTGATTTACTAAGAACATAAGCAGTGCCTCCGCTGGGTCAGACCTAAGGTCCATCGTGCCCAGCAGTCCGCTAACGTGGCGGCCCAACAGGTCCAGGACCTGTGTAGCAATCCTCTATCTATACCCCTCTATCCCCTTTTCGAACAGAAAATTGTCCAATCCTTTCTTGAACCCCAATACTGTACTCTGTCCTATCACGCCCTCTGGAAGCGCATTCCAGGTGTTCACCACACGTTGGGTGAAGAAAAACGTCCTAGCATTTGTTTTGAATCTGTCCCTTTTCAACTTTTCCGAATGTCCTCT
Source organism: Geotrypetes seraphini (assembly GCF_902459505.1). NCBI lineage: Eukaryota > Metazoa > Chordata > Amphibia > Gymnophiona > Dermophiidae > Geotrypetes > Geotrypetes seraphini. The sequence goes on from NC_047089.1 coordinate 147,707,994, forward strand.
TGTTCTTTTATTTGTTGAAAGTTTGAAGAATCTGTCCCTCTCCACTTTCTCTATGCCCTTCATGATTTTGTAAGTCTCTATCTTATCCCCTCTAAGTCTCCTCTTCTCCAGGGAAAAAAGTCTCAGTTTCTCCAATCTCTCAGCATATGAAAGGTTTTCCATACCTTTTATCAGACGTGTCGCTCTCCTCTGAACCATCTCGAGTATAGCCATATCCTTCTTAAGGTATGGCGACCAATATTGGATGCAGTACTCCAGATGCGGACGCACCATCGCCCAATACAACAACAGGATAACTTCTTTTATTCTGGTTGTAATACCCTTCTTGATTATACCTAGCATTCTATTTACTCTCTTAGCGGTTGCTGCACACTGTGCTGTCGGTTTCATTGTCATGTCCACCATTACCCCCAAGTCCCTTTCTTGGGTACTCTCATTCAATAACATCCCTCCCATCGTATAGTTGTACCTCAGGTTTCTGCTTCCTATATGTAATTCTTTACATTTCTCAACATTGAACGTCATCTGCCATCTCATTGCCTATTCCCTTAGTTTGTTCAAGTCCCTTTGCAATTCATAGTGACATAGTAGATGATGACAGATAAAAGACCCGAATGATCCATCCAGTTCGCCCAACCTGTTTCAATTTAAATTTTTTAATTTTTTCTTCTTAGCTATTTCTGAGCAAGAATCCAAAGCTCTACCCAGTACTGTGCTTGGGTTCCTACTGCCAAAATCTCCGTTAAAACCTACTCCAGCCCATCTACACCCTCCCAGCCATTGAAGCCCTTCCCAGCCCATCCTCCACCAAATGGCCATATACAGACACAGACCATGCAAGTCTGCCTAGTACTGGCCTTAGTTCAATTTTTAATATTATTTTCTGATTCTAGATCCTCTGTGTTCATCCCACGCTTCTTTGAACTCAGTCACAGTTTTACTCTCCACCACCTCTCTCTGGAGCGCATTCCAGGCATCTACCACCCTCTCCGTAAAGTAGAATTTCCTAACATTGCCTTTTAATCTACCATCCCTCAACCTCAAATTATGTCCTCTGGTTTTACCATTTTCCTTTCTCTGGAAAAGATTATGTTCTACGTTAATACCCTTCAAGTATTTGAATGTCTGAATCATATCTTCCCTGTCTCTCCTTTCCTCTAGGGTATACATATTCAGGGCTTCCAGTCTCTCCTCATACGTCTTCTGGCGCAAGCCTCCTATCATTTTCGTTGCCCTCCTCTGGACTGCTTCAAGTCTTCTTACGTCCTTCGCCAGATACGGTCTCCAAAACTGAACACAATACTCCAAGTGGGGCCTTACCAATGACCTGTACAGGGGCATCAACACCTTCTTCCTTCTACTGGCTACGCCTCTCTTTATACAGCCCAGCATCTTTCTGGCAGCAGCAACTGCCTTGTCACACTGTTTTTTTGCCTTTAGATCTTCGGACACTATCACCTCAAGGTCCCTCTCCCCGTCCGTGCATATCAGCTTCTTTCCTCCCAGCTTATACGGTTCCTTCCGATTATTAATCCCCAAATGCATTACTCTGCATTTCTTTGCATTGAATTTTAGTTGCCAGGCATTAGACCATTCCTCTAACTTTTGCAGATCCTTATTCATATTTTCCACTCCCTCTTTGATGTTTACTCTGATACAAATGTTGGTATCATCTGCAAAAAGGCACACTTTCCCTTCTAACCCTTCCACTCACAAACATATTGAACAGGATTGGCCCCAGCACCAAACCTTGAGGGACTCCACTACTCACCTTTCCTTCCTACGAGCGATTTCCATTAACCACCACTCTCTGGCGTCTTTAGTTCGAGCTCCACTAAATAGTTTTGTGTTGTCTGCGAACTTTATTATCTTGCACTTTGTCCCTGTTTCTAGATCATTTATAAATATATTATAAAGCAGTAGTCCAAGCATTGACCCTGTGTAACACCACTCGTGACCCTCCTCCAGTCCGAGTAGTGGCCCTTCACTCCTACCCTCTGTTTCCTACCCGCCAACCAATTTCTGATCCATCTATGTATGTCTCCTTCTACCTCATGGTTCTTCAGTTTCCGAAGTAGGCGTTCATGGGGTACCTTATCAAAGGCTTTTTGGAAATCTAGATATATGATGTCTAAGGGGTCTCCTTTGTCCATCCGTTTGTTAATTCCTTCGAAGAAGTGCAATAAGTTCGTTAGGCACGATCTCCCCTTGCAGAATCCATGTTGGCTGGTTATCAGAAGTTTATTCCTTTCAAAATGCTCATTGATGTTGTCTTTTATCAGTGCTTCCACCATTTTCCCTGGAACCGAGGTCAGACTCATCGGTCTGTAGTTTTCCGGGTCATCTCTTGATCCCTTTTTAAAGATGGGCGTAACATTGGCTATCTTCCAATCCTCCAAGAACATGCCTGTTTTCAGGGATAGATTGCAAATTTGCTGCAGTAGTTCTGCTATTTCCTCCTTTAGTTCTTTCAGAACCCTTGGGTGAATTCCGTCCGGACCTGGGGATTTGTCAGTTTTTAATTTTTCTATCTGCCTGTGTACGTCTTCAAGGCTTACCTCCATGGTTGTTAATTTTTCTGCTTGGTCTCCATTGAAGATTTGCTCAGGTTGTGGTATGTTGGATGTGTCCTCTTCTGTAAATACAGATGAAAAGAACATGTTAAATCTTTCTGCCACTTATTTTTCCTTCTTCACCACTCCCTTCCTGTCTCCGTCATCCAGCGGTCCCACCTCCTCCCTAGCCGGCTGCTTCCCTTTAACATATCTGAAGAACTGTTTGAAATTTTGTGCTTCCCTGGCTAGCCTCTCTTCATACTCTCTTTTGGCTTTTCGAACCACACAGTGACATTCTTTTTGATACTTCCTGTGCTCTTTCCAGTTCTCCTCAGTTTTGTCTTTTTTCCATTTCTTGAAATAATTCTTCTTATCGCCTATCGCTTCCTTCACTACTTTAGTAATCCACGCCGGGTCTTTTGTTTGACTCTTTTTGCACCCCTTTCTGAATCTGAGGATATACATATTTTGCACCTCGCTCACTGTGTCCTTGAAAAAAGACCAGGCTTGCTCTACCGTCTGCCATTTCTTGGAAGTGTTCCCAAGTTTCTTCTTTACCATTCCCCTCATCTTTTCATAATTTCCTTACTTGAAGTTGAAAGTTGTCGCTATGGTTCTCTTTCCATTCAGTATCTCTACTTCAATCTTGAACTTGATCATATTATGATCGCTGTTTCCCAACAGTCCCACTATTTTCACTTCCTTTGCAGGTCCTCTTAAGCCATTTAGGATTAGATCTAGACTGGCGTTCCCTCTCGTCGGTTCTCTGACAAGCTGCTCCATGAAGCAATCCTGTGTAGCTTCCAGGAATCCTGTCTCCCTAGCGCATTTTGAGCTTCCAAGACTCCAGTCTATCCTGGGATAGTTGAAGTCTCCCGTAATAACCGTGTTACCATTTTTGCATTCTCGCTTCATCTCAGCTTCCATTTCGTCATCGATATCTTCGGTTTGCCCGGGTGGACGATAGTATAGACCCATCTTTATTTCAGGCCCTTTCCTTCCCAGTATTTTAACCCATAGCGATTCCAGCTTTTTAGTCATCTCTGCTGTGTCCACTCTGGTCGAGTGTATGCTTTCTTTTATGTATAGGGCTATTCTACCTCCTTTCTGTCCTGACCTGTCTTGACGATAGAGCTTGTACCCCGGCAGTGCTGTATCCCATTTGTTTTCTTCATTCCACCATGTTTCAGAGACCCCAATGATGTCTATGTCCTCTGCATTGGCAATGACTTCTAATTCCCCCATTTTGTTCCTTAGGCTCTTTGCATTGGTATATATGCAATTTAGATCCCGGTATTTTCTTGTCTTCGTCATTTCCTTTCCCTGTGCTTCAAACTTTAGTTTCTTCGCTTGTGCTACAGTCCTCCTAACCTCCTCTTCTGGGTTAGTCAACTCCTGTAAATTGCCTGTTGTTTCTTCCCAGCCTTTTTCCCCCTTAATATCTTCACAGAATACCTTCTTCCGAATCGTCGACGCATAGTCGACTGTCGGCTTTCCCCTTCTTCTTAGTTTAAAGCCTGTTCTATTCCTCTCTTGACATTGTTTGCTAGAAGTCTAGTTCCCGCCCCGCTCAAGTGTAGTCCATCTCTCCTGTAGAACTTAATATTGCCCCAGAGCGTTGTCCAGTTCCTCACGAAGTGGAACCATTCTTCCTTGCACCATCTCCTCATCCATGCATTTATGGATTGTAGTTCCTCCTGCCTTTTCACATCTGCCCTAGATACCGGTAGGATCTCTGAGAACGCTATCTTCTGAGTCCTCATCTTCAACTTCCTTCCGAGAACCTTGAACTGTTCTATCAGCGCGCTTCTTCTGTAGTCTCTCCTGCTGACATCATTTGTCCCGATGTGGATCATTACTGTAGTTTCTTTCGTCTCTGCTCCTTCCAGGATCTTTCCAATTTTGTCGACGATGTCCTTGGTTCTTGCTCCTGGGAGGCAGGTTACTAGTCGATCCTCTCTCCCTCCTGCTATGTGGCTGTCCACTTGCCTCAGGATTGAGTCTCCCACTAGGATCGCAGTGGATAAAACTGGAACAATTTTTCCAGTGTTTGATATCTCTTCGTTTCTGGAATAAAAGTTCCAAAGGAAAGAATGATCAACAGAAATTTAGCATTTAGTCCCACAAAGATGAAAATGATCAATCTAAGTAAAAATTCATACAGTTTAAAAGTTAAAAATCTAAGTAAAAATATATACTAAAGGCTAAACATGAAAAAGTACACACCCCTTTGAACACATACCGGTAAATGTAAAGAAAATGAGCATTTACACGTGTAATTGCCCTATTACAGTGGTTCCCAAACCACTGCCCCTAGTTGCTCTCCCAATGACATTGAGTCCTACCTTCACTATTATGTCCTGCCTGCTGAAGAGGTCTCCTGATCGAGGCCCAAACTCCATGCTGCCTACTCATTGAACAAATTGGTGGCATGCTTCAGTCACCAATCCCAGCATTTCCACACATGTCCTATTTCTCTTCCCTCTTTCTATTCGGCATCTGCCCTCCTTCTTTTTCCCCTTCCATCAAATGTCTGCCCTCCTTTTCTCCCCACTTCAACTAGATTCTACCCCCTCTTCCCAATCCATCCAGCTTCTGCCCTCCTTCTCTCTCCTTCCATCCAGCCACTGCCCTCCTTCTCTCTTCACTTCCATCTCGCCACTGCTCCTCTCCTCCTTCTACCAGATTGTGCCCTCTCTTTCTACCCTCTCCCATCCAGCCTAAGAAGTCCCCTCTCTGCCCCACCCCCACCCAGCATCTGCCTCCTCTCTGTCCCCTCATCTTCCCACACACATAGCCACCCACTCCTTCCACTGCTGCTTCTCTATATCAGCAGCGGCAGCAAAGTAATCTGCAGTCACTACGAGGCTGGATTCCCCATACATGTTAATGCTGGCTGTGCCCTGGGATATGATGTCCGAAGAGGGGCAGAACCATCAGCCACGCAGATGGAGAGTCCAGCCCCATGGTGGCTGTGGCTTGTTTTTGCCACTGCTGTTGCTTCTCTAGAAAAGCAGCAGCAGAGGTTTGGCTGGCAAAAGGAGAAAGGTGTGTAAATGCTATATTGTGCAATTGCAAGGGGGTATACATGTGGGTGGAGCTCCCAGTTATATGCACAGTTCTATTGTTTGGGTAAGTCTCTCTTTTCTGTACCCTCCTCCTCTACTGCCAAGTCCCGACTTCACCCTTCCGGCATTGCTGAACCGTATGCCTGAAGGAACCTGCCTGAATTTGTATGCCAGGCTCCATCTCTGGTAGTATTCAAATTCAGGCTCAAAGCCCACTTTTTTAAAGCTGTGTTTAGGTCCTAACCCTTCCAACTTTTAATACACTATATCTGTTTCTCATTCCCTCTCTAGCCCCTACCCTTCATAAGCAGCATATATTGATTCACCCTTTGTCCTGTGTCCTGTGTGTCTGTCATAATTAGGATGTAAACTCTTTTGAGCAGAGCTCTCTCAGCTTTTGAGCTCTTGCGTGTTTGATGTACAGCGTTGCCTACATCTGGTAGCGCTATAGAAATATTTATTTATTTATATACTACTTATAACCTAAGTGGTTTACATTCAGCTACTTTATCATATTTTCCTATCTGTCCTGTTGGGCTCAACCTCTATCTAGTGTACCTGGGGCAATGAGAGGATTAAGTGACTTGCCCAGGGTCACAAGGAGCAGCGAGGGATTTGAACCCACAGTCGCAGCTGTAGCTCTAACCCCTGCGTCACACAATACTATAAATTATCTGCACTGTTGAAGTATTAAGGCTAGTATAACTGCACATGTCTAAATGCAAGGCATGCCGATGCTAAATTATGCTACTATTTTATAACGGAATCTGGGCACCTAGATGCCATTATAAAATAGTCTATCATTATATGGCATTGCAGCACTTAAAACGAGGTGCCCCATTATGGAATTTGCCACCAGTGTCTAAAATAATATAATATTGTAGCAACCTAAAGCAGCATTTTAGAAAGGATGTACAAACCGGTACTGAGATATACAAGTTGGGAAATCTAGAATTTGACAATTATCTTTAGACATTTAGAAAAAAAGGTTGGGAAATCTAGAATTTGACAACTATCTTTAGATCTTCAGAAAAAAAAATTCTGGCGACATTAATCCTTCTTAAAGAAACATATTCATGTGGATATGTCCTACAGGAAGACCCATATTAGAAATACAGTCGTGTGAAAAAATTAGGACACCCCATGAAATATTCAGTTTCTTAAGAAATGTTCACATATCAATGTCAAATCTTTTTTTTTTTTTTTTTTAATCTCTGGAAAAGAAAGTGATATAATTGCAGGTAAACAACAAAAAAATTTTCCTTGATTTACTCATGAAACAAAAGATATCCACAAAATGTGTATTCTAACTGAGGAATAAATTAGGACACCTTATACCCTAATAGCTAGTGTTACCCCCTTTGGCTGAAATAACTGCAGTGAGATGCTTCTTGTAGCCATCTAGCAGTCTCTGACATCAGTCTGAGGAAAGTTTGGCCCACTCTTCAATGCAGAATTATTTCTGCTGTGAGATGTTTGAGGGGTTTCTTGCATGTACAGCACGTTTCAAATCACCCCACAGCATCTCAATAGGATTAAGATCAGGCCTTTGAATCGGCCACTCCAGGACTCTCCATTTCTTAGCTTTCAGCCAGTCCTTGGTGGATTTACTGGTTTTGGGTCATTGCCATCTTGCAGGGTCCAGTTCCACTTCAGCTTTAATTTTTTTACAGATGGTCTCACATGTTCCTCAAGCACCCTTTGATACATGGTAGAATTCATGGTGGATTCTATGATGGTGAGCTGGTCAAGTCATGCTGCAGCAAAGCATCCCCAAACCATGACACTTCCACCTCCATGCTTCACAGTTGGTATGAGGTTCTTTTCCTTGAATGCTGTATTTGGTGTACGCCAAACATGTCCTCTTTTCCGGTATCCAAATAATTCAATTTTAGACTCATCTGTCCATAGAACACTATTCCAGGAGTCCTGGTGTTTGTCTACGTTCTCTCTGGCAAACTTCAGTCTTGCCTTGATGTTTCTCTTAGAGAGCAAAGGTTTCCTCCTTGCACACCTCCCATGCTAATTAAATTTGTGCAGTCTCTTTCTGATTGTAGAGGCATGAACTTTCACATCAACAGTAGCAAGAGCCTGCTTTAGGTCCCGTGATGACATTTTAGGGTTTTTGGAGACTTCTTTTAGCATCCTTTGGTCTGCTCTGGGGGTCAACTTGCTTGGACAGCCAGACCTGGGCTTGTTGGTAGTTGTTTGAAAAGCCTTCCACTTGTACACTGTTTTCCGGACTGTGGAATAGCTAATGTCAAATTCTTTCGAGATCTTTTTAAATCCCTTAACATACTTATAAGCTGCTATAATCTTCTTCCTGAAGGCCTCAGACAGCTCTTATCTCACCATGGTGTTCACTCTCACCACAGCAGTCATGAGCAAACCTCCTTAAAATGCTGAGTAATGATATTCCAATCATGTGCACCTGATTTGATACACCTGTGTGTGATCTGAACAACAACAAGCTAACTCCAGCGATTAAGAACATAAGAATTGCCACTGCTGGGTCAGACCAGTGGTCCATCGTGCCCAGAAGTCGGTGTGTCGGGTCGTTGGGTGGACTATTCTCTCTGGTTCCCCCGACTCTCCTACTCTCTGCCGCCATTCCCCGAAGTGCAGCCCCGCTTTTAAACCACGGGCTCGCACTTGGCAGAAGGGCTTCGAGGTAAAATAGCATTATTCGCCAATGACACCAAACTAAGTAATGTAGTGGGCAAATGCACAACGGACGAAGATTCAATGCCCGACAACATGATGCACGACCTACTCCTACTGGAATGCTGGTCTAGGACCTGGCAATTTAGCTTCAATGCCAAAAAATGCAAAATCATGCACCTAGGCAACCATAATCCATACAAGACTTATACCCTTAATGGTGAGATCCTAACAAGAACGGTAGCAGAACGGGACTTAGGGGTGATCGTCAGTGAGGACATGAAGGCTGCCAGTCAGGTAGAGCAGGCCTCATCCAAGGCAAGACAGATCCTAGGTTGCATACGCAGGGGTTTCGTCAGCCATAAGCCGGAAGTCATTATGCCATTGTATAGATCCATGGTGAGGCCCCATCTGGAATACTGTGTGCAATTCTGGGGCCACATTATCGCAAAGATGTGCTGAGATTGGAGTCGGTTCAGAGAATGGCCACCCGAATGGTCTCGGGACTCAAAGATCTCCCGTACGAAGAACGGTTAGACAAACTGCAGCTATACTCGCTCGAGGAGCGCAGAGAGAGGGGGGACATGATCGAGACGTTCAAGTATTTCATGGGCCGCATCGAAGCGGAAGAAGATATCTTCTTTTTCAAGGGGCCCACGGCAACAAGAGGGCATCCGTGGAAAATCAGAGGCGGGAAACTACGAGGTGACACCAGGAAATTCTTTTTCACTGAAAGGGTGGTTGATCGTTGGAATAGTCTTCCACTGCAGGTGATTGAGGCCAGCAGCGTGCCTGATTTTAAGGACAAATGGGATCGACACGTGGGTTTTATTCACTAGGCAAAGGTAGGGGAGGATCATTAGGGTGGGCAGACTAGATGGGCCGTGGCCCTTATCTGCCGTCTATTTCTATGTTTCTATGTTTCACTGTGGGAAAGAGGGCCAGAAAGCAGGAGAGTCGGGGGAGCCAGAGTCATGGCGAGCAGGCAGGAGAGATCGGGGCAGAGCCCTGACAGCAGTGACAGGAGGCTGCTTCTCCTGTCACTACTGTCAGGGTCCGCACATGAGTGGAGATCGCACATTTGGATCCCTGCTCGCAAATGGGTGCGTTCTTCCGATCGCCCCCATTTGAATATGACTGATTTGTGAATCAGTCGGACCTGCCCGAATCGGAAATGCATTGTTCCGATTCGGGCAGGTTAGTGAATCTAGCCCATAATCCTAGATATATCAGGAACTCTGACTATCATTTGGAGGTAGGGCTATCCTTAGAACTGTACGGGTGCATAAAAATCTACAGTGGCTGGGGCATATACATAATGTTTTACTTTATTTTGGGTTGCCTTTAAATAAGGAGATTTTAAAAAGTCAGAACTTATACTATTTGACAAAATATATTTAAAATGATTTCTTTTTTCCTTTGGCTCCCAAGATCCCCATGAAATGACAAAACCAAAGATACTGGGTGAAGATATAATTCATAATGTGGAAGCAGAAATAGGTACGTAATATTTTGTGAATGCTGTACAAAATGTTTTTCAGGTGACAAATGTTAAAATTAAGAGGAATTCATCAAGGGGCGCTAACTGATTTAGTGTGTGCTAATCATGTTAGTGCATGCCAACAATTAGTGTGTGCTAAATACTAAGATGACTAACAGCCAGATTCACTAAGCAAACAGATCATGTAGCGGTCGGTTTGCGACCACTTAACTATCAAATTTCCATCCGGCCTGATTCACTCACCTCCTCTATGATCCATGCATGCAAATGAGGTGAAATGCATGCAGATTGGACAGCGACCCAATTCACTACCCAAAATTTCAGATCCGACTGGGCGGCCGCTCAACCCAAGAAGTGATTGCTGGAAACCAGTCGAAAATGTCTTTTCGACTCTCCAGCTCCACAGAAGCCCTGTTCTGCTCCGTGTCTCTTGCCTGCTCGCCCCTATCTTCCAGCCCTGCTTTCTTCCCTGAGCTCCTACTGTCTGCCGCCTTCCCTGCAGTGTGAACCCACGGGTTTAAAGTGGTGCTGCACGCCGCAGTGCAGCCCCGCTTTAAACCTGTGGGCTCGCACTGCACGGAAGGTAGTAGATAGCAGGAGAGTCTGGGCGGCAAGATAGTCTGGAAGGGGGGAGCAAGAGAGCCACTGCACTCGACCGGTCCACCCATGGTCGGGCCGGGCTGTCCAGACCCCCCCCCCGACCGGCATGCACCCCTGACACGAAACGCCCAACCCAGCCCTAAAGGTGGGAGCAGGAGGGGTGCATGGTCTCTCCTGTTCCTAGGCCTTCCACCCCCCCCCGGCCCACCACTGGTCGGCCCAGGTGAACGGGCCAGGCCCACCCACCCCGGTACATTTTCAATTCTTTGGAGCAGGAGGGGTGCCAGGTCCCTCCTGCTCCTTGAGGCAGGCTTCTATCTTTGGGAGCAGGAGGGGAGCCCGGACCCTCCTCCTGCTCCTATGCTGCTGAAAATCTTCGGGAGGAGGAGGAGGAAAGTCTTATGCCGACTTGGATCCCTCTGAAATCACTTCCTTGTTGCAGGGCCAGGAAGTGACATCAGAGGGAAAACCAATTGACTTGGTTATTTTCCCATGTGGTCTGCTGTTTCTTTTGCTTTGATTTATGTGGACCTTTGCTTCTGCTTTACTTTCTCTGTTTTTTGAGCCTGCTACTTTAACTATTAGACTACTCCTCCATCCAAACCTATTCTATTTGGGGATTGCTGGTAAAGGCTGCGGTTCCCAGTCTGGCACTGTTCACAGGCTCCTTTGATGTTATTGGAGACCTTCGGGAAGATCTTAAAAGCAAGGCCAGTGCTGTGTTTGGAGGAATTACTGGAGAAGGCTGCTGGCCCAATTTGAGAGATGGTTCCTGCTCTGGCATTGGGTGGATTTCTTTGGAAACCCCATTGATGCTGGAGACCTTCAGGGGGATTTTAGAGGCGAGGCCAGTGATGTGTTCGGAAAAATTGCTAGAGGCCTCTGCTGGCCTGACAGGAGAGGTGGTTCCAATCTGGCACTGAGTGAACACCTGTTTGGAGGCCCCATTCATGTTATTGGAGACCTCCGGGAAGATCTTAAAAGCAAGGCCAGTGTTGTGACGCTTGGCCGCATGAAAGTGGCCTGAAGGTATGTGAACTAATGGACACACCCTTCTATAGCACCTCCGTGGCCCCTTGGAGATCATTGGAGTCTATTGGAAACTGTTGGAAGGTTAGCGCCCAATAATCTGGACTGATTTTTGTGAGTATACTCTTCATAATATTATGGGGAGGAAAACTAAAAGAGAAAGAAAGTGGAGTACATCAAACTGGGAATTTACCTGGTTCATAGGATAAATATGTTTAAAGAACTGTACTCCCAGTTTTAATGGGAAGTGTGGGTACTTCCTCTACCCTTCAATCTGCATCCAGACCTTCTCTTAGTTTTGGGGGTCACCTAACCCCTTCTCCTCTTATGACTTCCATATCGTGCCCCAAGGAAGAGCGTCCTATATTGGTTCCCAGTACTTGTTTATTGGTAATGGAAGAACAGCAGAATATTCAGTCTCTCAGCAGTTGGCGATTCTCGGCGCATCGGACCTTTTGGTTTATGACATTTTACTCTACAATTTTTTGTGGCATATTTTTCAAACCTTTTTCATTTTGGACCCCTGACGAAGGGTTGTCCGAAACACGGACCGTGTCGGGTCCATTGTTTGGTAAAAAGGTTTTTATATGTTTATATTTGTCACAATAAATTTCGCCTGCATCTTGTACACATCTGCAGTTTGTTTTTGTTTGTTCTTGGTTGTTTTTTTCTGCAGACAAGGTTGGACCTTCTCCTTCCTTTTTGTTGCTCTGTTATCAAAAAATGAAACAACTGTAAATTTCCTACAGAGCTAAGAATTTAAGGATTTTGAATTTTCCTGTTACATTGTTACTTTCACCTGAGATTTTGTTTAGGAAATATTTGAAGGAAGTTTTGTCTGTTAACTGATTCTCTAAAGGACTTAGGCGCCTCTAATGTAGGCCTTTAAAATCCTGGCTTATATTGCAGATACCTAAGTTTAAAGTTAGACACCACTAAGTGTGATTCTGTCATGGGCGCCTAAATGTGATTGACATGCAATAAGCACCTAACTTTAGGCATCTATCTTTTTTAGGCGCCCATGACAGAATCTGGCCCTCAATGGACCCTTTACATAAATCTAAAACCTCAACTCAGAAATCAACCTTAAAAGCCCAAGAACTATCGGACGCCTTCATTCTTAAAATTAATAACATCCGGAAATCCTTCACTCAAAATCCATCTGCTTGTATTAACGACTCTGATCAATCCGACCTTATACCAACAGCAAAATGTTCAAAATTCAAAATTCCCTCCTTACAAGACATTGAATCTTTATTTTCTCAGGTTAATTTAAAAGGCTCCCGATCTGAATTAATTCCCCCCTTCTATTTAAAAAAATACCATTCTCATTTTGGCCCTTTCATATTGTCTCTTATTCAATGCAGCCTGACTACCTCTACAGTTCCTTCACAATGGAAATTTGCCTATATTACCCCTATTGTGAAAAATTACAAAACCAGTATTAACGAATTAACTAACTATCGTCCGATATCAAACATTCCATTTCTTGCAAAATTAACAGAAAAAATCATATTCAATCAACTTTCTGATTTTTTCGAAAAAACAAATGCATTGCACCCGAACCAAACAGGATTCAGAAAATTCCATAATACCGAGTATTCCCTAATAGGTTTAACCTCTAATATCCATTACTATCTAGATCAACACAAATCAGTAATACTTTTTTCCTTAGATATTTCCGCCGCCTTCGACACCATTGATCATGATCTTCTCTTAAGAAGACTAGAAGAAAAAGGAATCAACGATCAAGTCTTAGACTGGTTTAAATCTTACTTCACTAATCGAACCTCTACCGTTAGATTTAATAACGAGGAATCCGCCCCTTACACTTCAACCTTTGGAATTCCACAAGGATCTATTTTGTCCCCTCTATTGTTTAATATCTTCCTTGCTCCTCTTTTAGAACTTTGTCAGGCCATAGGCTTCATCCCCTATTCTTACGCAGATGATATCCAACTCATACACCCTTTAGATCCCGAAAACACTACGGATATTTCCTCAATAAATCAAAAGCTAGAGCACGTGCAAAATTGGTTAAACACAAATAAATTGGCATTAAACATTAATAAGACTCAATCCATTTTATTTAATTGGAAAAAAGATATTTCTCTTTCCAAACCTTTTCTTCTTAATAACACCCCCATTAACATGGTATCTTCAACAAAAATTCTTGGCGTTTACATAGATGAAAAACTATCCTACCATGAACACATATCATATATGGTTAAAAATTGTTTTTTTAAATTGCGGCAGATAAGATCTATTGCTAAATTTCTCACTCCTTCTTCTTTAAATATTCTTATTCATTCATTTATAATAGCGAAAATAGACTACTGTAATGCCTTATTCTTAAACATCACACATAAAGAAATAAGAAGAATACAAATAATTCAAAATACAGCAGTAAAATTAATTTATAATTCAAAAAAATTTGACCACGTATCTCCATTGCTAATAGACGCACACTGGTTACCAGTAAATCATAGGATCTGTTTTAAACTAATGCTCCTAATTTTCAAAACTCTAACATCCAATGAACCTCAATTTATCTCTAAAACTCTAATTCCATATAAACCTCATCGATCTCTTCGCTCTACTGATCAATGCTTACTAACTGTTCCATCTTTAAAAATCATAGGCACCAGAAGAGCAGATATTTTTACTGTCGCCGGACCACAAAGGTGGAATAAACTCCCTCAATTTATTAGAATTGAAAAAAATATTACAACATTTAAAAAACTTTTAAAAACATATTTATTTAAAGATGCCTTTGACTTTTAATAGTTCCTTTAAATTACTTATGATCTGGTACTACTGTTAATGAAGTATGCTTAAGCCATTTTGTTCTATCTTTTTTACCCTACCTTTTGTACTTTCCTTTTTTCTTACAAAACCCGAAATTGTAACTTTTTAATTTTCCCTTGCCCCTCAAGTATGTTTTAAATGTTTTTATTTTGTGTCATGTTAATATAATTAATTATGTTAAGTTTCTTATCTCTTATTATTACACTATGTACATCGCTTAGAAATTGTTATAGGCGATCCATCAAAAGATTGAATAAACTTGAAACTTAAAACTTGTTTTGACAACATGGCTAAATGAAAATGAATAAAACAAATGTTCCCAGAACCAGCATGGGAAACAACATGAAATAAAAATTTTCTGGCTGCCCATCCTTAGTAGAAAACAGTTTTACATTGTAAGGAGCTAAGAAATCTAAATAACTGCATGTGTTTCTCATACCTTGGTAACGCTGGCTTTTACAAAGCTACAGAAGAAATTTCTATTGTAGGCTGGCGAGGTACATACTTTGATGCTCATAGAATTCTTAGGAGCGATGGAGCATTTACCTCACCGGCCTGCATTAGAAACCTCTACCATGGCTTTGTTAATTTGTATTAATTGTTTTTACCCTATTTTAAAATGTATAACCACCTTGAAATAAATTGATAAGGTGGTATATCAAATTTTTATTAAACTTGAAACTTGTAAAAGATGCTGAAAATCTTTTAGATTTCTTGATATTTGTACATCGGTTGCTTCTTGTTTTTGTTTGTATCCAGTTTGCATGTGTTAATGCTGACTCTCCCGGTGTATTTTGTCCAGGGAAAGAATTGAGGCTGAACTGCACAGCTTTTGTTGGTTACTCTAATAAAAGCAAAGGCTTGATATTTTTCTGGTTTAAAAAAGAGAATTCAGATTATGAGAATGAAAGCTTTTTCGATCCATGTAATGGCATGAGTAACAAGGAAATGCAGTGCGAGAATATCTTTACAAAGTAAGTAGTGCGTTTATTGCAGAATTTTGCAAATAATTTTTTTTTTCAATAGCACTGATCAAATAGCAAACTATAAGGTATCTGTTTTTACACCCTTCCCTTGAGAAAAGGCTCGATGATTGATTTTATGGCCTGCTAATGATGGTACTTGCCAAAAACCTAAATCAGATGCATAAAAAAGTCCCCTATTCATATATCAACAATATGGGGTATGCCTATAAGATGGCACTGAAAAGTTCCCAGCCCAGCCAAGAAGAGAATGACGGGGAGCCATGAAACTTACAAGTTATTCCACACGTTTCTTGACACTTTTCATTTTATTTCATATCATTGAAACGAAAAGTGTCAAAAGTGTGGAAAAATTGTAAGATTCATGGCTCCACATTATTCTGGTTGGGCTGAGAACTTTTCGGTTGCCCCTTGTACTAAGGCAGGGGTGCCCACACTTTTTGGGCTTGCGAGCTACTTTTAAAATGACCAAGTCAAAATGATCTACCAACAATTAAATTAAAAAAAAACCCCACAAAGCACACTGAAAGGCAGAGAAAATATTAATTATCATTCATATTCCGGGTTTTTTTCAAAGAGGTCAAGGCAGATGACTCTATGCAATGTCACCTCAATAACAACCATACAAAAATAGATAAATATAGCCCCTCCCTTTTTACTAAACCACATAGCAGTTTTTAGCGCAGGGAGTTGCGCTGAATGCCCCACGCTGCTCTCGACGCTCATAGGCTCCTTGCACTAAAAACCGCTATTGCGGTTTAGTAAAAGGGAGCCATAGTGCAAAATATAGACAGCAGATATAAATTCTCAAAACAGACACATTTTGATCACTAAATTGAAAATAAAATCATTTTTCCTACTTTTGTTGGTGATTTCATGAGTCTCTGGTTGCACTTTCTTCTTCAGACTTCTCACTTCACTCTGGCTGCACTTCTGACATCCTCTGACTTCAGCCCATTTCTGCAGCCAATATTTCTTCCCTTCTTTCAGCCTCCTATATGCTTTCTCTCTTCCAGACCTCATTCTCTCCCCCAACTTTTTCTTTCTTTCTCCCTGCCTCCTGTTCTTTCTTTCTCTCTCTCTCCAAGCCCACTTTCTTTCTGTCTCCCTGTTCCCTTTTTCTTTCTGTCTCCCTGCCTGCCCCCTTTGTTTCTTTCTCCCTGCCCTCCCCCAAGCCACTAGGTTTGCCGTCGCCACCGGGGAACAGGCCTCCAAGCATCCGCCCCCCCATCACTATCTCTCTTTGCTTATCTCCCCCTGTGTCCCCCTTCCTCCTGTAAACTCCACTCAGCTGGTAAGTCCCTCCTATCTGTGCTCTTCTCTTCAACTGCCAACTCCAGACTCCATCCCTTCGACCTTGCTGCGCCGTATGCTTAGAACAAGTTGCCCGAATACCTATGGTGGGCTCTGGCAGTGTAGAGGTCTGCAAGGGAATGGGGATCACGGGAATCCCGCGGGTCCCGCGGGGGTCCGGTGGGAATCCCCCCTAACCCACGGAACTCCCACGGGGACCCCCCTGTGGCCCATGGGACTTCCACAGGGACCCCCCTCTAGCCAATGGGGGGGAAGGAAGGCTTTGGAAGCAGGGTTCGTCCATATAATATAATGGACACGTCAGTCTTAGTAAAAGAGGGGGTTTATAAGTTAATTACCTGAATAGAAAACAAAAAAAGGGTTCCACCAAAGAGATTCCACAAGGAAAACAGCAGCACAAACACAAAAGGAACTGTGGAATTGATGATCCTGCCAGAAGTAATTGCTGCTTTTTATGGGGACGGGCAGGGATGGAGGTAATTCCATGCGGGGATGGGTGGGGACGGAGAGGATCCTGGTGGGGACGGAGAGGATCCTGGCGGGGATGGGCGGGGATGGTGGGATTTCTGTTCCCTGCGCAACTCTGTATGGCAGTGTTCAAGGCCTAGTTAAAAGCCTGTACTTTCATAAGACTCAGGGAGTAGAGTGGCCTAATGGTTAGTGCATCAACCTGATTGAATCTGGGGAGCTGGATTTGATTCCCACTGCAGCTCCTTGTGACCAGTGGCATAGCGAGGAGATGCCCCGGACAGTGGCCCCCCACCCTCTTCGCCACTCCCCCGCTGCTCAAGTGTCTTCCCTCCCCCCTGTATCTCATTAACTTTTTGCTATCATGAACAGGATCTCCAACCAGCTGCCAGCGCCAGCTTCAGTTCTCCCTATGCTATCACTTCCTGGTCCCGCGACTAGGAAGTGATTTCAGAGGGAGAGCTGAGGCCAATGGGGGAGATGAAAGGCTTGGTGAAAAGTTAATGAGATAAGGGCAGAAAGGAATAGATGTGCCGGCACCCCCAAGAAGATGGCATTCAGGATAGTCTGTCCCCCTACCCCTTTATTACATCACTGCTTGTGACTTTGAGCAAGTCACTTAACCTCCATTGCCTTAGGTATAAAATAAGTACCTGTCTATAATAAGTAAACTGCTTTTATTGCAGCCAAAGAAAGCTAGAATATGAAATTCCATCCCCTATTTATAAGATAGTCTGATTTTCCCAGATGTCTCTAAAGTTTATTTGTTTATTTAAAAAATTTCTATACCATCTTAAACCTAGATGGTTTACAAAATACACTTCTCCCTCCGAATCCTCAGTTTCAGTATCCGCGGATTTGGTCATTCATGATTTTTGGGGGGGTAAAGGAAAAGCTGCATACCAGACCTCCCTGGACCTTACCTGGTGGTCTAACGGGCTTTCTGGGCAGGGGCGATCTTGCTGCGCTCCTGCCCCATGCAGATCACTCATACAAAATGGCTGCGGGGAGTTCCCGTCGTAGTTTCGAGAGACTATGGGAACTCATAGCAGCCATTTTATATGAGTGATCTGCACGGGGCAGGAGCATAGGAAGATCGCTCCTGCCCCGAAGCCCGGTAGACCACCAGGTAAGATCCGGAATGCCGGGGGAGGGTCAGAGCCACTACGCAGGTAAGCAAAGGAACCAGCGCGCTGTGGTTTTCCAAATACAAATAATTGCCGCCTCCCATGCCCCATGCTCTTAGGCCCGCCTTCCAAGCCTAATGGAGGGTAGAGCTGTTAGTCAGAAGGTCGCACTTCTGTCCTCCTACGAGGTAATTTGTTGAGTAAGAGCTAAGGAGATAAAAAATGGTTACACTTCTCCCTCCAAATCCACAAGGTAAGGTCCGGGATACCGGGGGATGGCGGGGGTGGGTCAGAGCCGGCCCAAATGTTATTCATGGATTTTCAATATTTGCGGGCCAGCTCAAAAGACAAATGAACATCAATGATTAGATTCTCAGAAAATCTACAATCAGATGAAATCAGACCATATAAAAAGGCATTTACAAACAGTTGCATTTTAAGTAGTTTCCTAAATGTACATCTATCAACACATTTCTGTATCTGCCCTACATATGAGTTCTACAATTTTACCCCTGCACAACAAAAGGTCATTCTGCTGGTATTTACATATTTAGGATTGGCATTCGCCTTTAACATAGCAGAGTTTTTAGAATGCAATGATCTTTTTGGTTGATAAATAATCATCTTGCTCTTAAAAAATTCTGGAATTGTACCATACAGAAATTTATGGCATATCATCACTACCTTATACTGAACTCTAAATGCCACTGGCAGCCAGTTTACTGTCAAAGGTAAGGTGTAATATGAGCATATTTTGATGTTCCCGTTATCAATCTGGCCACAGCATTTTGTACTACTTGCAAAAGTGATCAAGGAGTACCATAAGGTATTCCTTACTATGGGCCTCTTCTACTAAACCGTGCTAGCGTTTTTAGCGCTGGGAGCCGCACTGAATGACCTATGCTGCTCCTGACGCTCATAAGAACTCTATGAGCATTGTGAGTAGCGCAGCTCCCAATGCTAAAACCACTAGCGCGGTTTAGTAGAAGAAGGTATGTGTCAAGAGACTTGTATCTTTGGGCCATCATGCTGTTTCTTTGTAAATGTTTAGACTACTTTTGTTGCATACAGTAAGGGTCATGTTTCTTCCCTTTTCATTAGATTTCTTTACATATCCAGGGAGGGTGGGTGGGTGGGGGAAGGAAAATGTACTTTGAAGAGTTAAATTATTTAATTATAATATTGAAATCACATCATATGTTTTATTGTATTAAGAATTAAGATGAGGATGGGAGTAAATGACTGCTTAATGTAATAATTGTATAGTTATTAGTGTGTTCTATGCAGTATTTTATGATTTACCAATTGTATTGCATTATCAAAGTTTGAAAATCAGTAAAGATGTAAACAAAAACAACAAAAAAATGTTTAGTAATATATGCTAGTCTTAGGCATGTGTTCTATGTTCCAGAAAAGTTAAGTTTTTCTTGTCAGTAAGAAGACTCTCAGTATCGCACAGCAAGTCTCAGGTTATCTTGGATTTGTCTTCCATGTGTCTTAAATTTCCTGAGGCTACATTCTCCATACCACTGGGACATGCTTTCTAAGGGCCCTGGGGTATCTTAGGTTTCCTCAGCTACTTTATGGTTCCCTCTACTGCAACCTCCAGATGCCAGTGGGAAGATCTCTAAAAATGATTCATTTTCTAACTTCACTGGGCAGGTGATTAGCTGGGCCCATATAGCTCCAAAATCCTTCTAGTCCCATTCCAAGATAATTGGGCAGAGAAGCCAAGGTAAGATTCGTACTTCCAGCTTGGCTTGCCTCACTGGGGTTTTGATCAAGACCTGAGCTGTTACATAATATCTCTGGTCCTACATGAACACTGGCTAATGTCACTGTCCATTCATAATTGATTTGGAGTCTCTGGAGTAGCTCTCTCTTAATAAGAGTCTTCACATTTCCAGAGTCTATCAAAGCTTGAATGGAAAAGGGGGTATCCAGCTTGATTAGAATCACAAAATTCTACTTCTCATGATGGGAAGCATCTGTTATATTATCATCCATAACGTCATCTTCCAATGTTGATAAATTTTTATATGGTGCTTGTAACCTAAGTCTGTATAGATAACCCATGATAGAATTTGGTTAAATAAATAAATAATTTTCTGACCCAGGCACTGAACTTTCTTATTGTATGAAAAATGCAAAGGACTTTTTAACACTCTACTGAGAACAACTGATTTTATGTTTTGAATTTCTAGGGTTGTAGAAGGGAAAATATATTTCATAAATGAATTGCAATTTCAAATTGTCCAAGAAGAAGATCTAAAGTACACATATATCTGTAAGCTGGGCAACACAATTCAAAATGATAATAGAACATACATCCTAAGGAAGAAAGGTATGCTTACACCATAATTTTACCATGCCTCTCTTATTTTTCTAGCCATCTTCATAAGCATGACAGTTATAGCTACTTAGAAAAACTAAAAAAAACATTATTTTCCTTTCAGAGTGACCCTCAGGTCAGTGGTTATTATTGAGTATCTGTACACCTCATGATAAATAATGCCTAAAATAGCTGCCATAGCTGCGTACACCTGTGCATAAGAATTCAGAGTAACTTCATAAGTTACTCAGATAAGATAAAGTACTGTGGTGATCATATTAGGGGGGAAGTTATCAACATGGGTTACCATTACGATGGGTTATTTACACAATTCATGCTATTTTTAGTAAGGTTCTATTTTATGCAATGAGACGTAGTTACTAATAACTCAGGATAACAGTAAAATAATCCAACTTAACAGTAGCCCACAATGATAATATTCCTCCTACGTTCACTTAAAAAAACAAATAAATGGAAACGAAGTTGATACTGTTCTGATTGGCTAAGTGCATCTTAGGGATAGGAAATGCTGCTATAAAGAGGAAGAAAGAGAGGGGAGATATGATAGTCCTTCCTATACTTGCAAAGGTCTAATTAATGGAGAATATGTAAGCCTGTTTTTAATGGAGAATATGTAAGCCTGTTTTTGGGGGGGGGGGGGGAAAGAAGGGGCAGGCTTAAGAGCCTCAGAAGAATACATTTCTTTACTGTAAGGATGGAGAACACATGGACACCCTTTATGGAACAGTGCTTACTGCTGATTCCTGTGACTAACTTTGGGCACATGAACTTATACTGAGTGAAACCTAACATAAATCCAGGTGTGCAAGTTGAGTGGCTGACGACAGAGGGATGAATGCTTTTCAAATTCAGCTCTTTTACAAGACATTACATGGCCCATGTTTTGCCAGTTCCTATTCACCAGACCTGGCCGATCCACACATCATCAATCATTCTTCACTTTCCTCTCAGTCAAGGCTGCACTCAGAAAAGATTAATTAACAGACTCCTTTCATACCAAGCCACTTCCGGAGACCCAAAACTGAACCAACTGGTCAAAGTATCAGACTCTTACATGCACTTTAGAAAGCTCCTAAAAACTCACTTCTTTTTTAAATTCAGCAGTTCTTCCTAAGATAAGAACATAAGTAATGCCTCTGCTGGGTCAGACCAGAGGTCCATTATGCCCAGCAGTCTGCTCACGCGGCGGCCCATCAGGTCCAGGACCTGTATAGTAATCCTCTATCTATGCCCTTCTATCCCCTTTTCCTTCAGGAAATCATCCAATTCCTTCTTGAACTCCAAAACCGTACTCTGTCCTATCACACCCTCTGGAAGCACATTCCAGGTGTCCACCACCCTCTGGGTGAAGAAGAACTTCCTAGCATTGGTTTTGAATCTGTCCCCTTTTAATTTTTCCGAATGCCCTCTCGTTCTTGTAGTCTTCGAAAGTCTGACGAATCTGTCCCTCTCCACTTTCTCTATGCTCTTCATGATCTTGTAAGTCTCTATCATATCCCCTCTAAATCTCTGCTTCTCTAGGGAAAAGAGCCCCAGTTTCTCCAATCTTTCAGCGTATGAAAGGTTTTCCATACCCTTTATCAAGCGTGTCGCTCTCTTCTGAACCCTCTTGAGTATTGCCATATCCTTCTTTAGGTACGGCGACCAATATTGGACGCAGTATTCCAGATGCAGGCGCACCATCGCCCGATACAATGGCAGGATACCTTCAAACTTGATTGGCAATGACCAGTTTCTACCTCTTTGTTAATCTCTACCTCCTTGCAAGCTTTATTGTTAACCATTTTGCCACATTATGTGGTAAATCACTGACTTTAGTCAGTCTTACCTCTTTTGTAAACCGCATAGAACTGAAAGACTTTTGCGATATACATTATATTACATTATATTACATTACATTACATTAGGGATTTCTATTCTGCCATTACCTTGCAGTTCAAGGCGGATTACAAAAGAATTATCCAAGATGTATTACAACAAGAACTTACAAAAAAAAATAAAAAAAAATTGGTCATTTTCAAAAAGAGTGAGAAATGGGTAAGGTTATTTGTTTGGGGTAGTTGGCTTTAGTGAGAGGTGGAGTTTGAGACTTGCGGTATTATTTCTTTTTTCAGAGTTTTCTTGAAGAGTATGGTCTTTATTTATTTTCTAAAAGTCTTGTAGTCGAGGGATGCCGTCAGTAGATTGGCGATTTGGTTGTCTAGTTTGGCTGCTTGAGTGGCCAGGAGGCCATCATATAGTTTTTTCCGTTTGACCTCCTTAATTGGGGGGTATGAGAATGGGGTGTGAGTTTTCCTATGTCTGGTTGCGGTGTTGTGGATGAGGCGGTTATTCAGGTATATATATAAACTAAACTTTAAGTTTATATACCGCATCATCTCCACGGAAGTAGAGCTTGGCACGGTTTACAAAAACTTAAAAATGAGAAAGGGTAGGAAAAGGTTTACATAAATTTATAAGTTGAGTGGAAAAGTAAGGGAAAAAAGAAATTACATGTTAGAGAAGAGCCAGGTTTTTAGTTGCTTGCGGAATAAATGGAGGGAGCTCAGGTTCCGCAGCGGGATGGTAAGGTCATTCACAATGCCGAAATTCTATAGCTTTGTGACTATCCTATTTTGTATCTATAGTTAGTAAGACTCTAAGCTTGCTGGGAGGACATGGTATGATGAAAGAGGAGATCTGAATGCTAAATTAAATATGGGATCTTGTCTGGTCATCATAATAAGTAGAGGTCCTAGCAGAAAGACTGGATATTATATAGCTATAGGGAACCTACAAGGCAAGATGTTTGTGCAACAGCTGCATTAGAATGAGATGTTAGACCTAGGTGCCTGGGATGATAGATCTAGGTACTAGCTGAATTCTTTCTTTCTTACCTGCTGCAAGTATAATACCAACAAGAATTCCTGGTGAAGTGTTAATTTAACTGGGTCTGTCTGGCAGGATATGCAGGGACCATGGGAGTTGGATATATGGTATGCAAAACAATGCCTTCCTCAGGGGACACTGAGTGGTGCGGGAAAAATGTTCTCCAAGCATGTGGTTTTTCCCGCACCACTCAGTATCCCTTGATGAAGGTGTTGTTTTACACACCGAAACTAGGATCCTTGTTGGGACCATTTATTTGAATAAAAGACTGTTTATTGGCTGAAAGGAAGCCTCCCTTTCCTTTCTGTTGTACTGTTGATATTCCAAGGCTAGGATTTCTTTCTTTGTTCGTCTGGCTGTCTATATGGAAAATATCTCCACAAGAATTGATAGCTATTTAGGGTCTGATGCTCAAAAAAAGCTGAACTCTTAAATCTACGCCCTAGTTTCGGCTAAACATTGGAGTATTTTTCAGGCAAAAATTCATCTTAATTTAGGAGCTTAAATATTCTGCATCTAGGGAAGGGAAAGAGGATGGGATGATATACTGTATTTCTGTGTCTACAATCAAAGTGGTTTATATATTATTTACAAGTACTTATTTTGCACCTGGGGCAATGGAGGATTAAGTGACTTCTCCAGAGTCACAAGGATAGATTTATAAACATAGTGCTGAAAATCATTGCTAAACATGGAACTTTCCCCCATCATAAATCCTCCATCCCATTGTTACTCTCTTTTTATTCTCCTAAATATAGGAGTTTAGTGACATTTTGAACATCAAGTTATCCATTTAACCCTAGTAAATTTTCAAATAAGCTAATTTATAATTCTCAAAGGGGCTCTTTTACGAATGTGTGGCAAGAAATGACCTCAGCTGGTCCTTTACAGGAACTTTCCCATGGGCTAGGGCAGGGGTGGGTAACGAGGGTTGAAATCCAGTCAGGTTTCCAGGATTTCCCCAATGAACATACATGAAATTTATTTGCATGCACTGCCTCCCATTGCAGGCAAATAGATCTCATGCATATTCATTGAGTAAATCCTAAAATCCCAACTGGATTGCGGTCTTTGTTGCCCATCCCTGCGCTAGGCCCATTTTTACCATGGCTATAAAATAGCCTATTTTCTTTCTTTTTTTTTTTTTTTTTTTTAATTAATGGCCATACACTATGATTAATGTTGTCATTAGTGCACAGCCATTTTTTAAAATGATCATGTGAGCTCTAACTGCCACCTATTTTGTAGGAGTAAGGGTTCATGCAATACCTCTGCACTAATCAGTTAGTACTCAGTAAGGTAGATGTACTAACTGGTTAGCACAGGAATACCCATTTTCTTCCTCTGACATGTCCCTAAAAATAATAGAAAGATTTTTAGAGGGATATTCTATAAACAACGCTGAAAATTAGGTGCCGGTAGGTGCCCTGTCAGTATTTTAATTGAGAAACACGGTTTAAAATGGCAAAAAATGGTAAAATTAAAGTGCCTACCAGTGCCTAAATGAAAGGCGCTTTATGGCACTTAATGCCACTATGGGCATAGTTGACGCCAGAAGTGGTGTTAGGTGCTGTAAAGCACCTACTAGGTGCGATTCACAACAAAGATAGGCGTTAGAAATGTAGGCCCGGGAAACCCTGACCTACATTTCCAGCACCTATCTTCTGCGGAGGCGCAATTCTCTATAAGTCACTGTCACGTGGTTGATATGCAATTGGCAGCTGCTTTTTAGGCGGCTTCCGATATCGGTGCCCTATTTAGAATCCAGGCCTTATTGACGTTACTGCAGGACACCTGCGTGCATTCTGTGTTACTCCATTTTTAGCAGTGTTAGGTAAACATTAATGCCTAACAGAGCTTTGTAAAAGGACCCCAAAGTTAGGAGCATAAATATACATGATTTTATGCATGCAATTTTGTAACCCATTTAGAATCATTGGATAATATGGAACATAAAACTGATAAATAAATCTTTTGAATAACAGGTTTCTAGTTCTTGGCAAAGCTATGTGGTTAGACATGAGAAAGAAGGGGAACTAGGTGTGAAATTAAAGGCATATCTCTTTGCTCATTATCTGTGCAAGATGATACATTATAACCGAGAAACATAACTTGTCCTGGAAAAGGTGTGGTACTTTACAAGCGGTCACTCTAAGATAGCAGTTGAATTTCTTTTTTTTTTTTTTGTAATGTAGACTGGGTTAACTAACTATATTCAAAACTTTTTGCCATGGTTTTTAGAGGATAATTTTTTAACAGGCCCATACAAGGGGGTGCTGAAACGTTCTCAGCCCAGCCAACCAACTTCCTAAATTCTGAGCATTATTTTGCCCCTGCAGCTGAAAAGAGTGTTATTTTATTTTGTTAAGTGTCAATCTGCAGAACCGAAATTCTATGGGCTCCTTTTACAAAGGTGCGCTAGCGGTTTGCGCACTAGCCGCTACCGCTTCCTTTTAATTTTTCGGCTAGCGCGCGCTAATCTTGTGTGTGCGCTAATAACGCTAGCGCACCTTTGTAAAAGGAGCCGTATGTTTTGGCATCGTTTCAGATCATTGATTGAACCGTATCCATATCATTCTCTTCTTGGTTGGGCCGAGAACTTTTCAGCACCCCCCTCGAAAACTTGTGCAGCAAGAACACTCATAAATTACAAACTTCTGCCTATCTGAAATTTATATTTTACTGTAAAATAGATATAATACATTAATGCATGAATTATTTTTCCCCAGAGAAAACGCCAGATATTTCCAAACATGTCTTCACTACTGGAATGACGGTTGCAGTAGTGTTTTCATCAATAGCCATTGTGATGGTTATTATGTGTTTGATCTTCAGAGTTGACCTGGTCTTATTATACAGGGATCTAACGGGAAAAGACGAAACACTGGCAGGTAGGTGTTTTCTGCTGTGAAAAGAGTGAAATGTAAATCTGCTGAATGTGTAAACATAGAGGCCCTTTCATTAAATGGCAGTATGTGCTAACACTGCCTAAAAATGGCGCTAGCGGGCCACACTCAGGAGCCATGTGATAGCTGCAAGCTTGGTGCATAAACCCGCATGCTAAAACTTACATTTTATTCTTTAGTCTGGGGATGTGTGTGCGTATTTGGGGGTGGAGAGTAAGCATGTCCTGTCTTATTTGTTAGCTTGTGGACACTGGCGTACACTGACCATTTTGCAGAGGATTAGCTTGGGAACCCTTAATGTTTACTAAACATATGGCATTAAGGGCTCACGCACTAATAGCTTCACACTAATTTAGCAATTTGTGTGTGGCCATTAATATGAAAATGGCACAGTCGGCCATCTTAGAACCATGCTAAAAAGAGGCTTCAGTGCGTGGGAAACCCATACACTATAGACCAGTGGTTCCCAACCCTGTCCTGGAGGACCACCAGGCCCATCAGGTTTTCAGGCTAGCCCTAATGAATATGCATGAGAGAGATTTGCATATAATGGAAGTGACAGACATGCAAAACTGCTCCATGCATATTCCTTAAGGCTATCCCGAAAACCCGATTGGCCTGGTGGTCCTTCAGGACAGGGTTGGGAACCACTACTATAGACAACAACAGCCACCTTT
Organism: Geotrypetes seraphini; assembly: GCF_902459505.1. Classification (NCBI taxonomy): domain Eukaryota; kingdom Metazoa; phylum Chordata; class Amphibia; order Gymnophiona; family Dermophiidae; genus Geotrypetes; species Geotrypetes seraphini. The sequence continues at coordinate 147,734,912 of NC_047089.1, forward strand.
TAACATGGCTTAGTAAAGGGACCCCATAGAGTGTAATTAAAAAAGGTGTGACATGAAAAACATTTATTTTGTCTGTGCACACTCCTATTTTCCCTATGTACATTTACCTCTTAATTCTATAATTTTACCACCTGATATTAAATGGTATTTAGCTGGACAGAAACAGCTAACTGCCGATATTCTGTAGCAGATAGCAAGCTATCCCTTTGCTGAATATCCCTATGTCGTACGGCATATCTGGTCAACACCAATATTCATTGGTTGACTGACTAAGGGCTCCTTTTACAAATGTGCGCTAGCGTTTTTAGCGCATGCATCGGATTAGCAGGTGCTACCCGAAAAACTATCGCCTGCTCAAGAGGAGGCGGTAGCGGCTAGTGCGCGTGGCATTTTAGCACGCGCTATTCCGCGCATTAAGGCCCTAATGCACCTTTGTAAAAGGAGCCCTAAGTCTCGCAGCCAGATAGACCTGCAAAAATAGCAGGTCCTTCTTTGAATGCCAATGAATTTCGGCTTGGCCGGCTATGGCTATGGTGCCTGCACTTAAACCAGCAATTTAATGCTGATAGCCAGATATGACACGCAACTGCAATGGGGCGCGGTCAAGGGAGGGGCATGAGTGGGTCAGGCATGTTCCCAGAATTTAGGCACACTGTTATAGACTAGCTCCAGCTCTGTGCCTTACTTTCATTAATTGGGTGCCAGAATTTAACCTAGGTTTTGACAGGTGCAACGGCCGTGACCAGTGGCGTACCAAGGGGGGGCGGGAGGGGCGATCCGCCCCGGGTGCCAGCCCTGAGGGGGTGCTCCCGGCCTTGCCATTCAGTCCCCCCACCCCCAAAGGTCCGCTCGCCCCACTGACCTTCCTGCACCACCTGTGAAGCAGCCCGCAGCAGGATCGCGACGTCAGCTATCCCTGAACTGCTTGGGCGCTGCTTCCTGCGCCGCGGTCCCTCCCCTCCTCTGATGTCAGAGGAGGGGCGGGACCGCGGCGCAGGAAGCAGTGCCTAAGCAGTGCAGGAATAGCTGACGTCGCGATCCTGCTGCGGCTGCTTCATAGGTGGTGCAGGAAGGTTAGTGAGGCGAGCGGTCCTTCGGGGGTGGGGGGGACTGAACGGCAAGGCCGGGAGCATAGATAGTGCTGCTTCATAGATGGTGCGGGGAGGCCAGGGGGGCGAGCGGTCCTTCGGGGTGGGGCGGGCGGGCAGACAGGCAGGCTATCAAGGGGGATGGGGGTGACAGGCAGGCAGGCAGGCCTTCAAGGGGGGGCAGGCAGGCCTTCAAGGGGGGAGGCAGGCCTTCAAGAGGGGGGACAGGCCTTCGGAGGGGTGTGCAGACCTTCAAGGGGGAGGGACAGGCCTTCAAGGGGGGGAGCAGGCAGGCCTTCAAGGGGGGGCAGGCAGGCCTTCAAGGGGGGGACAGGTCTACAAGGGGGTGGGACAGGCCTTCAAGGGGGGGACAGGCCTTCGGGGGGCTGCAGGTCTTCAGGGGGGTGCAGGCCTTCGGGGTGGTGCAGGACTCAGGGGGGGGTGCAGACCTTTAAGGGGGTGCAGGCCTTCAAGGGGGGGGGACAGGCCTTCAAGGGGGGGGACAGGCCTTCAAGGGGGTGACAGGCAGGCAGGCCTTCAAGGGCAGGACAGGCAGGCAGGCCTTCAAGGGGGGGACAGGCCTACAAGGGGGGGGACAAGCCTACAAGGGGGTGGGACAGGCCTTCAAGGGGGGACAGGCCTTCAGGGGGGTGCAGGCCTTCAGGGGGGAGGTGCAGGACTTCGGGTTGTGCAGACCTTCAAGGGGGGGACAGGCCTTCAAGGGGGGGGGACAGGCCTACAAGGGGGGGGACAGGCCTTCAAGGGGGGTGCAGGCTTTCGGGGGGGTGCAGGACTTCAAGGGGGGGGACAGGCCTTCGGGGGGGGTGCAGGCCTTCGGGGGGGTACAGACCTTCAAGGGGGGGACAGGCCTTCAAGGGGGGGACAGGTAGGCAGGCCTTCAAGGGGGGGGGGACAGGCCTACAAGGGGGAGGGACAGGCCTTCAAGGGGGGTGCAGGCCTTCAAGGGGGGACAGGCAGACCTTTAAGGGGGGACAGGCCGTTGGGGGGGCCCTGGTTTAGAAGTACACGGAGGGAAGGGGGTGTTCAAAGAGACGTGCATATGCCAAACTTTGGGGGGAGGAAGAAATAATGGGTCTGAAAATAGAGGAGAGGGAGAGAGATGATGGACCATGGGATTTAGGGAGGGAAGGAACAGAAAGGGAGAGAAATTGGACCCAAGGGATGGTGTGGAGGAGGGATAGAGATACTGGATAGGAGGGTAATTGGGAAAAGAAAGGGAGAGATGGTGGACTCTGGGGTGGTGGGGAAGGAGAGAGAGATGCCGGATGAAAGGGTAGTTAAGAAAAGGTGGATCTGTGGAGGGAGATGAAAAAAAGGAAAGATACCAGACTTCCTGGGGAGGGAAGGGAAATGGAAAGGGAGGACAGAGTTGGCAAATGGATGGTTAGCACGCAGAAAGAAGAAAGAAGGAGACCCTGGCAAGCAAGTTATCAGAAGAAAACCAGAGCCTTGAACCAACAAGATTTGAAATATAACCAGACAACAAAAGGTAGAAAAATTAATTTTATTTTCTGTTTTGTGACTATAATATGTCAGATTTGAAATGTGTATCCTGCCAGAGCTGGTGTTGGACTGCAAACGTGAACTAGGATTTAACAGAGAGAGGAAAAGTCCTTTTTGTTTCTTTATTTTATTTACACCACAGCGCCAGTGTGGTTAGGAGAAGCCAAAGGGGGTGAAAAAGCTATAAAACCCACCAGGAGTTTTGAAAAAAATCACCCAACTGGGCAGGAAAATCGAATTGAAAAACCAATTCAATAGGCTGAATCGAATCGAAATTTTTTTTCCTGAATCTGGCAGCATTAGTTTGCGCTACTGTCTTAGACTTTAGGACCTGGGATTGGGGAGAGATGGCATCCTCAGTACTTTATAATGCAAGTGAAACGAGGATTTGGTCAGACTTTTGAAGGGTCTGCAGAAAAAAAATATTGTATAGGCCGGGGACATGAGACAGCAGGAAATGGGAACTTTTCTTCCTTCTATTTTTGTGAATGGAAAGGCTGAGGATGTCAGAGAGTTCAGTTAAAATATGTGCTTTATAAGAAAATATAATAACGTGTTTTATAAAGTTTATAGCATAGCTGGCCTACCCAGTGAGGTGTTCCTAGTGGTGGTGGTGGCAGCATGTCAATGTGTTGAGAGGAAGAGGTTGTCTGGGAAATTCTGCTGAGCAAACTCCGGGCCCATTTCCACCCCCCAGTTAGTCCACTCCACTCAACTGGTTCACACACTGAGTGGGTCTTTGGGTGTTGTTTTGGGATCTCTTCCAGTGGTTTATCAGTATCTCCTTCTGGTCCAAGGAAGGAAACTTTGTTATCCTTAGCATTGACCTACAGAATATGTTTGTAACAGCGCTGCTTGTGTGGCATTAGGCTATGTAGTGATCGAAAGAAAAAAACAGACCTTTGCACATTTTTGCACTATATGGTGGGTGTATGAGGAGATTCACATTTCCTGCACAGCTAAGTCCATGTGAAGTTACCTTGTGCTGTATTTGACATCTAGCAAGGTCTCTGTTTGAAAGGAAAGATCTAAACTTAAAAATGAAGTGGCCAGAAGTTATGGTAAAAGCAGATAGTGTAGCTGGTTTTAAGAAAGATTTGGACAAATTCCTGGAGGAAAAGTCCATAATCTGTTATTAAGACATGGGGAAAGTGTCTGCTTGCCCTGGATCGGTAGCATGGAATGTTGCTACTCTTTGGGTTTTGACCAGGTATTAGTGTCCTGGATTGGCTACCATGAGAATGGGCTACTGGGCATGATGGACCATTGGTCTGACCCAGTTAGGCTATTCTTATGTTATGTTCTCAACTGTAGGGGCCTTTGTTTTCACTTCTTATTTTAATGTATTTTTTTTCTTGGAACTTATCAGTGTTTTTTATAATGGGAACAAAAATGGAAGAGAATTAATGTGTGTGGGATGAGGGGGTAACTAATTTCTTCAGCTAAATAATTCAATCCACTTCAAACAGACATAGGAGAACTCACGCACCATTCACACACCCTCCAACCAAAAACGTCAAAAGAAAAAAACTGTTTGACAACCTCCTAGCCATTCGAGTTGCAACACTCGACCCCCAACTCTACAACTTATTGACCTCAACCACAAACTACAAAACCTTCAAAAAAGAAATAAAAACCCTTCTATTCAAAAAACACATAAAACCGAACTAACACAATCAGAACTGTCCCAAGCATCACCTGCAACTACTCCATATGTACTTACATTACATTACATTACAGATTTCTATTCTGCTTGTGCCTTGCGGTTCTAAGCGGATTACAAATTAGGAGACTGGACAATTTCAGGAATATTACAGTACATAGAATCAGGAATGTATCAAGTTACAATTGTTAGTCTGGAAGTTTCCAGGAGAAATTTAGAGCACATAGTAGATAAATAAGTAGGTAGATGAAGTGAGTTGTACAATGTTTAGGTATAGTTATAGTGGGGTGTTCGTGTGTGTATTTTTTAGTGCTATGTTGAGGTTAAGATGATGGAAAGTATTTTTTGAAGAGATGAGTTTTGATTTCTTTTCGGAATTCTTTTATGTCTATTGATTTGATCAGTAGATTGGAAATGGTAGTGTCAATTTTTTCTGCCTGTGTAGCTAAAAGGCTGTCGTATAGTTTCTTGCGTCGTGTACCTTTGAGAGGAGGGTAAGCGAATAGGTTTTGAGTTCTCCTTAATCTGTGTGAGAGATTACGGTGTAGTCTTTTGTTTAGGTAGCTGGGTGCTGTTCCATGTGTTACTTTGTATAGTAGACAGTAGAATTTGAACTGGGATCTTGCTTTTATTGGTAGCCAGTGTGAGTCAAGGAAAGCATTGGTGATGTGGTCAAATTTGCTGAGGGAGTAGATGAGTCTGAGGGCTGTGTTCTGAACAGTCTGTAATTGTTTTATCATGTAGTTTGGGCATGATAGGTATAGGCTGTTGCAGTAATCTACTATGCTTAGTACTAGGGATTGTACTACTATCTTGTATTGATCCTTGATGAAGAATTTTCTTATTTTTCTTAGGTTACGCATTGTGAAGAATGCTCTTTGGATGATTTTGTGGATTTGGGTCTGCATTGTGCAATTTCTGTCTAGTTGAATTCCTAGGATCTTGAGTGTGCTTTGCATTGGGTACTTGATTGTGTTTAATTCCAGTTCTGTGCATGATGATTTTTTTTCCTTCTCTAATAGTAGGAATTTAGTTTTTTCCAAGTTCAGTTTCAGTTTATGACTTGACATCCATTTTTCTACCGTTTCCATTATTATTTTCAGGTGGTTTGTTGATAAGGGGTCTTGTATGTTGAAGGGGATGAGGATTGTTATATCATCCGCATAGCTGAATGATATTGTGTTTAGGGCGTCTAGGGTATTGCCGAGGGATGCTATGAAGAGGTTGAATAATATAGGAGATAATGGCGATCCTTGTGGTACTCCACATGGGTTTGACCATGGGTTGGATAGATGCTCTTTTGACTTGACTCTGTATGTTCGAGTTTTAAGGAAGCCTTGGAACCAGTTGTGAACATTACCAGAGATTCCTATTGCGTCTAATGTCTGGAGTAGTGTGGGGTGGTCAACTAGGTCAAATGCAGCAGAGAGATCGAGTTGAATGAGAAGTAGTTTGTTTCCTTTGCTAAGGTGTTGTCGGGCTGTGTCTAATAGTGATATCAGTAGAGTTTCTGTGCTATGGTTAGATATGAATCCAGATTGGGATGGATGCAGTATGTGATGGTCTTCAAGGAAGTTGGAGAGATATTGTGCGACTAGGCCTTCTGTTAGTTTGATATATAGTGGGATTGAGGCGATTGGTCTGTAGTTTGTAGGATTGTCTATAGGACCTTTGGGATCTTTTAGGATAGGAGTACCGGTAATTATGATTTCTCCTAGTTCCGGTGGGAAATGACCTTCCCTTAGTGTAGTTTGAAGCCATAGTGTGAGGTTGGCTTTAAATTTGGTGGAGGCTGTAGTTAGTAAGTATGGGGGACAGTTGTTCAGGTCACATGAGGATTTGCTGTATTTTTTGTAAAGCCTGTCCACGTCTGACCATTGTATCTTTGGGAAGGTTGTCCAGATCCTGTCTGCTGGGATTGCTTCATCTATTGTGGGATTGATTTGTATTTCTTCTAAGTTGATTCGTGAATTGTTGAATGTGGATCTGGTTGTGATGATTTTGTGTTTGAAATAGTCCGCTAATTGGGTGGCTGTGGGAGTTTGGTTTCCTTGGGTGGCGAGAAATGGTTTGGTGTCGGTGAGGTTTCTTACAATGTCAAAAAGTTTTTTAGTGTCTGGTTTTTCGGTGCCAATGAGTTTAGAGTAGAAGTTTTTTCGTTTTTCCTTCAGTTTGGTATTGTATAGTTTGATTTGGATTTTCCATTCATCTTTGGTATGATTATGTTTCTGTTTTTTCCATGACCTTTCTAGTTGTCTGCATTTCCTTTTTAATTGTAAGAGTTCGTCGTCGAACCATTTGTTGGATGGTCTGTCTATTTTGTTTTTGTTTTTTATTGGAGCTAGTTCGTTTAATGTGGTTTCACTGAGGGTCCGCCAACTGTTTATGAAGTCTTTGGGGTTGTTGGGGTCTATTTCGGGGTCAACTGTGTTCCAGAATGTGGTAGGTTCGATTTTCGGTCTGATCTTGATGTGCGATTTCTTTGGGATGGGTTTGCTGTTATTTTGAGCCCAATTGATAGTGAATGAATATTTGTAATGGTCTGACCAGAGGGTAGGGTGCCAGGACCCATTTGAGATGTGAATTTTTTGTGTGTTTTGGTTTGGAGGTGAGTAAGCTGCTATATCAAGTTGATGACCTTTTTCGTGTGTGGGTTCTGGGTTGAGAATTTGGTAGGATAGGGAATTGAGGTATGAGAGTATATCTGTTGCTTGTTTGGATGATTGATCTTCTAAGTGGAGATTTAAGTCTCCAAGGATCAAGTTGTGTGTGGAGGAGAGAGAGTTCTGGAAGATGAATTCTTCAAGTTCTTGTTTTGAGGTGTTCCATTTGCCTGGAGTAATGTAGCAAAGAAGACAGTTCAGATTTCCAGTTAGTGATTTGTCATGACAATTCAGACATAATTTATGTTATGTTATGTTTGGAATATAAGAAAATTTTCACTGCCTGTTTCTATTCTGACCATTTATTCTGTTTCATGGTCATTACAAAAAATATTTTTTTACATGGGGGGGGTGTCAAAAAATGATGGACCCCGGGTGCCACATACCCTAGATACGCCACTGGCCGTGACCTCCCCAAAAATTGATGGTCAGTCAGTTATGGCTCTACTCCCCCACCCACCTCCTCCTAGTCGCTGTAATTTTAAATCTTCTGGCAGCTACTGCGCAGAGTTGCTGCAAAATGAAGATTTCCGGGTTAGGCCTGCTTGTTGATGCTGCACGGCTGCTGCCGGAAGATTTAAAATTACATTGACCAGGGAAGGTAGGTGGGGGAATAGGGGGCTGGAGAGAGCGGTCATGCCACAAGATCCTGCTGGGGCTAGGGCAGAGCCTTTGGGCCCCCCAAACTTAAAAGCATTCCATTGCCTATGTGCAGGTGTAAGATCCATGCTAAGCAAGAAAACAAAGGATGTAAATTAAAGAACTAAGGCAGGTATTGGACAGACCTGCACGGTCTGTGCCCCATTTATGGTGATTCGGTGTAGGATGGGCTGGGGTGGGCATCATTGTGAACTCCACTAATATGAAGCATGAAGATGTTGCTGGCCAGACTTTACGGTAGATATCCTGCAAACAACAGGATGTTTGGATAGGCTGGAGTGGGATTGGATGGCAACATCAGCATTTGGAACCTAGGACAATACCAGATTTACAGTCTATGGCCCAGAAATATCAAAGAAGAGACAAGTTAATCAAATCATGTATTTTTTAAATGAGTATCACTTATGGGCAGACTGGATGGACCATTTAGGTCTTTATTTGCTATCATTTACTATGTAATATTCCGTAAAGGTTGCTCCATGCAGAACATCTTTTGTGGAATACTAGTTTAGAGTTTGTTTTCCCTTCTATATGCCTCTAATATATTTTTCAGTCAGTGCCCTGTTATGCTCCCTATGTTACCCAACTCCCCTTCCCTTCAAACTATGTATGCCCTTTGTCCCACCTGGTTCCCATCTGTAAATGATAACGTGAGCCTCACTTTGTCCTTAGATATACTGCCATGAAATCTGTACAGTTGTCCTCAATGATAATCTATTAACCTTTAATATGGTACCTAAGTTCCCTCTGTTTTCTGTAACCCTCCCGGTTCTTCTGTTACCCCGTTCTCTGAAGCTGTGTTTGTTCTACTGTTACCTGCCCTGAGCTTTCTGGGAGGGTGGGAAATAAATTGAAATAAACAAACAAATAAATACATAAATCTTCTTGTGCCCAACTTTGGGCACCATGTACTGAATTCCCCCATAAACATGTGGTCAATAGTGACTGGAACAGTGACTGAAGATATGAAAGCACTAGTGCCTGGGGAAAGCAGCAGTTGTTGCAGTGCACAGATGAAAGCAACAAAGCTTAAGTTTTCTGGGAAGGTGTGGGAGGAAACGTCAAAGTAACACCATCAAAACTTGTGAGGAAAAAAATGCTACCGTTATCAGAATGAGTCATAAATCCAATGTTTTAGGTCAGTTCCTGGAATTAGCAGGCTAGCAGACCACAGTTAAAGAATACAAAGCCAGGATGCGTCTCTGAGAAGGGTAACGATTGAGCTACCGGATTTAATTGCAAAACTGTTATTGTCACATACTTGATGAATAGCAGGGAGTGTGGGCAAATGGGTGAGGGAAAGGCATTTGCTTCCCCCTGTTTCAGCACAAGGTGGTAAATTCTCTCTATAAGTAAGGTACAGAGTTAAAAAAATATCTTATCACTCATATTTATCCTTATTTCTTGCATTGCCTCTACCTTGTCGTTAAGGACTAATACATGTAAATCAGAAAATATACTTATTTTATTTATTTATTTTTTAATATAATATTTCTTTATTGGGCAAAACCAACAGCGCACAAAACAGAGAAGAACAAAGTACATCCGCAAATTCATACCATCCGCCCCAATCGGGGCAAACTTCAAACAGAAAGTAACAATGCAAGATGAAGCAGATGGCAAGATGGCAGCACAAGTCCAATACATGATTTTAAAATGTATATACCACTTTAAACCAAAGCAGTGTACAATCAACATACAAAATATAAAATGTACATCAAGCAAGCGAATCTTCCAAAACCTAATACATTAAACTCCCTAGCTTCACATAAAAGCTGACACATACAAATATATCTTCAGCATTGTTTTAAAAAATATCCCTGGGCTTATACAAATGCATTTGCTTACTCAAACCATTCCAAAGCTTGACACCCATGACGGAGAACATTGACATCCCTATATACACATGTGATATAGTGTTTACTCTATCGGTGGTCAGTTTCATTGCATTTTCTGACCTTAATTCTCTGGTCAGATAGTACTGTTTCAACATATCCCAAAACCACTCTGGGGTCCTATGATATAGGGTCTGGTGCACCATAGACAGAACCTTGAATTGCATCCTTTGCTGCACTGGAAGCCAATGCAGCTGCTTCAAAATTAACGTAATGTGGGCCCACCGAGACACAATCCAATTCTTTAGTTTTATATACTGATTCATCCCTCTGAGAGGGCTCGACTCGGTTTGCAAATATTAGAAATCAAACAAAGAAGGGATCAAGATTGACAGATGGAAGATCGTTAATTAGAAACAAATGAATTTGTTAGGGACTTCTGAAATAAGTGAGCTTTGAACTTTTTCTGGAAAATTGATAATTGAAAAAGGAGTCTAATCTCAGACGGAAGTTCATTCCAAATCTTTGCAAATAAAAAGGTCAATGAACAACAAAAATTGGCTGAAGTTTTGATATTCTTTATGGTAGGAAAACCAAGTTTATATTTCTGGGTGCTTCTGGAATTAAATGGCAAACAAGAATTGAAGAAAATAGGAAAAACGGGGGAAAAATCCCATACAGAATTTTAAAGATCACACTGACACTTTTGAAATGTGTTCTCCAATAAACTAGAAGCCAGTGAAGTGCCTTTAATAAAGGGGTAGCATGATAACATTTACGTTTACCAAAAATCAATTTTGCCACTGTATTCTGAATGAACTGCAGCCTTTTCAGATTGCATTTACTCAAACATATATAAAGTGAGTTTGCATAATCTAATTGAGAAAGAATGACTGCTCGAACCAAAACACCAAAATGTTGCTGAAAGAATAAATGGTGAACCCGTCTAATCATCCTGAGGCTAAAAAAAAACACATTTTTTCATCACATTATTAATTTGGGAAGAGAGAGAAAGTGTGGAATCCAAAACGAAACCCAAAATTATAGAAGTAAACTCAATCTCCAGTAAATCTCCTGAAATCAGTTGTACAGATGCAGGTAGCAATTGTTCTTTGGCCCAAACCACAATAGTTTTGTCTTTGAAGTATTTAGGGCTCCTTTTACAAAGGCGCGCTAGTGGTTTTAGCGTGCTGTGACCAGGCAGACACGATGCCTGCCAGGGTCCCTGTTAGTTCAGAAAAAAAAGTTAAAATGAAAACCCGAGGTGGAATCAGGAAGGTGCATGTAAATCCTGAGACTGATAGTTTAGCCTGTGACCACCAGAGGGAGCCTGATTTATGTGATGAAGAATTGGGTGATTCATCCCCGAGCTACCACCGGGGGAGCCCAAGAGGTCCCAGCTACTCTGCTGACTCAACTAGAGTAGGGCGTTGCCCCAAGGTATTTAAACCTGCAGTTGAGAACAGACAAGGAAGCCAGCTAGGGAGGAGGTTTAAGCCTTTTCTCCCTAGGGAGTCCCCGGGGCCAAGCAGGAGCAACCAGCCTATTCCCATGGAGCTGTTAGAGGCTGGACAAGCTGAGGAGCTGCTATTTCCAGAAGAACAGCCCATGGAGTGTGAGAAAAGTCTGTCAGAGTATGCTCCTGATTTTTCTGAAGCCATGCAGGTAGACTGGGTCTCTCCCAGCAAATAGTGAGTGGTGATTTTTGCTCTGGATTGTTTGGGACTATTTTTTGTTTTGATAAGCTGCCTTATTTTGCAAAACCTGACACTCTCCTATCCTGGCAGTGAGCTGAACTGGCCAGAGGCTTTATTGGAACTTTGGGCACTAGAGCTAGGGAACAAGTGCCATGAACTGTATTTGTGTTTTTGAAACTGCCTGCTTGGGAGCAGTCAGTACTAGCTCTAAGGGGAGCTGAACTCTCAGACACAGCTGAGACTAAGTTAATGCTGAGAGCAAGCCAAGAACTTTATTGTGTGCTGTTTATTTTCTTGCTTCTTATGACATTTTTGTTTTGCTGCTGTTTGGGAGCATTCTGACAAGTTTGGCAGCTATATTGAAAGACTACTTACCTTTATGAAGGAATGAATAAAATTGTATTATTTTCCTTTGAATTATAATTGTGGTAACTTTGGGTTTTTTTTTATTCCTGTTTGGAATCCAGTCCTGCAGGGTGACTCCATTTCGGGTCACACGTTGGTGTTCTATTTTTGTGTAACCACTGGGAGTGCTATTGAGCCCTGTCCTGGGCTACAGTGGGCTACAGTGCGCTTAGCACATGCTAAAATGCCGCAGGAGCTAGCCGCTACCGCCTCCTTTTAAGCAGGCAGTAATTTTTCAGCTAGAGCGTGCTAATCCTATGCGTGTGCTAAAAACGCCCTTAATTTCATATGAACCAAAGAAGCCCAATCCTGAATTCTTGAAATGTACAAAGCAATGTCTGCACCTATGAGACAAACATGGTTATTTTTATTACATAGGATTTTTGGACCCCGGTTCGTTTACAAAAACTAGACTGTTCTAAGTCTAATAGATGCTGACATTGTCATATTGATATAGGGATGTTGGATCATCTGTTATATTTTTGTCCATTGATACTTAATTTCTGGAGGTCAATTTGGGGACAAATCAATGTTATTCTTGAATCATCAATTCTCTTAACTTATGAAGCCATAATTTGTGGTACTCTATTACATGTTAAGCCTTCTTTGGATAAATATAAAAGCCGTCTTTTTTTGATCATGACGGGAATAGCTATTCAAATGGTTACACGTAACTGGAAGAGTTACGATAGACTGAATTACACATTTTGGTGTTCAAATGTTTGTACCACTTATAAGTATGAGAGAATGAATGCGGAATGTTTGGGGTTTAGTAATACATTTAATAAGATGTGGAGCCCGTTGACTACATTTGTTGCATCACAATAATTGTCATGTATCTCTCCTTTTATTAGATTTCCTTATATATCCGGGTGGGGGGGGAAATGTATTTTTGATTACTAAAATTACTTAATTATAATATTATATATACATAATATGTCTTATTCTTTTAGTTATGGGGAGGTGGGAGAAAATGTTTGTATTTTGTATTAATGGTATATTTAAAGTGCTTTCTTTGTAGTATTTGTATTTAAGGTAATTGTAATGCACTTTCAAAGTTTGAAAATTAATAAAGATTTATAAAAAAAAATAAATAGAAATGTACAAATTAATATTAGCTGTTAAATTAGTTAGAGAAGAGTTGACTTCAAGCAGGATAAAGATGTTGGAAATAATTTCAAGTAATGTCATCATATAAATATTAAACAGAATGGGGGACAAAGGTGAACCCTGCAGCACTCCACAAACAGGGGACCACGATGAGGAAAGTTTACCTTCATTATGTACTTGATATGATCTTAATGTTAGAAATCCCTTGAACCAGTCTAAAACTTACTTGTTGAGGCCGATGTTGGCTAACAGTTGGATTAGAATATTATGATTAACAACTGCAAAAGCAGCTGATAAATCGAATTGTAACAAAATAGCATAATGGCCTTGAGACAAAAGACCCTGAATCTTTGTTACTAGAGAGATCAATAATGTTTCTGTGCTAAAATCTGGGCGAAATCCATGTTGAAAAGGAATAATCTGAGAGCTGTTCAGATTTGCTAAAGGACGATAGTTATCAGAAACAGTCAGATCTAAATTTGAATTTTTCAGCAAAGGAGAGAATACAGTACAATGTTTCTCCAAACTTTTGAGAAGTAAGCATTTGAGAGCAAATGATTTATTAAAGCTATTATCCATGAGATTGCAAGTAAGTGAATACAACAAAAAATATAGGATGAAAAAGGATCAAGTAAGCATTTTTTTCCCCCAAGTTTCACACAAAGATTCACCATTTGCTTCTCTGTAATTGAATCAAAAGAATTCCATTGTCTATTTACTAATATATTATTAGTAAGTCATTCGAGATATGGAAAAGCAAACGAATCTGAATTGTTAGAAAAAGAAGAGTTTATTTTCAAAATTTTGTCATTGAAAAAAGAAACCAGTGTGTCTACTGAAGGCTTTTGGATATTGTTGCATCGTTCTGCCTCATTGCTAACAGACTTCCAAAGAGTAAATAAAGCTTTATTCTGATCTTTCACAATATTAATTTTGTTACCATAGTAAATTTTCATGGCCTTCTTGATTTCGTATTTATATTCTTTTATTTTCCTTCTTCAATTACTCTTGGCTGCTTCTAAATTATTTTTTTCCCCCATTTCTTCTCCAACTTTCTGCAATCTTGTTTAAATTGGCGATGATAAGAATTATACCTTGAGGCATCCTTATATGAAATCAATTTATATTTAAAGGGTGCCATGGAGTTAAAAGTTTCTTGTGATTTTTCAAATCAGATTTTTAGTATAGAATCAACATTGTACTCAGAAGGAGGCTCTGGTAAATCATAGCCCAATTTTGCCAAAAATATCCAAATTAATTTTGCTTCTTATTTTGATATTTCTTTTCAAAGAACTATCCTGAATTTTAGATATAAAAATAGGGGTTCTAAAGCAGCCTAACAGATGGTCAGACCAAGGTTGTTTAAGCCAATCAATGACAGAAATAGTGGATCTAAAATGATTTGAATCTGTATAAGAGATAATATCTAAAGCATGACCATATTCATGAGTGACAGTTGGGGACTAATTCAAATCTAAATATCTTAAAAAGGATTTGAAATGAGAAATATCAGTGTTATTTTCCTTCTCTAGGTGGAGATTAACATCACCTATTAATAGGAGCCTAGGATATTTTAGTGCTGCTTTTAGGATGACCTCATAAATATTCTCAACAGACTTACTTCAAGGTACAGGTGGACGTCAAAAAAGAAGAATACCTAAGGAATGAGACACACCTACAATCAATCGTGCAGCAGAATTCATGAGCACTTGTAGTGCCTTGCACTTTATCTTTGGTATTCCAAGATAAAGTGCATTGCAATAATCTAATTTGCCCCAAATAAGCATCTGTTCCACAGTGCAGAAATCATGCTGCAGGAGCATTGGCTTCAACTTGTACAGCAAGCGTAATTGTGCATAACCAGATTGAATGGTCTTCAAGATCCATGGTAGCTTGTGTGTGTATATAGGTTTACAAATCTTGCATTTGTTCCTTCTGGTCTTGTTACCTGGGAATTGGTTTCTGATTTGTAGGTTGAAGACTGCTTTAAACAACGACAGGTAGTTTAGAGGATAATATACTAAGTTAACCTTTTTTCCCTTTCTAACCCAACATTTAAGGACAAGAAGGTATTGTGTTAAAGGAATTAATGTACATTCAGAGTATTGGAGTGCCAATTCTGGTGTTACTCGAGAGTTACCCGTGTCTCCTTTGCTTTTTAATTTGTATATGAGCACTTTGGGTGAATGGTTGACAAATTTTAGGAATTTTTATTTTATCTTATGCTGATAGAATTTTTATCATAAGTCGACTATTGGATAATCTAGAGCAGTGCTCTTCAACCACCGGTCCATGGACCAGTGCCAGTCCACAGAAATTTCCTGCCGGTCCACAGGGCCAGCACATGCATCAGGCCCAAAACAGTGTTCTTCAACCGCCGGTCCATGGTGCGATCGATGCGGCGTTATCTTTGAGCCAGCTCCCTCTTCCTAACTGATTCAGTGCACAAAGCCACGGGCAGTGGCTTCTACAGGCATCCTGCGCCTGAACCGGATGCCTTCTCTCTGACATTGCAACATCAGAGGGAAGGCTTCCAGATGAGGCACGGGAAGTGCAAGGTGCAATTAGTACTATTATGGGGGCGGGGTCTGGGGTGGAGAATTGGTGGAGATGGGCGGGGTCTGGCCCATGACTTAGCCCAGTGTTCTTCAACCACCGGTCCATGGACCGATGCCGGTCCACAGAATAATTTTTTTATTTCTGCCGGTCCATAGGTGTAAAAAGGTTGAAAAACACTGATCTAGAGAAGGCTTTGAGATTTGTTCAAAAGATAATTATATTAGTGAATAATTGGGCAGCCAATAATTTTTCTGCCGAATAAACAAAAAACAACCCCCCATTTTTCAAAAGTGCAGAAGAGGTTTTTAGCGCCAGCCAATGTGCTGAATGCTCTGTGCTGCTCCTACAGTCATAGGGTTCCTGTGAGCATCGGAGTAGTACAGACCATTTAGCATGCCTGCCGGTGATAAAAATCTCTTCTGCGCTTTTGTAAAAAGAGGGGGGATAAATTAGCTTGTTTTGGTAATCCAAGTAAGTTTACTGGTCAGAAATTCTTATGATAGAAGGAAAATCTAGGGATTTGGGAATGATTTTGGATTGTAGCTTGACATTTGAGAATCAAATAATGGATTGGTAAAGAGAGTCTTTTTTTGTCTGCACCAATTACAGGCAATATGTTGTTTTATCTTTAGAGAGTTATCAAACGGTGGTATGAGCTATCGTATTGCCTAAGTTGGATTACTGTTATTCTTTATATTGTGGTGATAAACTGAATTAAAAAAAATAGACTGCAATTGCTTCAAAATATGGCTGTGCGTTTGATTTTTAGAGCAAAAAAGTATGACCGGGTTACTCCTCTTCTGAATCAATTACATTAGCTGAAAATTGAGAAGAGAGTAAATTTTAAATTGGTTATAGTTATATATAAATTATTGCAAGGAATGGGACCAGAAGATAGGAAAAAATATTTTATTTTCAATTTAGTAATTGGAATGTGTCAGTTTTGAGAATTTACTGTATTTTTTGCTCTTTAAGACACACTTCCCCCCCAAAGTGGGTGGAAATAAGGGTGCGTCTTATGGAGTGACTAACCAACCAACACTCCCTCCCCCCCCTGGTTACCTTATTTAGTTGGTCCGGCGGCCCTGCACTTCCCTCCAGCTTTCTCGAACAAGCTGCAGCAGCGTCATAGTGGCGCAAAAGGCAGGTACATGCTTTTCGTGGTGCTGCCTTGTCCTGAGCTGCTAAATTTGAATATACTGAATGGCTGCCATCTGTCACACAAGAACGGATGGCAGCCATTCACGTAGCAGCACGGGACAAGGCAGGCACGTGAAAAGTGCGCAATTGCATTTTGAGCCACTCTGACGCTGCTGCAACTAGTTCGGGAGAGGTGGAGGGAAAGGCAGGACCACTGGACCAATGCCTGATGTTCTGCTAGGAATGGATGTTGAGAAACATACAGTGTGGTTAACCATTATGTATTGCTAATAAGATTATATACTGATTGATTTCCAATAAAACATGACATCAGGCACAGATGCATTTTGGCACGTTACTTGTTCAACCTGTACAATGAAACCATGTTCAGAAAAACAAATTTGGAAGAAGAGAATGTCAGTTTCAACGTTGGTGGTTTAAATATAAACAACCTGTTCTATGCAGATGATACAACACTCATCACCAGCAGCAGAAGACTTGCAGTATCTACTGAGAAAAGTCAAACCTGAAAGTCATAACATGGGATTTGAACTGTACATAATCAAAACAAAAATCATGAACACGGAAAATGATGAATATTTTGAGCTTGAAAGCGATAGAATAGAAATTGTAAAGGATTTCCATCTCCTGGGCTCTTTTGTAAACAAAGAAGCAACTAGCAGAGATAAAATACTCCGTAGAATAGCACATGGCCACTCTTCAATGAAGGCTCTTGACAAAGTATTCAAAGGCAAGGAGGTAAAACTCCAAACAAAGATCAGACTTGGCCAGTTCTCAGTGGTCAGTTATGGGTGTAACTAAGGAAACAAGACAGAAAGAAGATTGACTCATTTGAGCTTTGGTGCTGGGGAAGGATTTTAGGCGTACTGTAGACTGCCAGAAGAACTAACAAATCGATTCTGGAAGAGATCAAACTGACTAGACCACTCGCAGCCCACCTGATGAAGTTATTTTGGTCACACTATCAAAAGAGAGAGATCACTGGAGAAGGATATCATTTTTGGGAAGATCGAAGGAACCAGGCAAAGAGGGTGATATGATGGCACCTAACAACAACAACAACAATATATGAAAAATGAATGGGAAAATGGCATTATAATTAGTACTATTATTATGGGGGTGGGGTCTGGTGCAGGATTTGAGGCAGAGCTTGGACGGGTTCTGGAACAGAGGTTTTAAGCACCCCCATTCATTTTGAAAAGTTGGCTCCTATGCTTGATATTCAACCCTGTTTAACCGGTCAGAAGCGGACACTTACCAGTTAACTATCATTTTTGCAGCTGGTCTTGAATATTCAGCAGGAAATGGCCAGTTATATCCCACTGAATATTCATGATTAGCTGATACTGCTAAACTGGCTATGTCATGTGATTTATCTGGTTAGGCACAGATATACAGCACCAAGGCTGGATAAGAGTAGCAGTTAAATTGGACCACGTATATAGCAGTCCTGTTCAGTAGTGTAGCGAGGGAGGCTGGCACTAGGGATGATGGTAACTGGCATTACCGTGATATGTGCCCAGCCATTCTTCCCTGCTGCTTGGGCGCCCCCATTCTTTCCAGCCACTTGAGCACCTTGAAATATTTGCCAGCAAAAGCAGCACCTTCCACCCATTGCTCAAGCCTGCCTCAGCTCCCTTCTGAGGCCATATCCTGGTCCCATGGCCAGGAACTGATGTCAGAAGGGAGCCAACATCAGCACAAGCAGCTAGTGGAAGATGCTGCTCATGCTGGTGAACATTTAAAGAGGTATACGGGGGGTGCAGAAAGAAGGAGAGGTGCCAGAAACACCCCCCCCCCCAACCTATGAAGACAGCACCCAGGGCAGTCTGCACCCTTCCCCCTCTTACTATGTCACTGGTTCTGTTTTTAATCATTATAACTTAACTGATCATCTTCTGAATAGTTGCTTACTCAGTTATTTGGTAGCCAAACACCTCTCCCCCCCCCCCCAGATATTCAGTGCTGGTTGCTGGAAACAGTCTGAAATTGAATATTCAGGTTTAACATTGGCAGCAGGCAGTCAAAAGTGCTGTCTGCCAGCAACTAAATATTGAGCCCTGAATATCCAAATAAGTAGTTGGCATTAAAAGTGGCTACTAAAAGAGACTTTGCACTGTAGCTCTTCTGGAAAACATGTTAATTCAGGTCAAGTACACAGTGTTCATCCAACGACCTAGAAATTGTCACGACAAGTGAGGTGATCAAATTTGCAGACGATACAAAGTTATTCAGAGTAGTGAGGACACAGAAGGATTGCGAAGACCTACAACGAGACATAAACACACTCGAGGAATGTGCCGCGAAATGGCAAATGAGGTTCAACGTGGATAAGTGCAAGGTGATGCATGTTGGTAACAAAAATCATATGCACGAATGCAGGATGTCTGGTGCTATACTTGGAAAGAGCCCCCAGGAAAGAGACTTGTGAGTACTTGTAGACAAGTCAATAAAACCGTCCGCACAATGCATGGCGGCGGCAAAAAGCGTAAACAGAATGCTAGGAATGATTAAGAAGGGGATCACAAACAGATATGAGAAGGTTATCATGCCGTTGTACCGGGGCATGATACGCCTTCACCTTGAAAACTGTGTCCAACACTGGTTGCCGTACATGAAAAAGGTCATAGTACTACTCGAAAGGGTCCAGAGAAGAGCAACAAAAATAGTGAAGGGACTGGAAGAGTTGCCATACAATGAGAGGCTAGAGAAAAGAGGAGACTGAGAGGGGACATGATCGAAACATTCAAGATACTAAAGGGAATTGACTTAGTAGAGAACGAGAGATTGTTCACCCTCTCCAAGGTGAAGAGAACGAGAGGGCACTTGCTAAAGTTAAAAGGGAATAGATTCCATACAAACGCAAGGAAGTTCTTCTTCACCCAGAGAGTGGTAGAAATCTGGAATGCTCTTCCAGAGGCTGTTATAGGGGAAAGCACCCTCCAGGGATTCAAGACAAGGTTAGACAAGTTCGTGTTGAACCGGAATGTATGCAGGTAAGGCTAGACTCAAATAGGGCACTGATCTTTGACCTAAGGGCTGCCGCATGAGCGGACTGCTGGACACGATTGACCACTGGACTGACCCAGCAGCGGCAAATCGTATGTTCTTAAGTCAATTTGATGAATTTAAACCACGTGTTCTATAAAATTTATTATACTGTACATGGTATAATAATATCAAAAGCGACACTGAGTAATATAATAAATGATCCTATTTAAATCTTGACTTATTTAGTCTGAAGAGAGTTTAATGGGGCCACAAATTGCCTTTTCTATTATAGATGAAAAAGAATTTGATGCTTATGTATCGTACCTGAATGAATACATGCTGGCCTCAGAAGAAGAGAGAGAATTTGTTTTGCAGATTTTACCCAATGCACTGGAAAAACATTTTGGATACAAACTGTGCATATTTGAGCGTGATGTTACTCCAGGAGGTGGTAAGAGAATGTGATCATTTTGTCTATTCTCTGCCTTTTGAAACTATGCTGCAGTTTAAGTTGGCAGAAAACAATCAAACGAAAAAGAGACAACCTCCTCCCCCTCCACACACACACACACACAGTGGAGCACCAACTACAAAAGTGGAGGATACAAAAACATGAAATTATGCACTGGGAGTGGCCTAAAATTCCGATTGGCCAGATCCCTTAGTCCACCCCCCATGGGAGTGACCTATGAAATCTGTGCACTGAGGCCATTTTTCATATAAAATAGTCCTTTTCCATTTTTGTTTATTAATAGGCATGTACTAATGTTGCCATTAACATGTGGCCATTAAAAAAATTAGCTAGTGTGCACTTCCTGTCACTCATTTTATAGAGAGTAAGGCCCTGATTCTATAAATGGCACCTAAAAATAGGTGCGAAAGAATGCCAAGCATAGTGCTTGCCAATCTTTAGTTAGGCGCCATTTACAGAATCACACCTAGCGCCATCTAAATTGGACTCAGGCATCAAAATGTTAGGCGTCCCTATTTATGCCAAGGTTTTTTTGGCCTAAAGGTGACGGGGTAATTGGCGCGAGACACCAGCGCACAGACAATCCAGCGCAAAGCAGAAGCGCGCCGCCGAAAGCCACCAAAAAACTTATTTTTTAAGAGCTCCGACGGGGTGTGTGGGGTAACCCCCCCACTTTAATGCTTAGTGTTGGCGCTGCCATTGGGGGGTGCAACCCCCCACATTATAGACAAAAAGGAACTTTTCCTGAAAAAAATCGAAAACTGTTCCGTTTTCTCTATAATGTGGGGGGTTGCACCCCCCACACCCCCCACCAACGGCAGCGCAAACACTATGCATTAAAGTGGGGGGAGGGTCCCCCCCCACACCCCGTCAAAGCTCTTAAAAAATAAGATTTTTGCCGGCTTTCGGCGGCGCGCTTATGTCTTGTGCTGAATTGTCAGCGCTGGATTTTCAGCGCACTGGTGTCTTTTGCGCCACTGATTATGAACCGGCCTAAATACTGGAGCCTAAGTCCAATTTAGGTGTCTACATGGAAAACACACCCAAGATCCACTCTTAGCCATGCCCACTTTCTGGTAGGCACCTCAGATAGGGCGCCTACTAATTTAGGCTTCTAACTAGCAATTAATTTTAATTGTTTCCAATTATGAGCTCATTATTGCTCATCAGTGGTGCCGATTAAGCTAATTAAAAAATTACCCCCCCCTTTTACAAAACTGTAGTGTGTTTTTTAGCGACGGCAGTGGCAGTAACAGCTCCAATGCTCATAGAATTCCTGTGATCGTCAGAGCTGTTACCACCTCGGATGGTGCTAAAAACCGTGTTATGGTTTTGTAAAAGTGGGGTAAGTTAGGTGCCTAGATCAGCCAGGTGTACCGATTCAGGCGCCTAACATCAGGTCCCATTTATAAAATCTGGGCCTAAGGACTCAAGGGCAATTCCTGCACTAATGAGTTAGCATGTAGTAATATAGCTGCAATAACTGATTAGTACAAAAATGCTTATTCTCAACCCCCAGACTTGGCCCATCGAAAAACAGAAAAAATATTTTTTGTGTGTGGGTAGCATGCACACATTTGGCACTTACTGCAGGATATCTGCATATTAAAAAGGTCCCTAAATTAGGGGTGTGCATTTGTTGAAAATGAAATGCCCTATTTTGTTTCCTTTCATTTTGATAATGAAAGAAGAAAAAAGAAAACAAAATTTACTTATTTTCCATTCGGTTTCATTTTAAAATTTCTTTCTCCACCATAAAAATCAGCATTAGACCCCCTTCTCCCACCATATCTTACATTATCCTAAGACTCAAGAAGGCTCAGCCATACCCTAAACATAATTGTGATTAGTTGACCAGCAGCTGGTGCCATTTTGAATTAGGATCATACTTTTTGCCATTTTGGATTGTAACACAAAGGGGGACAGAGAAGACTGAGAGGTTCAGTCTTTTTTGACATCAGATACTGTATGTATCTACTCCATATTACCCTCATCCTTTGGCCTCTTTACTTGGGTCTTATTTCCATTACAAGAGGGCTTCCTTTTGTAAGTTTTTAAATGGCTTTCCTCATGGGTAGTTTATCCCCATATGCTTTATGATGAAGACGGTTGGTTATTTCAGAAGCTACCCTCCAGACTACCTCAGCTACCTCAGCCATTTATTGAAGATGTGGCTTCAGAACTGCAGTCAGTATAGCAAATGAGATCTTACCAGAGATTTATACAGCTAAAAGACTATTAAAAATAAGATAAAGCAAATAAGATACTTAGCAGATTAATATTTGGTTCCTAATTTTAACTTTAAATATTTTTATTTTACAGCAATTGTGGATGACATCCATTCATTTATTGAAAAAAGCAGAAGATTAATCATTGTACTAACTAGAAACTACATGTCTGATAAAGCCATGTATGAAATTGAAAGTGGTCTCCATATAGCACTGGTTGAAAAGAAGATTCAAGTAATATTAATTGAATTTAAGCCTCTGCGTGACTTCAAGTTCATTCCAGATGCTCTGAGCCTTTTACAATCTAAGAGGATAGTGAAATGGAAAGCAAAGAACTCTGTTCCTCCGAACTCTAGATTCTGGAAGAATGTTCGATATTTAATGCCAGCAAAGCCTGCCAAGTCTAGTGCCAATATGTTTAGTAATCCTTTGTTTTGGGTTCAGAAATGTATCTACAGATAACACAGGAACTGATTTGAAACCAGTGAAGGACTTCAATGAAAGTGTAGAAATCTGAACATCTACTAGACTAATATAATGGACATACACTCATTTAAAATGATATGGCAAAGATTAATAGCATAAAGTGAAGATGGCCATGGGGATAATGATGTCACTGGGGCCACACTCTGGTTATAAATTTTATTGTTGACTCAGCGTGATCATACTATGGCAAGTGCCCATGTCAGGGTTCTGAGCATTACAATAAAACTGTATAAATACCGTAAATTGTTACAAAGAACTTCATACAAGGGGGTGCCGAAAAATTCTCATCATAACCAAGAAGAGAATGACGTGGAGCATGAAACTTATGTTATTCCACATATTCACCCCTAAGTTCAACACATCATGTCTGAAGTTTCTGTAACCCTTCCACAAAAATACTCTGATGTCAAGTCACTGAAATTCTGTTCCACTGCTGCAATCACCTCCAAATCATTCAAAAATTGCTACCCTTTCAAAATCTTTTAAAGGTTTAGAAAGAGAAAATAGTCAGATGGAGCATGATCTGGTGAGTAGGGTGGATGGTCTAAGCACTGAAGCCCCAACTGTGTCAAAGCATCCATCATTTTGCCAGCCTATTGAGCAGGTACATTATCTTGCAAAAAGAGAATTCCTTTCTGCAGGTTCCCTCTCCTTGTGTCTTTCAATGCCTCCTTTAATGCTTCCTTTAATGCCCATTTCAATGCCTCCTTTAATTGGCATTAAGAACATAAGAATATAAGCAATGCCTCTGCTGGGTCAGACCTGAGGTCCATCGTGCCCAGCAGTCCGCTCACGCGGCGGCCCAACAGATCCAGGACCTGTGCAGTAATCCTCTATCTATACCCCTCTATCCCCTTTTCCAGCAGGAAATTGTCCAATCCTTTCGTGAACCCCAGTACCGTACTCTGCCCTATTACGCTCTCTGGAAGCGCATTCTAGGTGTCCACCACACGTTGGGTAAAGAAGAACTTCCTAGCATTCGTTTTGAATCTGTCCCCTTTAAACTTTTCCGAATGCCCTCTTGTTCTCTTATTTTTCGAAAGTTTGAAGAATCTGTCCCTCTCTACTCTCTCTATGCCCTTCATGATCTTGTAAGTCTCTATCATATCCCCTCTAAGTCTCCTCTTCTCCAGGGAAAAGAGACCCAGTTTCTCCAATCTCTCAGCGTATGAAAGGTTTTCCATCCCCTTTATCAGATGCGTCGCTCTCCTCTGAACCCTCTCGAGTAACGCCATGTCCTTCGTAAGGTATGGCAATCCTTGGAAGATAGTCACTACAACACCTTCCTGATCCCAAAACACTGTGGCTATGAACTTTCCTTGCTGACTTTTGGGTCTTGAATTTCCTTGGTCTTGGAGAACCTGAATGCCACCATTGCATTGTCTGCTGCTTTTTTCTCAGGATCATAGTGGTGTAACCACGTTTCATCAACAGTATAACTAGTCATTCCAAAAAGCTGGCACCAGCTTGCTGAAAATGCTGCAAATAGAGGACATGTCCAAGTTTTCCTGGACATCTAGTAACCCTAGCCATGCCTACTGTGCATCCTTGTCCTTCAGTGATCCTGCTTGAGAATACCCCAGCTATCTGTGCATGCTTACCAAACTGTGACCTAAACTGCAGCTACTCTCACCCAGCGAAAAAAAGGGGAACAAATTTTCCACAACACAAGGAAAGCAAAAGACAGTGGAACATAAAAACAAACAAACAAAAACCCAATACCTGGATGAATGTAGAGATAGTTTTATTAAAAAGTCAAGTAACATCTATACAGGCAGTCCTGAGTTAAAAACGAGTTATGTTTTTTAAAAGCTGTTCTTAAGTTGGATTTGTATGTAATTAAGAACTTGTAAATTGTAAGATTTTTGCTGCTTACCTCTGCTCCCAGCTGACAAAAGGTCCATCTGTCCCTACCAGTGTTCCTTCTATGGTACAGCATTCACAACCACACACTGTTCTTAATGGGGTCATGCATCATTTCTGATCCTGCCACAGCAGAAGTGTAGGAGTCTATGCCACTGAAATACTGCTCAGTGAAATCAAATGAAGCTGCAACGGGAAGGAGTAAAATGCATACCTCAAGGACCTGACGGACCTCGCGGATCTAAAACTGCACGTCCTTAAAAATCTGAGGTCCATGCCACTTGTAGTTAGTTTCTGGCTCTGACAGACCTCAATGACAATTTAGCACTGACGGATCCGTCTCAGCATAGGGAGGGAAAAGCATTAGGATCCGTCAGTGCTAAAATATCATCGAGGTCTGTCAGAGCCAGAGACTAAAAGTGGAGCGGCTACTTTACTGGCAATAATTGAATGTTTATAGAGCCCGGATGGTTGGACTGAATCCCCACCACTGGTATCTTTTGCAGGAGAGATTTTCGGCAAAAGTTCATTAAGAGGAATGGTTTTAGTCTCTGGCTCTGACAGACCTCTATGACATTTTAGCGCTGACGGATCCTAATACTTTTCCCTCCCTATGCTGAGACGGATTCGTCAGCGCTAAATTGTCATCGAGGTCTGTAAGAGCCAGAAACTAACTACAAGTGGCACGGACCTCAGATTTTTAAGGACGTGCGATTTTAGATCCATGAGGTCCGTCAGGTCCGTGAGGTCCACATTTTACCCCTTCCCAGCTGCAACCGCATTCTTAAGTATGAGTCTTACTTAAGTCAGGCGTCTGTAACTTGGGGACTGCCTATACAGCTATATTCCACTGTAGGTAATGTGAGATGATATATTAAGACCTATTTTCACCCCACCAGCCTTACAGAGCATTTCTTATTTACTGCAGTATAAGGCTACATTTTATGTTGAATAAGCAATTTCTTGAAACTTTTTCAAAAATACATTTCATGGCTGCCATATTTCCGCAAATGGGCTGCATCAGGATATTTTTCTAGTCACCATCCAATAGTGTTTCCATATGTCCTTAGCCACCATCTTCACTAGTGCAGCTGTTTGGGACGCCAAAAACTTGTGTAGCATGTATAGAGCCAACTTAGAGGGTACCAATCATATGGACTCTTTCCTGCAGTGTCATTCTCTCACTCAAGCATGCATAAGTCAAACCCAAGGACTTAGTTATTATAACTCCCTTTCCCATGGCTTTCCCAGATCTGTGCAGTGCTTTTCCAAAAGCACTATTGCTTACTATGCTGTCAGCACTCACACATTCTACAGAGACACAAACCAGGAGTATGCACCGGAGAAAGTCATGACACTTAATTTCCCTTGTCGCCGATAACTCTTGGCTCAGAACCTTGTCAGTTTGTGCTTTTCAGCACAATCAGTGAAAACTGAGAAGAATATCCAAAGGAGCACCATTTCTGCTGTTCTGGGGTGTCTGAGGGTCTGAATGATCTGGAAGCCAAGCAGGTGGAAGAGCAGATTTCAAGAATTGTACTGAGAAAGAGACCCAAGTGTAACTAACCGTAAAAGAGGACATGTCTGGGTTTTCCTGGATGTCTGGTAACCCTACATTTACCAGCAAATACACTGGCAGTCCTGCAAAGATTTTAGAAAACATTCTGCGTCGGAAAGGAGCATACTCCGACCTGGATGTCTCAATTCTAAACTCGATATTCTGTGTAAAACTGGAACTCTATGTGTCTTTATAAATAGGTTTAAAATAGGCACCTTCCTGCTCTATTAGCCTAAATGCTCAGGAATGAAAACGAGCTCCTTTAAGTCTGTATCTTAAAACAGCAATACATGTTTGCAGTGGCATTTTTACTCATTGGGATTTACATGCATGATTCCTAGATAATATTTTGTTAAGACTGGGGTTTGGAGGGAGGGGTTGGGGGAGTGGGGATAGTCCTTCCCTCTTTGGCAATAAAATTTTGGAGGACGACTTTTTTGAAATAGCTGTGCTTATACTTCACCCTACGAAGACACCACTTTGCAAAATTGCATCTATATGTGTGGGTAACATAATTTCACTGGACCCTTGATAAGATACTTGCAAAATTTTAAAGAAATCAACTTAGATGTCGCTTTCCTTATTTAGATAACCTATACAAAGTTATCCTCCATGTTAGATCAAAGTACAATAGATAAGCTCAGAGTACATTTCATCATCACATCTCACCAGCGCATGCGCAGATGCCCTTCCGACAAGTGAACAGGTTGAGGGGGGCGGGGCTGGAGGGGCATAATGGGGTGTGACTGGGTGGGGCTGGGCAGAACTGGGTGGGCCTGGGGGTAGGACCATGGGTCCAGATTTTCGTTCCCGAAAACCTGGTAACTCTATGTTAAATGTCACTCTTCCAATTGGTGAATGAGAAGTGATTAGGTCACTTGCCAACAGGAAATGTGACACCTGTAACCCATTCTGAGCTCGCTGGGGAGAAAGGGATATAAAATGAATTAAATATATAAATAACATACTGGCACCAGCATTTGCATTGGCCTCCCTCCCTCCCTGAACTGAACCTATGCCTCATGGCCTAGTGACACTCTCCCTCTCCTATTTGATGACTCAACCCAATCCCTCCCATCCACAGTTAAAAATATTATCTCGTAGTCTAGTTCCCACCCACCCATCTACCCACACTTCAAAAATTTGCCCTAGTAGTCTAAGGGTCCTGTGCAGCCATTTTCATACGCTGGCCTTGTGTACAGCTTGTTTGTAAATCTCACGACCATATAGGGAATTATAGGAAATAGCCACAGGAAATGGCCCTATAGGGAATTAATAGGAAATGGCCCTATAGTGAATTAATAGGAAATGACCATATAGGGGATTGTAAGAAACAGTTTGTTCTGTGAACCATGCTTTTGCTCTGTGATTACTGCAGAAATACAGAGTGAAAGCAGGATATGAGTCAGCTGATAAGGAATATGAATAAAGAATATAAATGTACAGTCTTGGGGATTTTTCAGTGGAATCCATTAGCGCGCTACTACAGGAGAAGTCCCGTGATTGTACCTGGTCCATCGGCTGTCCTTTTACAAGGGGGGGGGGGGTCCCCAGCTGTGAGGAATCAGTGTTGTCCCCGGTCATGGTAAGATTGTTCCGATGTATTTATGCTCTCTTTCTATCTTTGTAATTTATGTCTAAATCATCTGTGCTTTGTATATAACTGCTAGCAAGTTTATATAACAAATAAATCAGTATAACAAGTATCACCTGGTGTATGTCTCTTTGTATGCCGTGAAGTGCTGACTGACTAACGAACTTGGCAGTAAAGGTCCCCTCCTTCCTCCATTTCCCTCAACCCATCCCCTTTCCTCAAGTAAAAAAACGAAATCCCTGGTGTCTAGTAGCACCCTCTATGCATTCATGGGAAGCAGTAGCAATGTCCACACTCTCCGTTTTTTGCACTGCCATCTTGAAAAATGGAAATGTCCTGCCCTGCCCAGTGCATCCCCAGTACAGAAATGATTGGCATTCAACCTCTATGTTACTGTCTACATGCTTCAGTAAGGATGAACAATATTACTTCATCAATGTTTCCACAAGTTAGGGGCACTTGAAAAGGGGGTCATTTTGCCCCTTTGTTATTAACTCTGGCTCCTTTGTTATTCACACTTGAAATCCATATAAGAAAGCTGGTGCCAAAATTAGGAATTTGGATATGGGAAGAATACTATATAATTTCCTTATGGCTTTTATTTTAAAAGCATCCTCATTTGTAAATGGCAGCATTTAAATGTCTGGAGAGGCCCAGATGTTTAGATGCCATTTCAAAAAAGGAGTCATTCACATGTGGGGAAGCACAGTATGTGTAGCTGCAATGGTGGTGGGTAGGGTGGGGAGAGATAGTAGTCTGGATGGGCCTATAAAACAGATGTGCCTTCCCTATTTCACATAGTAAATCCACATCTGTACTGAGCAGCATAGACATCAGTATTTACACTTGCCTAAGGCAAGTCTGAGTGCCTGTGGTAAAGACAGCTATAAATACCAATATCTGGGCGGCCCCACAATGAAAACTCTCCCCCAATCAAACCCCTCCCCCAACATCATCTAACTTCTCCTCTTTAGATTCTTTTTGTGCAAGATCTTCATGGCACCTGACCCTCCCTCCAAGAACACCTCCTTAGAACCACAAAAACTCCAAAGGAGTTCCCCCCTTACATCTAATCCCTCAAGGAAGCCTCCCTTGTGATATTCACCTCCCTCAAGGATCATCCCTCACAGCATTCACCCCCTCCCCCACAAGGAAGCTTCCTTCACAGTACTTGATCCCTATATAATATCTGGGCAAGGATCTGGGCAAGAGCAGGACACATGGAGGCCTCCATCAAGCTTAAACACTCCCCCCCAACTCCGGGCTCAAGCTCCACAAACAAACCTCTCCAGTAGGCCTCCCACCCTCATTTTCAACCCTGGCCCTCAGCTTACTGGGGGTCTCTGGTATCTAGTGGGGAGGGAGCAATGATCACATACTCTGGCCATTCAAAATGGTCACCATGACCTCTATTTCTAATGTTACAATAGCACCTCTTAAGGGTCAGGCTTTCATAGATGAGCTAGGTGGCTTCATTGGTTGGGTGCCACGAGAAGGGGCCTTTGGCAGGGAAGAGATTGGGTGTACTTTAAAGGGGATCACCTTGGGGATCTTTGTGGCACTGAGGGGACTGCTAGCTGGGGGGTATCTACTGTGGGAGGGTGAGGAGTGTTGCTTAGTGGAGTTAACCAGGAAAGCCTCAAACAGGATCAGTTGGTATTGGGGGGTGGGGTCACCTATTGGTAAGGTGGCTACTGAGGCTAGGATTATGACTCTTTACAGAGGGACCAGCAATTTTTGAAAGCTGTTCCCATAACTATGGTTGTTTGTATGTTTGTGTGCTGGGAGGTGCTCATTGGCTTTTAGCATATGGAGGGACTTTAATGCTCAGTCTTGCACCAATTTTACAAAATTCCCAATGTTTGGCAGAGCATCTTGTAAAATAGCATGGGAATTCCCCACATCCTGAGTTGTGCATGTGAATTTCCCTCTACATTCTACGTAAAATCTTCCTCCACATGTGAATGACACATTGCTTTGTCATCAGGCCCTTTAACCTTCCTTTCCATTATTATGAGAGTATTGCATACTTTTGGTAAATTATTGGATTTCTATATACTGTATATCTATCCAATCCAGGGCTTAAGCTTTATAAATCTGGCTTCTTAGCTAACTGGCTTAGTTAACAACATTGAGGGTTCAGGTGGTCTCTTGTTTTAAATATTTGAGTATGGATTCTAAAAGATTTGAAGAGGCTCTATTCCTAGGAATAATATAAATCCTTTATCATTGTGGAAGAGTCTGAAAGATTTGTTCATGCCACTAAACTGTATATTTTTCCCCACATATTATTTTTGTTTGTGCAACCGCCAATAAAAATTCTAAACATATTTTTTCCCAATCGTATAAATTTTGTTGGCCTATATCTGATGAGGCAGAAGGTAAAAGTAAACTTTGATGTCTTAGAATTATTTTGATTGTGGCGGTATACAGAAATAAAGTTATGTTTCGTTATGTTATATCAAGACTCACCATTTTATGTAGGATTACTGAATCTTCGATGTTAATACAAGAAAAATTGTCTACTGTTCTTTATTTTTATCATGGACCTTTCGTAATTTGAATGAACATTGGAAGAGACTTGAATAGATGCTTACACATACATTAGCCTTGTATATTTTACTTCAGAAAGTGCTGACAGTAATGTATGATTTAAAGCTTGTTTGCATTCTTGAATTATTGAAATTTGACTTGTTTTGCCTATATATGTGGATGGGTTTTGTCACCTACCTTGAAATAGATCATTTGACTTAATGCATTTTTTCTTTCTTAATTGTTGAAATGTGATTTGACTTGGTATATTGATATTTTATATTGGGAGGGGGATATTAATGATGTTGTCTAGTTATGTCTATGTTAAATGTGGATATCATAGGGAAATAAGATTTTGGGCTCCTTTTACTAAGGTGCGCTAACGTTTTTAGCGCACGCAGCAGATTAGCGCGCGCTAGCCCCACGCTACGTGGCTAGAACTAACACCAGCTCAATGTGTTGGAAAAAAAAGCTCAGAGCTTAATCCCTTATGTTTCTGAGTATCTGTCTTATACAATCAATTCCATAGGTATACACAAACTGGGGGAAAAACACCTCAGAAGCTGCAGGGCAAACAATGCTCTGGAGCTAGGAAGGGGAGCTTAAATAGCACATTAGCTCCCCTCCAACATTCTATCATAGACGAAAATAAGAGTAACTTAAAATAAGAGTAACTTAAAAATTCATTATAATTCAAAAAGTGCAAGCACCACTTATCTTTGCTTCAAATTGGAGTGAAAACTTCACAACATGATGCAAGCACTAATACGACGTCATAACACTGAAGAGCCCTGATGAAATTATTGTTAAATCATGAAACGGCCTTTGTCGGCTATTTTTGTGAGGAAGTCGTATTAGTGCTTGCATCACATTGTGAAGTTTTCACTCCGATTTGAAGCAAAGTTAAGTGATGCTTGCACTTTTTGAATTACAATGAATTTTTAAGTTACTCTGAAGAGGTTATTTTCGCCTATGATAGAATGTTGGAGGGGAGCTAATGAGCTATTTAAGCTTCCCTTCATAGCTCCAGAGCATTGTTTGCCCTGCAGCTTCTGAGGCATTTCCCCCCCCCAAGTTTATGTACATCTTTAGAATTGATTGTATAAGACAGATACTCAGAATCATAAGGGGTTAAGCTCTGAGCTTTTTTTCCAGCGCATATATTGGAGGGTATTAATTTATTGAGTTGGATATTTTTCTCCAGTTCCTATTTATTTATTTTTTTTGTGATATATAAACTGCATAGTTGTATGCGGTATATACATTTTAAAATAAATATTTAACAAGAATTTTTCTTCTTAGGAAAAAGTTCTGGAGCAGCCATTTTGGTATGGAAAAAATATGTAGATTAGAGGATCTATTGACACTACAGTATATTCTCCCTTTTCCTTAATACTGTTGCAAAAATTTGTTAGATTGATGGTTGAAGAGGTTGAAAGGTCATCCCTTGGAGGGGAGAGCTCTTTAACCTTTTTATGCATCATTTTATGGGAGGTGTATTTAAATCCAAAGATAACACTGAGAATGAACTGGGCCTGTGTCTATTCTATTTTCAATTCAGGCAATTTTCATGTGCCCCAAATGTTAGAAAATGTTTTCTCTGTACTTCATCGCCCTTAGAAGCCCTTTTCTTTCAGAAATGGATAAGGAAAATGATTTATTTCAAAAGCTTATTAGGTTTAGTATCTTTTACATAGTCTTTGGGCTCCTTTTACTAAGCTGCGGTAGCGTTTTTAGCACGCGCTGCAGATTAGCGTGTGCTAACCCCTGCGCTATGCGGAAAAACTAATGCCAGCTCAATGGAGGCGTTAGCATCTAGCACGCACGGCATTATAGCGCACACTAAGCGTGCAGTAAAAACCGCTACCGCAGCTTAGTAAAAGGAGCCCTTTGTCTTATATTTGTACCTCTGTAAGTGAATTACCAGCCCCGGGGAATGCTTATATGGCTCCTGGCCCCTAAGAACCAGTGCACGGAAAACATAGATAGCTTAGGTAGCATTTTGGAGTATTATTTACCTATGTTCCCTAAATGGATCCAAGTCCTTAATCCCTGAACAATACAATATAACAAGCAATGAACCAGGCCTTGTATTAGAAAAATAAGATATTCTATTCCTCTAACAAGTGGCAGCTGAAGTGGTTAAACAGTATAAGTGAAATATGAGACTTATGCACTAAACAAACTAGAATGCTTAGGGAATACAAAATAAATCTACAATTGCATAAATCACTTTGGAGCAAACACACAATTCCCTATAAACTGTTAATATTGCCTCCTGACACTACCCAAAGTACAACTGAGCTAATATAACCTATTAGTGCAGGAGAGGATTCTCAGGTGGATGCCCAGCACATTCAGGTGAGAGTCCAGTACAGTAGTGTAGGAGAGGTCTTTTAGGTGGCAGGAGCTCTGGAGCAATTCCCGACTCCTAAAGTGATACCCAACACATTCAGTGCGGAAGAGGTCTCTTTTGTGCAACATGAGATCGGCAGGGAGATAACGAGCAGCCAAGGCAGGGTCACTGGAATGGTTGTAGTTCAGACCTGCCCACTGATTCAAGCCTCTGGCATCTCGAGGAGCAGACCGGTTCAGACCCAGGATGCAGGCAGGACTCAGACTTCCTGGTATCAGCTTCAGGAACAGACCTGTGGAACAGAACCCCAAGGCTCTCCAGGGATTTTCCTTTGTACCCTCTGGTCTAAGGATTTATCTTTGGAGATGAGATGTTCTCCCTACTTCCTGTTCTGACCTCTTGATCTGAGCATCTCCAGAAATAGCTCTTTAACTTCACCTTTCCAGGAACATTGACTCCTTGCTGGTGGCTTCCAGAGAATTATGGCACCCTGGTAGCTAAAGGGTCATCTTGCCCTCAGTGTGGGCTCTGGTCAAGAAGGTTATGATACAATAACAAGTCCAATTAGCTTAGTGAGCCACAATCAGTGCCTGCTAAGGAGCAAATATGGGTTAAAGGACTTATCTGTTTCGGGCATAGTCTTTGAATTCTGCAAAATCTATACGCAGGGGGTTTAACCCTAATACTTCCTCCGTTCCTATTATATCTTTGTATAATTTACATAATTATAATGCTAAAATCTTTTGATGCTCTATTTTAATGCTAATGCACTGCATGTGAATTAAGATAATAATGAGATTGTATTGTATCTTGGTGTTTTTCCATAAATAGGGCAATCATTTTTTTTCTAATATATGTTAAAATTTATGCACATTTGTTGCAATGTATTGTGCATGCAGTTTTGATTTATCAGATCAATGTTTTCTCTTGTGTTAAATTGATTGTGATAGCCTTTCTGCTAGCTAGATTCAAGCTATTCTCAAATTGCTATGAGTAGCACTCTAATCCATCCATTGGGATTGGTGGTTGAGGCTTCTGAATGCTCCACAATGGAGAAACTAGCCTTTTTGTTGTGTAATGAGTTATATATATATATATACAGCTGACCAGATTTATATATATACATAAATCTGGTCAGCTTTTAATGACTGTCAGTTATGGGTTGATAGTCAAAGTGATTTAAACAGCCAGCAGAGACTCCTGTTTGATTAAATCACTTGGTGGGGCTATCCGCTGATATTCAGCAGCTCTTAATCTCTTAGTGTCACTGAATACCAGCACTGACTAAACTGAAAACTGGCAGTTTTATGGGTGGTCTTTAGTAGAAGTTGGCACTTATGTATGTTAACTTACATAAGAACATAAGAATTGGCGCTGATGGGTCAGACCAGTGGTCCATCGTGCCCAGCAGTCCACTCATGCGGCGGCCCACAGGTCAAAGACCAGTGCTCTAACTGAGACCAACCCTACCTGTGTACACTCCGGTTCAGCAGGAACTTGTCTAACATTGTCTTGAATCCCTGGAGGGTGTTTTCCCCTATAACAGCCTCCGGAAGAGTGTTCCAGTTTTCTACCACTCTCTGGGTGAAGAAGAACTTCCTTTCGTTTGTACGGAATCTATCCCCTTTTAACTTTAGAGAGTACCCTCTCGTTCTCCCTACCTTGGAGAGGTGAACAACCTGTCTTTATCTACTAAGAACATAAGAACATAAGAAGTTGCCCCCGCTGAGTCAGACCAGAGGTCCATCTTGCTCAGCAGTCCACTCCCGCGGTGGCCCATCAGGCCTAGTGCCTGAACAGTGGTCCCTGATTAATTTTGTAACCTACCTCTAATCCCATCCCTATAATCTACCTTTACTCTTATCTGTACCCCTCAATCCCTTTGTCTTCCAAGTACCTATCCAAAGCTTCTTTGAACCCCTGTAGCGTGCTCCTGTTTATCACATCCTCTGGTAGCACGTTCCATGTATCCACCACCCTCTGTGTGAAAAAGAACTTCCTGGCGTTTGTTCTAAACCTCTCCCCTTTCAATTTCTCTGAGTGCCCCCTTGTACTTATTGATCCCCTTAATTTGAAAAATCTGTCCCTGTCTATTTTTTCTATGCCCTTCATGATCTTGAAGGTTTCTATCATGTCTCCTCTAAGTCTCCGCTTTTCCAGGGAGAAAAGCCCTAGCTTTTTCAGTCTGTCAGTATATGAGAGGTCCTCCATGCCCTTTATTAGCTTAGTTGCTCTTCTCTGGACCCTCTCAAGTACCTCCATGTCCTTCTTGAGGTATGGCGACCAGAACTGAACACAGTACTCCAGGTGCGGGCGCACCATAGCATGATACAGTGGCAGGATGACTTCCTTTGTCCTGGTCGTGATACCCTTCTTAATAATACCCAACATTCTGTTTGCTTTCCTTGAGGCCGTGGCACACTGCGCCGACGCCTTCAATGTTGTGTCTACCATCACTCCCAGGTCTCTTTCAAGGTCGCTCACTCCTAGCGCTGATCCCTCCATTTTGTAAGTGAACATCGGGGTTTTTTTCCCCTATATGCATGACCTTGCATTTCCCTATGTTGAAACTCATTTGCCACTTTTTGGCCCATTTTTCCAGTGTTGTCAGATCTTTTTGGAGATCTTCGCAGTCCTCCATGTTATTGACCTTGCGATATAGTTTGGTGTCATCCGCAAATTTAATAACCTCGCATTTTGTTCCTGCTTCCAGGTCGTTAATGAATATATTGAATAGAAGCGGTCCCAGCACCGACCCCTGTGGAACTCCACTCGTGACCCATTGCCAGTCTGAGTAATGTCCCTTTACTCCAACCCTCTGTTTCCTGTCCGCCAGCCAGTTTTTGATCCATCGGTGGACCTCCCCTTGCACCCCATGGTTCCATAGCTTCCTTAGTAGTCTTTTGTGTGGCACCTTGTCGAAGGCTTTTTGGAAGTCAAGGTAAATGATATCTATGGATTCCCCTTTATCCACCTGGCTGGTTACCCCCTCAAAGAAGTATAATAAGTTTGTGAGGCATGACCTACCCTTGCAGAAGCCATGCTGGCTCGACTTTAGCTGCCCATAGTTGTCGATGTGTTCCCAGATGCTGTCTTTAATCAGTGCTTCCATCATCTTTCCCGGGACCGAGGTCAAGCTCACCGGCCTGTAGTTTCCTGGGTCTCCCCTTGAGCCTTTCTTGAAGATGGGCGTGACATTTGCTATTTTCCAGTCTTCCGGAATCTCTCCAGTTTTTAGGGATAGTTGCATATTTGTCGAAGTGGCTCAGCTATTTCGTTCCTTAGTTCCTTGAGTACCCTTGGGTGAATGCCATCCGGACCTGGCGATTTGTCGCTCTTTAGCCTGTCTATCTGCCTGAGGACATCCACCTTGCTCACCTCTAGCTGGACCAGATTTTCATCCTGCTCTCCTTTTACGATTTCCTCGGGCTCCGGAATATTGGTTGTGTCCTCCCTCGTGAAAACTGACGTGAAGAACTTATTTAGCCTGTCAGCTATCTCCTTTTCCTCTTTTACTACTCCCTTTCTGTCCCCATCATCCAAGGGTCCCACTTCCTCCCTTGCTGGTTGCTTCCCCTTAACGTACCTGAAGAATGATTTGAAGTTTGTTGCTTCCCCTGCCAGTCTCTCTTCATATTCTTTTTTTGCTTTCCTAACCACTCGATGACACTCCTTTTGGTGTTTTTTGTGTTCCTTTTGGTTCTCCTCTGTTTTGTCCTTTTTCCATTTTTTGAATGATGCTTTCTTGTCACTTATCGCTTTTTTCACTGCATTTGTTATCCACACTGGGTTTTTTGTTCTATTTTTTTTGCACCCTTTCCTGTACTTGGGGATGCACAGGTTCTGTGCTTCGTGCACTGTGCCCTTGAGTATGGTCCAGGCATTTTCTACGGACTCCATCTTCCTTGCGCTGTCGTTGAGTTTCTTTCCCACCATTTTCCTCATGGCATCATAATTCCCTTTTTTGAAGTTAAGTGCAGTCGTTGTAGTTCTTTTCACCTTTGATGATCCAATTTCTAGCCTGTACTGGATCGTGTTGTGATCGCTGTTTCCTAGTGGGGCTAGTACCGCCATCTCCTTAGCGGGTCCCCCTAGTCCGTTGAGGATTAGGTCAAGAGTGGCATCACCCCGTGTTGGTTCCATGACCAGCTGTTCCATGAAACAATCCCTCGTGACCTTCAGTCTCTTAAATGTTTCTATCATGTCACCTCTCAGTCTCCTTTTTTCAAGGGAGAAGAGGCCCAGTTTCTGTAATCTTTTGCTCTATGGCAACTCCTCTAGCCCCTTTCCCTTTTTAGTCGCTCTTCTCTGCACTCTTTCGAGTGTCCTTCTTCATGTACGGCGACCAGTGCTGGATGCAGTATTCCAGGTGAGGGTGTACCATGGCCCAGTACAGCAGCATGATAACCTTCTCCGATCTGTTCATGATCCTCTTCTTAATCATTCCTAGTATTCTGTTCGCCCTTTTCGCCTCCACCAAGCATTGCGTGGACGGCTTCATCGACTTGTGAGGACTGAAGCCTATCCAACAAATCAATCAACACAAACACTCCAGTAAAAGAAAGAAAAAAAAATGCTATGAAACCACTTAGGGCTTGATTCTGGAGACGGCACCTGCTGCAGTAGGTGCCTACCAAGTGTCAATCAGCAGTAGGTGCTATGCCCAGAATCGCTTCTATTTTCTTCTATAGATGCCTTAAATGTAAGCAAGCATTTTACAGGCCTACATTTAAGGTGTCTGACTCGCATCTAGACATGCTTACCGATGCCTAGGGTCACTTCTGGCGTACACCACGCCTACACCGGCCTTAGGCATCCAAAGGCCTAGATATCTCTGTATGTGCACAAATGATGCCTACATTGTAGACATCCACTCCATAGATTTTTTTTTTTTAAAGCATGTTTCCCGATTGGTCCTTTAGATGGCGGTAGGACATTTTTAGAATTTTTTAGAATCATTTTTAGAATTAGGCATTTAGTGTGTGATAAGGAGGAAAATCCTCAGACCCCACAGGCTACATTCACAGGGTCATATTCTATAAATGGCACCATAATTTAGGCGACGGTAGGCACCCTACTGCTGCCTAACTTAATTGTTTTAATTGGCTGTAATTGGTGTGGCTGTAATTGGTGTGGCTTAAAGCCGATTAAAAACTTGTTAAAAAAGTAGGCGCCGGGAGGACATTATTCTGACTGGAAAGGGGTCACAAGTGGCGTCCCACAAGGGTCAGTGTTGGGACCACTGCTATTCAATATATTTATTAATGACTTGGAAACAGGGACAAAGTGTGAAGTTGTAAAATTTGCGGATGACACAAAACTCCCCAGTATGGTTAGATCTGTTGAGGAGTGTAAAGAACTCCAAAGGGACCTGAACAAACTGACTGAGTGGACAAATAAATGGCAGATGAGCTTCAATGTAGAGAAATGTAAAGTTATGCACATAGGGAAAGGAAACCCGATGTATAATTACACAATGGGGGGGGGGGGGGGTGACATTGGGAAAAGGCGACCTAGAAAAGGACTTGGGGATTTTGGTAGATAGAACAATGAAACTGGCAGCACAGTGCGCAGCGGCCTCGAAAAAGGCGAACAGAATGTTGGGCATTATCAAAAAAGGTATCACTAGTACCAGTACTGGTCGCCGTACCTAAAGAAAGATATGGCGATACTCGAGAGGGTCCAGAGAAGAGCAACAAAAATGATAAAGGGCATGGAAAACCTCTCATATGCTGAGAGGCTGGAGAAGCTGGGGCTCTTCTCCCTGGAAAAGGGATATGAATGATAGAAACTTATAAGATCATGAAGGGTATGGTGAAGGTAGAGAGAGACAGATTCTTCAGACTGGCGGGGGCAGCAAAAACTAGAGGGCACTCAAAAAAATTGAGGGGAGATAGATTTAGAACAAATGCTAGGAAGTTCTTCTTCACCCAGAGGGTGGTGGACACCTGGAATGCGCTTCCAGAGGAGGTGGTTGAGCAGAGTACGATTTTGGGTTTCAAAAAGGGATTGGACGAGTTCCTGAAGGGAAAGGGGATCCAGAGGTATAATTAGAGGGATACTATACAATACAAAACGCCCTTGAGTAATAGATCGCTACAGGTCCCTGACCTGGGGGGCCGCTGCGGGAGCGGACTGCTGGGCATGATGGACCTATGGTCTGACTCAGCAGAGGCAATGCTTATGTTCTTATGTACAGTGTAGGCGCTGTAATTGCAACTATAGCAGGCTCCTAACGGCACCTTATGCCTAAGTGAGTGTGGTTAGGGGTGGAGTGGGACTTAGGTGCCGTTAGGTATGATTCATTAAAGAACTTAGGCATCTACAATGTAGGCCAGTAAAAATCCTGGCCTACATTGCAAACGACTAAGTTTTCTGGTAAGCGCCGTTAGCCATGATTCTTTAAACAGCGCCTAAGCATGATTGATAGCTGTTTTTGTAGGCGGCTGCAAATTTAGACCCCGTTTATAGAATCTGGCCCTCAGTGCTTAGGTGCCTTCTAATCATCAGCACAAAAAAACTTCCTTTAATTTCAATAAAATACTCAAGTAAAAAACATAACTACAAGAGTTATTTAAATGTGCTCACTATCACTGCTGCATCAGGAAATGCCATGGACCAACACAGTATACTGCAACCCAAAATTACATTGTAAATCTTGAGTACATAGCAAAAAAATCCTTAAAATAAATCCATTTACTCCTACTGACAGTCCTGTCTCTTCTTCATGAGCGCCAAAACCCATTTTTACTGGAGCATTTGTGTTGACTGACTTATGTTAAGCCTAACACGGCTTCGTAAATGGAGCCCTATGTTATGCACCGGTGTATTATGCCAAGAAAGTCCTGGCTTAATATACCAGCGTCTAACATTATGACACTTACGGCCTCTTTAACAAAGCTGCGCTAGTGGCTGCGCTGCGCTAACGGCCCCAAAGCTCATAGAGATTTAAAGGGTTTCGGGGCTGTTGCTGCGGGCTTTGTAAAAAGAGGCCGTTACTGGGGCATAAGTCAATTTAGGTGCTGCGAGGCGTGATTCTACTAATAGCGTGATATGCGGTAGGTGCCGCTTTGCTAGGCGCCTACCGAGTTAGACACTATTTATAGCATCTGGCTCTTAGTTCTTTCTAAGCTTTAGTAAAAGGACCCCAAGATTGAAAATTTGTATCAAGAGATTTTTCAGCAATTAGCTGCTCAGGGTGATAAGATACAACTTTGAATGATACATAGGGCTCCTTTTACAAAGCCACGTTAGCGGCTTTATCGCACGCACATTTTTAGCACGCGCTAACCCCCGTGCTAGCCGAAAAACTACCGCCTGCTCAAGAGGAGGCGGTAGCGGCTAGCACGGCCAGCAAATTAGCGCGCGTCAAACCGCTAACGTGGCTTCTTAAAAGGAGCCCTTAGTAAAAGAGAGAAAATTTGGAAAATATTTTAGGAGATATATTTTTTCTTGTATTAACTTTGCAGTGACCACAAACACATGAGCTTGCAAAGAATTTCTGTTTCTATCTCATTTTGATTGGTGTAGCAGCATCGATGTTGGAGCAACTGATTACAGGAGAGGCTAAGGTTTGTGAACGTACAGTATATTGAGTTTACTCACAATGAAAATCAAGGAGCCCTGATGCGGGCCCTGTCAGGTCAACAATAAAATTAATAACACGAGTGAGCATCGTTATCCCCTTAGTAGTCTTTGCTATTTTAGTTCTCTCCAGAACGTTTTTGTTCATCTCCTGTTTCTCTT
This sequence comes from Geotrypetes seraphini, assembly GCF_902459505.1. Classification (NCBI taxonomy): domain Eukaryota; kingdom Metazoa; phylum Chordata; class Amphibia; order Gymnophiona; family Dermophiidae; genus Geotrypetes; species Geotrypetes seraphini. The sequence continues at coordinate 147,775,103 of NC_047089.1, forward strand.
CTGGATGCATTTCACATGTTATGAGATTTCTTTTTTTGAATTGTCTAATTAGAATCTACCCCACTATGACAAAGGAGACTCAGAGGAGAAGGAAATTATTTATGTTGCTGAGACCTGGAGTGCTTCAGCTGTGCACTCTCTTTTATTTGAAATTTCCTTGTACACGGTTAAGATGTAATCTGTTAAAGAGATTTTATTCAAGCCAATACAGTTTACTTCCTTCATCAACAGTAAGAGGTTGATTGTTGTCTCACAGGATGTGCCTCTAATATGAGCTTAGCACCACGTCTTAATATTTTTTTGTGGATTTGGATATAGATGCTTCTTTTCTTTTTTTTTTTTCTTTTTTCTAATCTTGTATTCTTCCAACCATGGACTAGAGCACAGGCTGGTAAAATGTTCTTTATTGTTTTGTTTTCTCTACTGAATTTTAACTTTCATATCTGTATATTTCTATGCAAGTGTATATTTTTGTTTTTTTGTTGTTGTTGAGTGAGTACTGTTGAGTCAGTGGATTCTACAGACAGACCCAAAACCACTTGGCCACTGAATTTTGGCTTGACTGGTTAAATGTTTTGTGGCCAGAAAAACCCTTGGATATCCAATGCTAGTTGCTGGAAACAGCCCGGTGTTGAATATCCAGGTTTAAAGCTGGCAGCAGGCAGTCAAAGCGCTGCTCATCACCAGCGGAATACCATCTCCACAGATAATTTCCAGTCAGTCGGCTATAATGTTGTCTTCTAAATTTTCTGGCAGAGCCTTGAAAGTATTGCATCAACTGCATCAACTGTAATACTTCATAAGGAATTCCATTGATTCCCAGAGCTTTGTTCTTTCATAAAACCTTCAATGCTGCTTTGACTTCTTTCTTCACCAATGGTTCCCATACGTAAATTACAGGTTGAAACAGCTATTGATCCGCTTGATCTTTCCACCATTTCTTAATCTTCTCGGTATCATTCAATATGCATCGTTGAGTGTCTTTTAACATTCCAATCCGAGGCTGGAAGTTTCTATTTAACTTTCATAGATTTCCCCCTCCTTTACTAATGCTTAGCGTGGGTTTTAGCGCCGGCAGCGTCAGTAACTGCTCCGACACTCATAGGGATTCTATGAGCGTCGGAGGAGTTACCACCACTGCCGGTGCTAAAACCTGAACTACGCATTAGTAATGGAAGGGGGTTAGTTAAAATATCTTGTTCTTCCTCATATTTTTTTCTGATTCCATTTCTTTGCATGCATTGTTGTAATATTTCTCTTTGTCTCATCTTCCAGCATATTGGAAATTCCTACTACGTTTCATGACTAACTCTCCTCGCCGCTGCCATTAAGCTTCTCTGTGTTTCTGAGCAATTTTGACAGTTTCTTCAAGTATCAATTTTGGAAGTGTATGATTTTCACCTTTTGTAGGGACTTTTGACATTCTTCTAATATATGAACATAAGAAGCGCCATCTCCTTGATGCCTTCCCATAACTCTTCTTGTACTCTGTCATTAGTATCTAATGTGGCAAATCAATTGTGCAGGTGGTCTTTAGATTCTAATAGTATATTTTCAAGATTATGAAGGCTTGATCTATTTCAGCTTTATTCAGAATTTTCATATAAATAAAATAATTAAATACTAGTAGTTGGTGATGAACACTACAGTTGGCTCCAGGTTTCGCCTCTGATGTTACTGAGCTTTTTCCGTCAATGAAATAAATCCACAGATGTAGTCCATTTGATTTTTGTACACAACTTTTAAGCTGTTCTAAATTCACTTGTTTAGCTTATGTGGGTCTCAACTGAATAGCGCCAAGACCCGCATAAGCCCCAGCTCCCCCTCAGCACCATCCTCTGGCGCCCCCTTTGGGGGGGGGGGGGTTGGACAGAGCTGATATTCAGCAGCACTGCCTGCCTTAGTGCTGTTGAATATTGGCAGTCGGGCAGCAAAAGGCAATTTAAGCAGGCCAGAGACTCTCTGGCCCACTGAAATCACTCAGAATATCGGTCCAATTGTCCCCAAAATCATAGAAAGCAATATTGATCCAGCAGTTAAAATAAGAGAAAGAATTTTAAACAGAAACTTTTGCTTATATTGTCAGCAAGCCTAAATTGTGCTCCAGGAGGTTATTTAAAGTGATTTAAGCAGTCAGGAGACGGTCCTAGCCATTTAAATCACTTATGCAGGTTTATTTATTTCTTTAATTTTCTATACTCTTCTTCCAGGAAGCTCAGAATGGTTTATATGAATTTATTCAGGTACTCAAGCATTTTTCCCTGTCTGTCCAGGTGGGCTCACAAACATTCTAATGTGCCTGGGGCAATGGAAGGATTAAGTGACTTGCCCAGGGTCAAAAGGAGCAGCGTGGGTTTAAACCCACAACCTCAGGGTGCTGAGGCTGTAGTTTTAACCACTGTGCCACACTTTCCCAACTGATAGTTAGAGGCATGTAATCACTGAATATCAACATTAACCCACTAAAAACTAGCATTTTTGTGAGCAGTCCAGGGGCAAAGTCAGCACTGATATGGTTAAGTGTTGATATTCAGCACTTAACTACATAAGGGCTCCTTTTATCAAACCGCAGTAGAGCTTTTTTTACCGCGGGCCAGCGAGGTAAATGTTCCAATGCTCATTCAATTCCTACGAACGTCGGAGCATTTACCTCGCCGGCCTGCAGTAACAAGTTCTACCATGGTTTGATAAAAGGAGCCCTATGTCAAGAGGCCAATCAGACTGCATAAAACACAATCCCATCTTTATCCAGTTTAGCTCAGGCAATTAAGTGCCAAATATTGTACTTAATCACATAGGAGAGAGCTGTCCGTAAAGACACAGGCCTCCTTTTACAAATGTGCGCTAGCGTTTTTAGCACTAGCAAGAAAACTAACGCCTGCTCAAGAGGCACTTTAGCGCGCGCTATTCCGCACATTAAGGCCCTAACGCACCTTTGTAAAAGGAGCCCATAGATATTCAATGCTGGTACTGGTTCTAAAAATGCCTACCACCACCAGCTGAATGTTTATCCCCAATTTTATAAAAACATATGAGGTCTGTTTACTAACGTGCTAAGCAGTGAGCACACAAATTAGTATGCGCTGCTAGAGCCCGATTCTCTATATGTCACTTAAATATCGGCACCAACTAGTGTGGCACTAAGTGCAATTCTATAAAAGTTAGGCGCACATTATAGAATCAAATTTAGCGCCGCCTAAGTATTCTAACATTTAGATGCACCCTATTTATGCCAGGATTTTCTTGGCCTAAATGCCTGTGCCTAAGTTAGGTTCCCAATGACTCTTAACTCAAAAACAGGCGCTTAACTCAAAAACATGGCCATAATTCACCCCCTAACCACACCCACTAACTATGCACTTTGCACTAGGCATCTAACTATTGTAGAGCTACGCCTATCAAGTTAAAGCAGGTATCTCCGATTTCACCTCCTGGATTTATTGCCTCATATCTGCTTTTGTGAGTTGCTCCTGTCCTTCCATTCCCACCAAAACCGACTCTGATTATTCCAGCTCTGCCACTTTCACCCTATAGATCCTAATGACAAAGAGGACATTACACATATCAACTATAAACTTGAAAACATCACCCAATGGTTAAGGGATAATATGCTATATCTAAACATCTTTAAATTGAAAGGGTTATTTCCATGCAATGATAATGAACATCCAATAACCCCTATCTATATGAAATCCATTCCAATTCAATTTACTAACTCAATCAAACTTCTTGGTGTTATACTAGATCACTGTTCTTCAACCGCTGGTCCACGGACCGGTGTCGGTCCGCAGGAAATTTCTGCCGGTCCGCGCAGGGCCAGCAAGATCGACGAGATATTTTTAGCTTGTCCGCTGGGCAGGAGAGATCATGGGGAGCCTCCGACAGTGGCTTTCTCCCCTCTGCAGCTCTCCTTTACTTCCCAGCACAGCGATTCACGAAGGCAGCCTCGGGGCTTTTGCTGAGTCGCGGCTGCCTCTGATGATACAACTTCCTCTTTCCTCAGAGGCAGCGCGACCCAACAAAGGACCCGAGGCTGCCTTCCTGAATCGCTGCACTGGGAAGTAAGAAGAGTTGCTGGGAGGGGAGAAAGCCACTATCAGAGTCTGGGAAGCTACTTGGCAAGGGAAAAAAAGGGACAGCTGCTACTGGAGAGGGAGAAGGAGAGATGCTGCTGGGAGGGGAGGAGGGAAAGCAATCTGGGAAGCTGCTGGGCAAGGAAAAAAAGGGACAGCTGCTACTGGAGAGGGAGAAGGAGAGATGCTGCTGGGAGGGGAGGAGGGAAAGGAATCTGGGAAGCTGCTGGACTAGAGAAAAGAGGGACAGCTGCTACTGGAGAGGGAGAAGGAGAGATGCTGCTGGGAGGGGAGGAGGGAAATGAATCTGGAAAGCTGTTGGGCAAGGGAAAAAAGGGACATCTGCTACTGGAGAGGGAGAAGGAGAGATGCTGCTGGGAGGGGAGGAGGGAAAGGAATCTGGGAAGCTGCTGGGCAAGGAAAAAAAAGGACAGCTGCTACTGGAGAGGAAGAAGGAGAGATGCTGCTGGGAGGGGAGGAGGGAAAGGAATCTGGAAAGCTGCTGGACAAGAGAAAAGAGGGACATCTGCTACTGGAGAGGGAGAAGGAGAGATGCTGCTGGGAGGGGAGGAGGGAAAGGAATCTGGGAAGCTGCTGGGCAAGGAAAAAAAAAGGGACAGCTTCTACTGGAGAGGGAGAAGGAAAGATGCTGCTGGGAGGGGAGGAAGGGAAGAGTTACTGCTGGACAGGAGGAGGAGGGAAGGGAGAAGGGAAATAGGAAGGAAACAGCTGGCAGGGAGATTAGAGTAGGAGAGACAGGCATGAGAAAGTAGAGAGATTGATGATGAGAAGGGGTCAGCAGAGAAATAAGCAGAGAGGGACAACGATGCTAGATCTGGTGTAGGAGAGATAAAAATGAAGAGAGCAGTGAAGCTGGAATGAATCATGTAAAAAGGAGAGAGGGGGCACAGGCTGAATGGAAAGGGGAGAGCGGCATAGAAAGAAGACAGATACCATATGGAAGGGGGAGAGGGCAGACAGTGGATGGAAGGGGCAGGTGCTGGATTGAAGAGACAGAGAGGGCAGATGCTGGAGGGAAGAGAGTGAAAAGAAGATGAAAGCAGAAACCAGAGACGACAAAAGGTAGAAAAAAGAATTTTATTTCTATTTTGTAATTAGAATATATTAGATTTGAAATATATATATCCTGCTAGAGCTGGTGTTAGACATAACTGGGGACCGAAAAGCCCAGGCAGTGCTTCTTTAGCTTCCAGCTGGTTTAGGTTGCTCTCTGACCAGGGGGCAGTTGCCCTAGTTGCATTCCCCTAACTATTCCTGTCATGTGTGACTGCAGTATTCTGTTAGTATGATATTTCTGTGTAGCATTCTGTAATAATTTGGCTTGTTCAGTTTTCTTGATAGTAGAGGGGATATATGTGAAGGGGAGGGGAGACGGGGGTTTTGTTGATCCTTGCTCTGTATTATTTGTATTTATAAAATGACAATTGTACAGAATATTGTTTCTTTTTATACTTTAATAAAATTCATTCAATATAAAATCATAACTGAGGCTTGGGATCAGATGATTTGTGGGGACCGAGTTCACGGAGATGGGGCGGAAACGGGGTTTTAAAATTTTAGTCCTAATTGTTTGCCGGTCCACAAAATAATTCTTTTATTTCTGCCGGTCCATGGGTGTAAAAAGGTTGAAAAACACTATTCTAATGTATAGCAGGAGAGGAAAAAAATCTCCCTATACCCTGAAAAAATAGGATGAGGGGGAGAGACAACCCAAACCGTACACTACCAGAAGAGATAATAATAATAATGATGGAAGGGAGCCCAGGGATGTTTCACAGATAACACCCCTTTTGGGTGTCCGCTTGTGACAGCTGGAGCTTTAGGGGCTACGTCCCCACTGCAGGCTGTGTGACTGAGGGTTCCCTTCCACCATTATTATTATTATTATTATTATCTCTTATGGTAGTGTGCGGTTTGGGTTGTCTCTCCCCCTCATCCTATTTTTTCGGGGTATAGGGAGATTTTTTTCCTCTTGTTCATGTTTTTTCTCCCCTAATTTTGGGTTTGTTTAGTCTTTCTAATGTATAGCACTGCATATGCAGTGCTATAGAAATTATAAGTAGTAGTAGTAGTACTATAAACAGAAAGCTCTCTCAATAGCGATATACTCAGCTCAAGCTCTCTCTGATATTATGTCTTTCAGGTTCAATTTCTATTGATATGACATATTTTTTATATAGGTCTGGAATGGGCTTGGTTTTTGCAGGGTTTATTTATTGGAGTTCTGAATAGATTTCTGCCACCCCCTCTTCCTGGTCCCCATTACCTTAGGAAAGATGATGCTATAGGGACCCATCTTAATTTTTCTACCTGGAGCCTAATAGAGGACACCCGGAGGGAGTGGAAAGCATGAAATAATAATATTTAAAGCATCTAATTTTGTTATATATGTAAAACTGTAGAATACGAGGGGGTTTCTTATTCAAAAATCCAGATATTAATTTATACCACTGAGCGGCCTGGGTTCCCAGGAAGTCCACCTGAAAACATAAGACTGGCAAACTATATTGATTTGTAAGATTCTTCCATTCAGGGAACCCCCTCTGAATGGCCTGCTTCAACTGCAACCATCTATAATTTTGCGATTTGTTAAGACCAATTTCTTTGTTACAGTAATATTTGTAAGATTGCTACGCTTATTTTACAATGTATATATATGTGATTTATTTATGGTGCATTTGTAGTTTGAAAATCAATAAAGAATTAAAAAAAAAAAAGAATACGAGGGGTGCTGAAAGGTTCTCAGCCCAGCCAAGAAGATAATGACATGGATATGGTTCAATCAATGATCTGAAACAATGTCAAAAACACAGAATTTTGTTTCTGGAAATTAGCACTTAATGAAATAAGATAACACTCTTTTCAGCTACAGTGGCAAAATAATGCTCAGAATTTAGGAAGTTGATTGGTTGGGCTGAGAACCTTTCAGCACCCCCTGGTAAAGCAGTGTATTTTCCTTAAGACAAAAATAGTTTGAAAAGACAGCTCATCCTTTTCCTTTCAAAAATATACCTGTGTTGCAGTCTACTGAGTCACCAGGTTTTTCAGTATGAACAATTTTACAATAAAGGAGTCCTTGGCCTTTAAAGGTTACTTCACATCGTGTCATAGAAAAGGAAATCTTACAAAACGCACATACTAAGTTGAGGAAGGGAGGATTGGTATATGAGAACTGTGTTTCTGTAAAGGAAACAATACAGACCAGAAATGTGATGCCAGTCCTAGCCACAGCTGACAAATGATTGCACAATCCTCGTAGGTAAAGTAATTTCAGACATCTCCACTTTTCTGTTTATTTGGTATCTGCTTCACGTAAAACCTTATAATGTCTCCATTCTGATGGTTTCTGTTGAGCTATGCAAATGAAGTCAAGCCGGCATAGTCTGTTTGCTTCATGCTGCTTTTATCTGTACGTGTTGAAGTTTAAGTTGGTTAACGTTTAATGTCTTGCTTATCATTATTTTATAAAGCATTATTGTGGTTTAAATAACTCTGCTATTGTGTCTTAACAAAAGTGGAGTTCCTCATGTACTTCTTATCTTTCTGGATAGACCATCTGAAAAGAAGACTTTGGACTTCAGAAAGACCTTTGTTGAGTCTCACCTTTATGTACTTGAGGTTTGCTGCATTGAGAAATGAGATATGGATAGAATCTGAAGTTTTATAGTTGTCAAAGTGCCCAAGTGTAACTTATTCTGCCAATCATTCTATGACAGTGATGGACTCTAACCACAGGATCTTCAGAATGTCAGCAGAGCCATAAAACTCAAGCTGGCTGGACTCTTCATTAGTCCTGTGTTAGTTATAGTGGCTTGTGTTATAATTTATAAATATAATTTCTTTGTGCAATCTTCTTCTTATAACTTCTTCTTATAACTCTTAAAAGATGATTTCTTTATAAGTGTAATACAAATCGCTCAATTCATTGATATAATCACTAAATATACTGTCGTTTAATATAAGTGTACTTAGCAGCCACACCGCTCCGACGGAATATCCATTTCAGCCCTTCGTCAGGGAGCCGGTGAGCCTATTAAAGCGAGGTGCTGCAAAGCCAAAAAATTAAAAACATTGTGTTAATATACTTAATGTTGACAGTAAAGCTTACTTTTTTTGAAATATTAATCTTATTGATACCGTTTATCTGGACGGCCCTATCATACAAATTAAAATCTTTCAACAGAAGTGTAGCCTTTAACTTTAGAATCAACGCTGCTATTCATTTCTCTCTATGGTTCTGAATAAACATGGATGCTCCATCTTTCCTCTTGTCCAGGAAAGAGTCCGCCCACTTCAACAACGCAAATGGGAGCGTGACTACGTGCTGACATTGGATGATTCGTTATTCTACTACTATTAACCAATCGGCCTTTTCGTTTAAGCCTGCAGGAGCTATACTGTCAATTTCGAATATCCATTTTAATTCTCTACGTGTGAGCAGTTTATCTGAAGTGTCATGATCTCTCTATATGGCAATAAGCAGTCTTATTTAAGCTACCATCGTTTATATTGGTTAGAGACTATTCATAAGGAAAACTTAAAATATATCCTTTATGCAGCAAAATAATGCCAATAGAAACCAAATTAGTTTTCAAAAGTGCTAATAAAACAGACTGTAGTGATAACTTCTAAATGGTTAATAACTGTATAAATGCTTAAAGTCAATGAACTGTAAACCGCTTTGATATCTGTGGAGGAAAGGCAGTATATCAAATAAAAATATCCATAACTGTAAATATGTTAATTTTCTGGATGACCAATTACCAAAGTCCCCTTTTCAAGATCTTTTCAAATGAATATTTACAAGTAGCATTTTAAGATTATGAAGATAATTTTTCATATAACACTTTAAAACACTTAAGAATTTTGAAGAAGTAGATTTCCTGCTCCCAAAAGGAAGATAGCATCCTTTTCATACATGGTCCTTCTAAATGGCAGAGATTAACAATATGATGTGATAGACTCAGTGGCGTACCTAGGGTATGTGGCACCCGGGGCCCATCATTTTTTGACACCCCCCCATGTAAAAAAATATTTTTTGTAATGACCATGAAACGGAATAAATAGTCAGAATAGAAACAGGCAGTGAAAATTTTCTTATATTCCAAACATAACATAACATAAATTATGTCTGAATTGTCATGACATCAGAAGTACATATGGAGTAGTTGCAGGTGATACTTGGGACAGTTCTGATTGTGTTAGTTCGGTTTTATGTGTTTTTTGAATAGAAGGGTTTTTATTTCTTTTTGAAGGTTTTGCAGTCTGTGGTCAATGTCAATTGGTTGTAGAGTTGGGGGTCGAGTGTTAGGAGGTTGTCGAACTGTTTTTTTCTTTTGACGTTTTTGGTTGGAGGGTGTGTGAATGGTGCGTGAGTTCTCCTATGTCTGTTTGAAGTGGATTGAATTATTTAGCTGAAGAAATTAGTTACCCCCTCATCCCACACACATTAATTCTCTTCCATTTTTGTTCCCATTATAAAAAACACTTTAAGTTCCCAGAAAAAAAATACATTAAAATGAGAAGTGAAAACAAAGGCCCCTACAGATGAGAACATAACATAAGAATAGCCTAACTGGGTCAGACCAATGGTCCATCATGCCCAGTAGCCCATTCTCATGGTAGCCAATCCAGGACACTAATACCTGGTCAAAACCCAAAGAGTAGCAACATTCCATGCTACCGATCCAGGGCAAGCAGACACTTTCCCCATGTCTTAATAACAGATTATGGACTTTTCCTCCAGGAATTTGTCCAAATCTTTCTTAAAACCAGCTACACTATCTGCTTTTACCATAACTTCTGGCCACTTCATTTTGAAGTTTAGATCTTTCCTTTCAAACAGAGACCTTGCTAGATGTCAAATACAGCACAAGGTAACTTCACATGGACTTAGCTATGCAGGAAATGTGAATCTCCTCATACACCCACCATATAGAGCAAAAATGTGCAAAGGTCTGTTTTTTTCTTTCGATCACTACATAGCCTAATGTCACACAAGCAGCGCTGTTACAAACATATTCTGTAGGTCAATGCTAAGGATAACAAAGTTTCCTTCCTTGGACCAGAAGGAGATACTGATAAACCACTGGAAGAGATCCCAAAACAACACCCAAAGACCCACTCAGTGTGTGAACCAGTTGAGTGGAGTGGACTAACTGGGGGGCGGAAATGGGCCTGGAGTTTGCTCAGCAGAATTTCCCAGACCACCTCTTCCTCTCAACACATTGACACGCTGCCACCACCACCACTAGGAACACCTCACTGGGTAGGCCAGCTATGCTATAAACTTTATAAAACACGTTATTATATTTTCTTATAAAGCACATATTTTAACTGAACTCTCTGGCATCCTCAGCCTTTCCATTCACAAAAATAGAAGGAAGAAAAGTTCCCATTTCCTGCTGTCTCATGTCCCCGGCCTATACAATATTTTTTTTTCTGCAGACCCTTCAAAAGTCTGACCAAATCCTCGTTTCACTTGCATTATAAAGTACTGAGGATGCCATCTCTCCCCAATCCCAGGTCCTAAAGTCTAAGACAGTAGCGCAAATTAATGCTGCCAGATTCAGGAAAAAAAAAATTTGATTCGATTCAGCCTATTGAATTGGTTTTTCAATTCGATTTTCCTGCCCAGTTGGGTGATTTTTTTCAAAACTCCTGGTGGGTTTTATAGCTTTTTCACCCCCTTTGGCTTCTCCTAATCACACTGGCGCTGTGGTGTAAATAAAATAAAGAAACAAAAAGGACTTTTCCTCTCTCTGTTAAATCCTAGCTCACGTTTGCAGTCCAACACCAGCTCTGGCAGGATACACATTTCAAATCTGACATATTATAATCACAAAACAGAAAATAAAATTAATTTTTCTACCTTTTGTTGTCTGGTTATATTTCAAATCTTGTTGGTCCAAGGCTCTGGTTTTCTTCTGATAACTTGCTTGCCAGGGTCTCCTTCTTTCTTCTTTCTGCATGCTAACCATCCATCTGCCAACTCTGTCCTTCCTTTCCATTTCCCTTCCCTCCCCAGGAAGTCTGGTATCTTTCCTTTTTTTCATCTCCCTCCACAGATCCACCTTTTCTTAACTACCCTTTCATCCGGCATCTCTCCCTCCTTCCCCACCACCCCAGAGTCCACCATCTCTCCCTTTCTTTTCCTAATTACCCTCCTATCCAATATCTCTATCCCTCCTCCACACCATCCCTTGTGTCCAATTTCCCTCCCTTTCTGTTCCTTCCCTCCCTAAATCCCATGGTCCATCATCTCTCTCCCTCTCTTCTATTTTCAGACCCATTATTTCTTCCTCCCCCCCAAAGTTTGGCATATGCATGTCTCTTTGAACACCCCCTTCCCTCCTTGTACTTCTAAACCAAGGTCCCCCCCAAAGGCCTGTCCCCCCTTAAAGGCCTGCACCCCCCTTGAAGGCCTGTCCCACCCCCTTGAGGCCTATACCACCCCCTTGTAGGCCTGTCTCCCCCCCTTGAAGGCCTGCCTGCCTGTCTCCCCTTGTAGGCCTGCCTGCCTGTCCCCCCTTGAAGGCCTGTCCCCCCCCTTGAAGGCCTGCACCCCCTTGAAGGTCTGCATCCCCCCCAAAGGCCTGCACCCTCCCGAAGGCCTGTCCCCCCCTTGAAGGTCTGCACCCCCCTGAAGGCCTGTACCCCCCTTGAAGGCCTGTTCCACCCCCTTGTAGGCCTGTCCCCCCCCTTGAAGGCCTGTCCCCCCCCTTGAAGGCCTGTCCCCCCTTGAAGGCTTGCACCCCCTTGAAGGTCTGCACCCCACCCAAAGGCCTGCACCCCCCCCGAAGGTCTGTCCCCCCTTAAAGGCCTGCACCCCCCTTGGAGGCCTGTCCCACCCCCTTGAGGCCTATACCACCCCCTTGTAGGCCTGTCCCCCCCCCTTGAAGGCCTGCCTGCCTGTCTCCCCCTTGTAGGCCTGCCTGCCTGTCCCCCCCTTGAAGGCCTGTCCCCCCCCTTGAAGGCCTGCACCCCCTTGAAGGTCTGCATCCCCCCCAAAGGCCTGCACCCCCCCGAAGGCCTGTCCCCCCCTTGAAGGTCTGCACCCCCCCTGAAGGCCTGTACCCCCCCTTGAAGGCCTGTTCCACCCCCTTGTAGGCCTGTCCCCCCCCTTGAAGGCCTGCCTGCCTGTCCCCCCCTTGAAGGCCTGTCCCCCCCCTTGAAGGCCTGTCCCCCCTTGAAGGCTTGCACCCCCTTGAAGGTCTGCACCCCACCCAAAGGCCTGCACCCCCCTGAAGGCCTGCACCCCCCGAAGGCCTGTCCCCCCCTTGAAGGCCTGTCCCACCCCCTTGTAGATCTGTCCCCCCCTTGAAGGCCTGCCTGCCCCCCCTTGAAGGCCTGTCCCTCCCCCTTGAAGGTCTGCACCCCCCGAAGGCCTGTCCCCCCCTTGAAGGCCTGCCTCCCCCCTTGAAGGCCTGTCTGTCCCCCCCTTGAAGGCCTGTCCCCCCTTGAAGGCCTGCCTGCCTGCCTGTCACCCCCCTCCCCCTTGAAAGCCTGCCTGCCTGCCCGCCCGCCCCACCCCGAAGGACCGCTCGCCCCCCTGGCCTCCCCGCACCACCTATGAAGCAGCACTACCTATGCTCCCGGCCTTGCCGTTCAGTACACCCCCCCACCACCCACGAAGGACCGTTCGCCCCACTGACCTTCCTGCACCACCTATGAAGCAGCCGCAGCAGGATCGCGACACGATCCCTGTTCTGCTTAAGCGCTGCTTCCTGCGCCGCAGTCCCGCCCCTCCTCTGACGTCAGAGGAGGGGCGGGACTGCGGCGCAGGAAGCAGCGCCCAAGCAGTTCAGGGATCGCTGACGCTGCGGGCTGCTTCACAGGTGGTGCAGGAAGGTCAGTGGGGCGAGCGGTCCTTTGGGGGTGGGGGGGGGACTGAACGGCAAAGCTGGGAGCACCCCCTCAGGGCTGGTACCCGGGGCGGACCGCCCCTCCCGCCCCCCCTTGGTACGCCACTGGATAGACTATAAGGTGGTATTCTGGATTTTGTTATTAATAGGTAATACTTTATAATAATTTTCTTTATTTATTACCTAATGGAGAACATTAAGAAGGATAATTCTCAATTCTATAGGAATCTTGCAGGTCGACTTCAAGTATTTCGTACCATAGGCCTGCAAGCTGATTTTGATAATGGTGGCTAATATTGTGGAGATCCCTTGCCTACAGGTGTAAAGTATATATTGATTCTACCATTAAATTTTATGCACCTTTGGACTATAAATTTTGGCTATTTAAGGGCTCCTTTTATCAAACTGTGGTAGAGCTTTTTACCGCAAGCCGGCAAAGTAAATGTTCTGCTGCTCATAGGAATCAAATGAGTGTCAGAGCATTTACCTCACTGACCCATGGTAAAAAGCTCTACTCCGGTTTGATAAAAGGGATCCTAAATTGGAAACATTAGATATGATGCTTGCTAACTCCATAGTTTGGTTCAAGGCTTTTGACTGTTTTAAATTTCCTTTTAGAACCTTGGAGGAGCATAATTAAAAAATATGTCTAAGCCCAAAGTCAGCAGTGGGAAAATGCCCATTTTTGAAAAATACGTATAGAATATTTTTTTTCCATAAAATTATCTATCTGGATGTCCAGGCTATTGGTTGTCCAGACCACCGGGACGTCTATGTTTATACCACATTTTCAACTAAAATTTTGTCCAGAACAAGATCATTTGGACGTGGGAGGGATAAATCTTGTAATAGACTGGCCACCCAGAAATGGCAACAGAGCAGTGGGGCACCTTACAGGGCACTGTTGTGTGAACTTCACAAAAAGGGTATCAGATAAACATGTCACCAGAACTCCCTTATAGGTTATGGTGAGCCCCACAGAACACCCCCAAAACCCACTATACCCACCTGTCTACAAACCTATTAGCCCTTATGGCTGCAGGTGGCACCTATATGACAGAGTAGGGTTTGGGGTGGTTTTGAACATAAGAACATAAGATGCGCCATCTCCGGATCAGACCTTCGGTCCATCAAGTCCGGCGATCCGCACACGCGGAAGCCCTCCCAGGTGTACACCTGGCATAATTTGTAGTCATATAAATTCGTATTATCAGAAGAAGTATATATGTGCCTGCTGCTCTTTACTTTCCATAAACGGAGAAACGGGATATCTGTATGAAGCAGTGAATAATATTTGTTCCTGGATGCAGGGATCTGCACTAGGTTTTTGACTGCAGTCCGCAGCGATTTTTTTGCAGTACTATTAGATACGACTGATAATTAAAAGTGCCTTGCCTACTATGAATGTTTAAATCAAATTTTAAGATATTTGATATTTGATAATATTTAAAACTAATACGGAGTTTTGTGAGACCTAGGATGTATTTCTCTATGGCAACTGAGTATTTGCCATAGAAAGTTTCCTCAGAGTAATCTGGAGAAACACTGAGGTCTCTTTCTCCGTTTATGGAAAGTAAAGAGCAGCAGGCACATATATACTTCTTCTGATAATACGAATTTATATGAATATCATTTTGGTGTGACTGAAACTATTGAAGATATTCAGCTTGTGTAGAAATTGATTTTATAATTTGTAGTCAGCAAACCAAACCAAAAAAGGAAAAACCAAAGGTCCAACTGTCTGCAGTAAAAAACAATACAGAACAAACAAACCAAAAACTGCAGATTTTGTACACAATGCAGGCAGACTTTATTTATAACAAGTAAATCATTGATTAAAAACCTTTTACCAGGCAGGGTCCCTTGCCTGGTAAAAGGTTTTTAATCAATGATTTACTTGTTATAAATAAAGTCTGCCTGCATCGTGTACAAAATCTGCAGTTTTTGGTTTGTTTGTTCCATAATTTGTAGTCACCCATATCCTTCTATGCACCTCATAAGGAGATGTGCATCTAGTTTGCTTTTAAATCCTAGGACGGTCGATTGCGCAATAACCTCTTCGGGGAGAGCATTCCAGGTGTCCACCACTCTCTGTGTGAAACAGAACTTCCTGATATTCGTCTTGAATTTGTCTCCCCTCAGCTTCATTTTGTGTCCTCTTGTACGTGTGCAAGTGGACAATGTAAATAGTTTTTTCTGCTCTATTTTGTCAATTCCTTTCAGTATTTTGAAGGTCTCGATCATATCCCCTAGCAGACTCCTTTTCTCAAGGGAGAACAATCCCAGTCTTGTGAGTCGATCTTTGTATTCCAGTTTCTCCATACCCGTTATTAGCTTTGTTGCTCGCCTCTGCACCCTCTCCAGCAGTTTTATATCCTTCTTTAGTTTGGGGGACCAGTGTTGGACGCAGTATTCCAAGTGGGGTCTGACCATTGCTCTATAAAGCAGCATTATGACCCTCTCCGATCTACTCGTGATTCCCCTCTTTATCATGCCCAACATCCTATTTGCTTTCTTTGCTGCCGCCACATATTGTGGTTAGAGTGGCTTATGGGCCTGGGTCCTTGTCTCTATTGTTCACTAAACCACTGGCCAGGCTATTTAAGCCACCTGTGTGCAGCTCTACTATGCTTTCCTATACCACTTGCTTATGTTCTGGATATAGGTATGTACTTATTTATTCTGATCTTTGTGGGGGAGTGAGGGGGGTCAGTGAACACTAGGGGAGTGTGTGGGGGTCTTTACTTTGTCTCTGCAGTGGTTATCTGGTCATTTTGGATATCTTTTTGGCACTTATATCTGTTTTTACAATATCTAACTCACAACGTTTAAGTTTAATCCAGGATGTCTAGTAAAACATTTGATTATCCCTGTAGGACAACTAAGTTTAGGTCAGCCCCATCCTACCCACATACTGCCCTAACTATTCCTCCAGATACATCCCTTTCAGCTCTGGATGCACAGCTGCATTCAGAGGCATAAAATGTCCCACGACACGTCCAGAAAGTCAGTTTGACAAAACCACACCAAACCCTACTCTGTCAGGTATCGGCACTTGGATAACCTGTCTAACTAATAGAGGCAAATGTGGAAGAAATGAATTGTCCATTGGCAGCAAAAGAAATCCAGGGCATTCTTTATATAAGATGCCAGGTTCTGACGGACTTACTAGAGAGTTTTACAATTATCCATACTGATTTGATCCCTACCCCATTGTAATCTATCTTTCACTCTTATAAATAAGACATACAGTGGAACCTTAGTTTACGAGCATAATTCGTTCCAGAAGCATGCTCGTAAACCAAGTTACTCGTATATCAAAGTGAGTTTCCCCATAGAAAGAAAGGGAAACTCATTTGATTCGTTCCCCCCTGACCACCGGCGCTGCTCCCCCCCCAACTCCACCACATCCCCAAAAGACCCCCCCATCTCCGAGGCCACTGGTGCGCTTCCACATCTCCCCCCACCATGAACCGGCATTGCTCCCCCTGGCAAACGCTCCCCCCCCTGCGCGAACTGGCATCCCCCACCTGCCCATACTGAAAGCTTACCCCCAATGTGGCACCGGCATGCAGTTCCAACCCACGGGAGGTGCTGGTGCCCGTGCTCGAAGATTGTGCCTCTCCTCTGACTGGGCCTTGAGCATCTGAGCATGCTCAAGGCCTTCTGGCTCCCACCTCTTTCCGAGATTCTCAGAGAGAATGAGAGCCACCATTCTGTGGAAGTGGGCCATCGCCTGGAGGGAGTAAGTATCCCTCTGGCCAGCCTGAGAGAAATATGTCGGGAGGATCCGGGTGGGCTGGGGGTGGGGGGAAGGTCAGGGGTGTGGGGTTGGCGGGGGATCAGGGTGGGAGGTTCTCCTGCTGGGGATCTCTCCTGCTGGGGATGTTAAGGGGGTGCCGGCAGGAGGGAATGGGCATCTCTTCTTTCGAGGATTGTTTTGGGGGTTGCAGCAGGAGGGATTTGGCATCCCTCCTGCCAGAGTTTGTTTCGGGGGTTCCGGCAGGAGGTAGTGTGCATCCATCCTGCTTCGGGCAGTGTGTGTGTGTGTTCCAGGATTCTCTGTCGCAGCCACTCAGCTGATCTCAGTAGGTCGATTTCCTTGCCATGAACAGTTTAGTGGCCGTGTCTATATGAAAAGTAGGCCAGCATTTCAATGGCCTACATTTCAAGCACCTATCACAGCCTAAGGCCACTTCCAGGTGAAAACACACAAATGTCCAGTCTTGGGTGAGCTTAAGTGTCCCTAGGCACCTCCCTGATCTGAGACAGACGCCTACAGTGTAGCTAGCCTAAGTCTGGTTTTTTTTTTTTTTTTTAGAAAACGTGCATCCCGATTGACTGGTTAGACACTAGTAGGCCACCCACCGCTGCCTATAATAAGGACACCATTTATAAAATATGCCTCAGAGGATCTCTAATTAGAAAATGTATGATATAAAACAAACTAAGGCCGGTACTGGGCAATTTTGTGCGATCTGTGTCCCATACATGGTGATTTGGTTTAGGATGAGCTGGGGAGGGCTTCAACTGAAGCTCCAGTGATTTGGAACCTGGGGACAGTGCTGGGCAGACTTTATGGTCTGTATCTCACAAATGATAGGATGGTTAGGATAGGCTCGAGTTAGCTTCAACGGCAACTCCGGTAGTGGGACCTATGGTCCAAAATATTAAAGAAAATAAGATAATCTAACCGTGAATGTATAATTCATTCAACTACTGGGTAAACTGGATGGACTATTCAGGTCGTTATCTGCTGTCAGTTATTAAGGCCCTCTTTTACTAAGGTGCGCTAACCGATTAGCATGTGCTAAACGCTAACGCATGCATATTAGTCTATAGACACATTAGCATTTAGCATGTGCTAATTGGTTAGCATACCTTAGTAAAAGAGTGGGTATTTTGTAAAATACAGGGGAACTGCAAACTTCCCAACCTGGACATCCAGTTTCCCATTTAGAGCTACTTTGCAAAATGGGGTTTTACATACAAGAAAATGAATAGCAGGATAAGAAGCCTTTATTTTTAAGCCTTGGCTGATGAGCAGTGGAAGAGGAATAGAGATATAAAACATGACTCTATGACTCCAAGAGAGGCTAGTCTCTCATGCTGTTGTGAGGTGATGAGTGCACAGATCCTGTGCTAGTTTGGATCTGAGCAACAGGAAGTGGTGACCTTGTAATGTCATGTACCCGATCACATCTCAAGCCATACTGGTTGGGAAATATTGCACTAAAATAACATCATACTAGCTCTCAACAAATGCATTTGTGTGTGTAAATAAATAAACTAATACAACTTTTGGTAGATATGTAAATGTAGAAAGGCAAAAATGTTGGTTACTGCGAGGAGTTACACTATACATGCCTGGAATGAACTCACATTTTGGTTCTTGCTTTTGCCAAATCACTGAGTAAAAAGCAGAGTAGCAATATCAGAGGCATAAATATCTAAAGGCACTGGGTTAGGGCCAAGGCAAAGGAAGCAGAAACAATAATAAACTTGCTATTTTCCTTTATCTTTCTGACCAATTACAAGCACGGGATAACAAAATTGCATTTCTGCACTCTGTCCGAAGGTCTACAGGATCAGAGGAGGCATCAAGGCCTCAGGTACTGAGGTAAAAAACACTTCGAGGCAGCAAGAGACATCCAAGACATTTGAGTTTAGTTACTATTTCATATACCACCTTTGAGAAAATCCTTTCAGGGTGATTTACAAGAAATATTAAATGTTACTAGTTAATAATGTAAGAAAGGAATATGAAATACAATCCTCTATAATAAAACCCCTAAGTGCGCATGCACACTTACAACGTCGTGTTCCCGTGATGTGTGCCTCCGTGCTGAATTCGATTGGAGGCGGGCTTGCGGCGCGTGCAGCTTAGAATTCAGCGGCGGTTTGTGTCAGCAAGACTGCGAGGTGTCCCACTGCACTGCGAGGTGGTAAGAAGCGGCGGTTTGTGTCATGCTGGTAAGAAGTGGAAGGGGGATGGAAAGGGGGCTGCTTTGGGGGGAGGGGTATGCTAGGGGGGCAGACAGCAATCATGTGTCCCATGCTGGTAAGAAGTGGAGGGGGAAAGGGAAAGGGGGCTGCTTTGGGGGGATGCTGGACAGGGGGAGCAGGAAAAGGAGCAGGCCTACTGCTAGACAGGGGGATCAGGTAAGAGGTGCTGCTGGATGGGGGGGGTAAAAGGAAGGGAGAAGGCCTACTGCTGGACAAGGGGAGCAGGGAAGAGGTGCTGCTGGACATGGGGGAGGTAAAAGGAAGAGAGAAGGCCTACTGCTGGACAGAGGGAGCAGGGAAGAGGTGCTGCTGGATAGGGGGGGAAGTAAAACGATGGGAGAAGGGCTGCTGCTGGACACGGGGGAGCAGGCAAGGGGTGGTGGACAGCCAAGGAAAGAGAGAGACAGAAAGAAAGAAAGAAAGACAGACAGACAGAAAGCAGCCAAGGAGAGAGAGAGAGAGAGAAAGAAAGACCCGGTTTGGATGTCAATAGAAGTAAAGAGGGCGATAAAGGACAAAAAAGTATCCTTCCGGAGATGGAAAAAGGATCCAACAGAGGAAAATCACCAGGCGCACAGGAAATGCCAAAAGGAATGCCACCGGGAGGTTAGAAAAGCAAAGGGGAAATACGAAGAGGGGCTGGCCAGGGAGGCGAAAAACTTCAAGGCATTCTTCAGTTACGTAAAGGGGAAGCGACCAGCGAGAGAGGAAGTGGGGCCGTTGGACGATGGGGACAGGAAGGGAGTGGTTAAGGAGGATAAAGAGGTAGCTGAGAGGTTGAACACGTTCTTCTCGTCGGTTTTCACGAGCGAAGACACATCTAATATACCGGACTCAGAAGAGCTCATGAGTGGGGAACAGGCTGAGAAACTAGAGCACATAGAGGTAAGTAAGGAGGATGCCCTCAAACAGATAGACAGGTTAAAATGTGGCAAATCACCGGGCCCGGACGGGATCCACCCAAGGGTTCTGAAGGAACTAAGACAGGAAATAGCGGGCACAATCCAGCATGTTTGCAACCTATCCTTGAAAACTGGTGAGGTACCAGAGGACTGGAAATTGGCAAATGTCACACCCATCTTCAAGAAGGGATCGAGGGGTGACCCCGGGAACTACAGGCCTGTGAGCCTAACTTCAATTATAGGGAAGATGGTGGAAGCTATGATCAAGGACGCCATTTGCGAGCACATCAAGAGGAATGGCCTACTGAGAACAAGCCAGCATGGATTCTGCAAGGGAAGGTCATGCCTAACGAACCTTCTGTACTTCTTTGAGGGAATAAGCAGTCGGGTGGACAATGGGGAGCCCATAGACATCATTTACCTCAATTTTCAGAAGGCTTTCGACAAGGTGCCACATGAAAGGCTACTTAAGAAGCTGTGGAACCACGGGGTGGGAGGGGATGTGCACAGATGGATCAAGCACTGGTTGTCGGGTAGACTGTAGAGGGTTGGAGTAAAGGGTCAATTTTCTGACTGGCGGGGAGTCACAAGCGGTGTGCCACAGGGATCGGTGCTGGGGCCGTTGCTTTTTAACATATTCATAAATGACCTGGAAAAGGAGGCAAAGTGTGAGGTTATAAAATTCGCAGACGATACCAAACTGTGCGGCAGAGTTAGGACCAGGGAAGAGTGTGAGGACCTACAAAGGGACCTGGACAAGCTGGAAGACTGGGCAAACAAATGGCAAATGCGCTTCAACGTGGACAAATGCAAGGTCATGCATATAGGGAAAAAGAACCCGTTGTTCAGCTACAAATTGGGGGGGGGGTATTGTTGGGAGACAGCAGACTCGAGAGAGACTTGGGTGTGTTGGTGGATGCATCACTGAAGCCATCTGCACAGTGCGCAGCAGCCTCGAAAAAAGCCAACAGGATGCTGGGCATCATAAAGAAGGGCATAACAACCAGAACACGGGAAGTCATCATGCCATTGTATCGAGCGATGGTGCGTCCGCATCTGGAATACTGCGTTCAGTATTGGTCGCCACACCTCAAGAAGGACATGGCGGTACTTGAGAGAGTCCAAAGGAGAGCAACGAGAATGGTAAGAGGGCTGGAACACTGCTCATACGCCGAGAGGCTGGAAAGGCTGGGGCTCTTCTCCTTGGAGAAAAGGAGGCTCAGGGGAGATATGATAGAGACCTTCAAGATCATGAGGGGCGTAGAGAGGGTGGATAGGGACAGATTCTTCAGACTAAAGGGGACAGCAAATACAAGGGGGCATTCTGAGAAACTGAAGGGAGATAGGTTCAAAACAAATGCAAGGAAGTTTTTTTTCACCCAGAGGGTCGTGGACACTTGGAATGCACTACCAGAGGAAGTGATCAAGCAGAGTACGGTCCAAGGATTCAAACAGGGATTGGACAGATTCCTGACGGATAAAGGGATCGTGGGATACTGAGGGAGGAGCTGGGATGTAACACAAGTATAGAATGTTAACCAGGTAATGAGTATAAACCAACCAGGTCGTGCATGTGCAAGACTGGAGGGCTAGGACTTCGATAGGAAGGCAGGACTTAAACGAGATACCAAGGTGGCAAGGGAGCCCCTTCTAGTGATTCAGACAGGTCGTGACCTGTTTGGGCCGCCGCGGGAGCGGACTGCTGGGCAGGATGGACCTATGGTCTGACCGGCAGAGGCACTGCTTATGTTCTTATGTTCTTAAAGACAGACACACACATCTATTCTAGCACCCGTTAATGTAACTGGCTTAAAGACTAGTTCCAAATAAAAAAGTAAAAGGGGTGGTGGACAGCCAAGGAAAGAGAGAGACAGAAAGAAAGAAAGAAAGACAGACAGACAGAAAGCAGCCAAGGAGAGAGAGAGAGAGAGAAAGAAAGACAGACACACACATCTATTCTAGCACCCGTTAATGTAACTGGCTTAAAGACTAGTTCCAAATAAAAAAGTAAAAGATCCAAGGAATGAGAATTGCAAAGCAGACCCAACACACAGCATTCCCTGTTAACTCAGGTGGCTTCAAAGAGACAGTAAATTGAAGGAATTAAAAGTTGCCACAAACACCTGGCTTTTTGATGAGGCCTTGGGCTCCTAACTGTTTAATCTGAAAATTCAACTCTATCTATCTGGCATGAAACCACTGAACCCAGTATGAATACGAGTTTACATTAAGTACATAACCATAACCTTACTGGATCAGACCAATGGTCCATCTAGCCAAGTATCCCATATTCACGGAGGCCAATCCATGTCACAAGTATCTGGCAAAAACCCAAATAGTAGCAGCATTTCATGCCACCAATCCAGGGCAAGCAGTGGCTTCCCCCATGTCTGTCTCCTCCAGCAACTTGTCCAAACCTCTTTTAAAACCAGCTACATTAACTGCTCTTACCACAACCTCTGGCAATGCGTTCCAGAACTTAACTATTCTCTGAGTGAAAAAATATTTCCTCCTATTGGTTTTAAAAGTATTTCACTGTAACATTGAGTGTCCCCTAGTCTTTGTAAATCTTGATGCAGTAAAACAATTGATCCATTACTCAGGTTTTGTAGATTTCAATCGTATCTCCCCCTCAGCCTCTTTAGTCTTTCCTCATTCGAGAGGAGTTCCATCTCCTTTTTAATCTTGGTCGCTCTTCTTTGAACCTTTTCTAGTGCCGCTATATCTTTCTTGAGATAAGGAGACCAGAATTGAGCACAATACTGCAGACGAGGATGTACCACTGAGCGATAAAGAGGCATTATAACATTCTTAGGGGTCTTTTTATTAATTTGCGCTAACCGATTTAGTGCATGCTAAAGATTTGCACGTTAAATGCTAAGGTGCCCATAGAATATAATGGATGCCTTAGCATTTAGCGCACGCTAATCTGTAGCATGCACTAAATTAATTAGCATGCCTTAATAAAAGGACCCCCTAATCTTGTTTGAAATACCGTTATGTTATTGTGAAATTTATTTTTTGGGGTGTGAATGTTTTGCCCTATCCTTTCTGATATTGTAGTACTTTTCTGTTTCTATTGCTTAAAGAATGTGCGCCACCCACTTCTGCTTGTCATGTGGGGTGGTATAGAAATTTTAAATAAACGATAAACCTTAAACAAGACTAAGGGCTCCTTTTACGAAGGTGCGGTAGCGGTTTAACACGCATAATACAGCACACAAAACTGCTGGCTGCGCTAGCCGCTACCGCCTCCTCTTGAGCAGGAGGTAGTTTTTAGGCCAGCCGGGGGGGGGTGGGGGGTGGGGTTAGCGCGTGATGAAAAGTCACGTGCGCAGCTTCATAAAATCTCAGGAGGCACACTGGGCCTAATGGGGATGCTGTTGTTAGGTGACATCAACGTGCTTGAGTCCTAGAGGCTTGATGAATTGTGGATCTAAAAGGAAATCAGTTTTGTGTTAGTCCGGAAAGGTCCTCCAGCATCATCTCCATGGTTGTTTTCAACATGTCCAACCATGTGATTGCAGGTCGGCCTCTTCGCCTGGTTCCTTCAATCTTCCCAAACATGAAGTCCTTCAATGATCTCTTTCTTCTGATGGTGTGACCAAAATAAGACTTAGAACATGTTAGCAGCTTGCCTGACACATAGACAAATTGTCTGAAATAAGTTTTAAGAATGATAAAGGAATATTGGAAATGTTATAAAATGTTAATGTATATTCAGAAATGAATGTAAACAGAACAAAAGTAATTTCTGAAACTTTTTTCTTTGTCTAACTTTTAAACACCTCCTTTGTTAATTTTGATTGGTTGAGAAACTGATGATGTCATACTGAGCCAAAGGTATATAATGGGGGTGTTTCGAAATATTGAACTGAGCTCGCCAGCATTTTGGCAACTATAACGACCTCCCACTAATGCAACTTGCCTTGGGATGTCCATGATAGCACAATAGCAACAATAAAATTGAATAGAGCCTTGCATTGGTGTCCCATTTCATATTTTTTTGTTATTTACACACCTTGAGCTTACTGAGTGCACGGGTGTCCAAATTCCCATGCTCAGAGTGACATAGCTGGTTTGATTTATTTTAATTATGAGCCCTCTATAAACAAAAACATACCTATACTATCTAAATATATAAGCAACATGCAAGCCTGAAGGCTACTGAAGTGGTGTACATTCAGGTACAATAGGCATTTTTCTGTTCCTGGAGGACTCATAATTATGAAATGAAAGAATTAAAGAAGAATTTAAACCTCGTTCCCTACGTTTAAAGTCCACTGCACTAACCATTAGGCTACCCCTCTGCTCTGCCTAGACATACCTCGTATGTGTGGCCATTTTTCTCAAAATAATGCCAGGCAGACTACCCTATCCTTGGTTTTTTGCCATTTATAAGTTCAATGTTTCATTTTAGAAAATGGCTATTTACTTTGAACATTCTCAGCACAAAAATGTCCATCTCACAGCCATTTTGAACAAAAAAAATCTGGATTTTTTTTTTTTTTTGAAAATGGCTATGACATAGATATTTTTTTTGGACATAATGGGCCATGTTCTATAAATGGCATCTTGATTGTAGGTGGTGGTAGGTGTCCTACCGCTGTCTAACCAGCCAGTCAAGAAGCATGTTTTCTATTTTAAAAAAAACAACCCAAGGCAAGCCGCCTACACTGTAGGTGTCTGCTGCAGGTACAGGGAGGCACCTAGGGATGCTTAAGTGCGCCCAAGGCTGGGCGTTGCCGTGGTTTCACCTGGAAATGGCTTTAGGTGAGCTTAAGGCATCTCCCTAGGGCCACGATAGGCACCTGAAATGTAGGCCAGCAAAACGTTGGCCTATATTTCAAATAGAAACTGCCACTAAATTGATTGTGACAAGGAAATCTCCCTGCCACAATCAGCTGAACCAGGGAAATCCCGAACCCCACCACAAGTTGGCCATCAGGAGGGATGCCAACTCCCTCCCTCCGCCACCCCTGAACCCTCCATACTGTCTGCGGCAGAAGGGATGCCCACTCCCTCCTGTCACAAAATGCGAAGCAATCCTTGGTAGGAGGGATGCCCACTTCCTCCTGCCTTACCCCTCCAAACCCCCCATGATCCCCTAGGACCCCCCAAGCCCCCTCCCCCCGGGCCCCCTGGAACTTTTTAAAATCAAGGCCAGCCAGAGCAATGCCTACTCCCTCTAGCCGGCAGACCCATCTCTTCAGAATGGTGGCCCTTCCCCTTCCTGGTGTATCCTGGGATACACTGGGGAGGGGCCTAAGGCCCTGATTGGCCTAGGTGCCTAAGGCATCTCCCATAGGGGCTTTAGGCACCTGGTCCAACCAGAGTCTCAGCTCTCCTTTCCAGTGCATTCTGAGATGCACTGGAGTGACCTAAGACTCCAATTGGCCAGATTCCTAAGGCACCTCCTGCCGGGGAATGTTTTGCGGCTTGCAGCAGGAGGGATTGGGCATCCATCCTGCTGGGGATTGTTTTGTGGTTTGAAGCAGGGAGAGTGGGCATCCCTCCTGCTGCAGACAGTGTGTGTGTGTATGTGTGGTTCAGGGGTTTCTTGCTGCTGCTGCTCAGCTGATCATAGCAGACAGATTCCCTTGCCATGATCAGCTCAGCGGCAACTTGATTCTCTAAATGGTGTCTGTGACATGGATGCCGATTATTGAATCTGGGTGGTTTAAGTGAGGTTAAGCAGTTAGATACGATTTTATATAGGATGCCTGTGTGCAATTCTCAAATCTGCTTAGGCGGCTGCTAAGACTGGGCATCTTATATAGAATCAGACCCTATAAGCAGGAACTCTTTTTTGACTTAGAAGGTTTTTTTAAAAAAATTCCCCTCCATGGTCGTATAGGTACTGTGTATACTTGCATTTTCGATAAAGTGGTCATGTACTTCACAATTCTTCACAAACTATACCTCTGGAAGTATCTACTTGTGTCTACTTAAAACTACTATTTTTAGAAGCATTTCAATAAAGTTGAAACATTGAATGCTGTACTGTAATGATTTATTTAAAATGCGGTTATTCACCTGTAACCCAACATGCTTGTAAAAGTCCTGTTTGTCATATTTTGTGCATGTTATTACTGTAATGCTGCCTAGATTAACATTTAATAACCTTTTTTGAATAAGATTTTATTGTAGGAAGGTGATTAATCTATATTACACAGTTCATTGGATAGATAAAAGACGTGATATCATTAAATTTTCATTTAAAATTTACATTTAAATTTCATTTTCACTATACCCATAAGATACATTCAAATAATTTAAACTAGTCTAGAAAAACATTAGGTATATAGATCTTCTGAAATGCAAAATTAGAGTTTAACGTTAGTAAAAATTAAGTCATCTCCGGCGAATGTGTACCAGAAATGATGAAAAAAGCCTTTGAAAGTAGAGTGAAAAGGGCCTGGGTCAGTTTGCATTCCAGAAGGCTTCCTTTAATGGCTCGAATACGCCGAGGTTGCATTAAAAGGTATTATATTAGGAAAGTTTTTACTTTTGAAAAAGTTTTACCTTAATAATAAAGTTTTAAACGTTCATCATGAAGGGTTTAAGACTATTACCACTAGGAGAGTGTTCCGATAATAGCCTCCACCTATATAAGTTATTTGTTTCTTAATAAGTAGACATCTGTAATAATTATTTAAGTCTTTTAACTCTAAGGCATCTAGAAATACTTAACATGAAATGAAGTGCAATGGAATTAAGTCAAATTGAAAGGAAATAAGGTACCCTCGGGTGGCCCCTTAGAGTTTTCATTGATAGCAAGAATGAGTAAGTCTTAAATTAAAAATTATAAAATTATAAAGATTCATGGCATGTTTAATATATATTGTTTTTCCCTTTATTCTTATAGTATTTGTAATTGCAAAACATCTATTTCATGAAGAAGCTCTTTTCATAGAGTCAGAGCAAAACGGAGATCCTCCGTCGTATCACTTCCGGATGGCCGGGTAGAAAACTACACCCGAGCTAAGTACTATAGATAAAATCCCAAATAAGGGCGCAAGTATATACATATATATGCATAGTTCACACAATGCTACTTTCATTGGTGCCCATAGAAGCAATTGTATTTAAAGAATAATAGAAAAAGTTTCCATACAAAATAAAATTAAAAGCTAAAAATCAAAAAGAGACATTTGGCCCGATGATAGCACGCATCTAGGTTATTAGCCAAGACTGGTTCTAATGGGCACTTGAGATCCATAACCTCTATTTCAAATATCGTCTGCATAGACATTCTTGATGTAGCATTAGCCTATTTCTAGGAGTTATTAGTGTGTTGCATTAGAAATAAACGAAGGTATAATTATCCCCTTTAGCCATGTTAGAAAAATGACTATTCCCTTCTGGTGGTTTGATTATAATTAAAAGCATTCAAATTAGAAAAAAAAGTTTTTAAAATTGAGAGCATTTTTGTTTTTGTGTTATGATTGAAATAAAAAGGCTGTATTTAATATGCATATTTAGAAAAAGACATCCATCACTCCTTTTCTCCCTGATCCATAAACGTGGTTTGGAAAACTACAGAAACTGTAGTCAGAATCCAGCAGAGCTAGTGACTGGGTGTTGGAGATATGGAATAGCAAATTTCTCATACGCTGTAAAGTGGCATTAATGCCCTGCAATAACTCTGAGTCTTACTAAGCAGCGTAAGAGCATTTTTCTGCGGGCTGGCAAGGTAAATATTCCGACGCTCACAGGAATTCAATGTGCTTCAGAGCATTTACCTCACCAGCCCACGGTAAAATGCTCTTACACTGCTTAGACTGAAGATTAGACAGAATAGGGGGTATCAGATTTTCCTTTACCATGTTAAAAAGAAATAACACAATGCTTTATTATGAAATGTTTTAGCAACCTTTGCCACAGGATTGTGAAATAGTTTGAGTAACAGTCGTTATCAAATGCTTCACAATTCACAGTAATATTTTATACCTGAGGGTAGAACTTCTTCCTGTTCACAGTAAAAAGGGTTTCATGAAAAATATCATTTTTCAGCTTTTATCCTGCACAGAACAAATGTCGGGCAATTTTGGAAAATGAAAAAGGAGCTCCTCGTTGCACATTGTTTTTTTCTCCTGGCAATTGCAGAGACCAAGTTTAAAGAATCAGCTTTAACTGGTAAGGTGTTACTGGATTATTTTTTATTATAAAATTTTAATTTCTAATTTATATTCTGCATATCCTACAATTCTATGTGGATTACACATTATTCAGGTACTCATGCATTTTTCCCTAACTGTCCCGGTGGGCTCCCACTCTTATCTAATTTAATCTAATCTAATACTTGGTTTTATATACCGAGACTTCAATCTAAGAGTGCTTGACTCGGTTTCCAATAGTTAGATTAAGCTGAAAGAAACATATTAATTGGATCTTAAAAGGGTTAATTACCAAAGTGTTTGGCAAACAAAATAGTTTTCAAAGCCTTGCGAAAGGAAGAAAGGGAGCCGAAGCGTCTCAGGAAAATCATTCCAAAGTTGTGTGAATTTATAGGACAAAGAGAAGCCAAAGATGTTGGTTCTTTTTATACCTTTACTAGATGGGCAGGAAAGCTTAAGTTGTTGATCTCCTCTTGCAAAAGAGAATCTATAAAGATTCCAAGATAAAGGAACTAAAGGAATGAAAATACCAAGAAGAATTTTAAAAACAACACAGGCACACTTGAACTGGACTCTAAGATACAAAGGGAGCCAGTGGAGATTGAAGAACAATGGTGTCACGTGATCAAATTTACACTTCCCAAAGATCAGCCTGGCAGCAGTATTCTGGACCAATTGTAATCTGGAAAGACAAGTTTTTGTAATACCGAGGTAAAGGGCATTACAATAGTCAAGATGAGATAAACTAATCGATTGGACCAAAATGGAATAGTGGTGTTGGTGAAAAAGGTGCGTAGATTGAAAAAACATTTCTTAATAACAGAGCTAATGTATCTAGGAATGGGGATTAAGTGACTTGCCCTGGGTCACAAGGAGCAGTGTGGGATTTGAACCCACAACCGTAGGGTGCCAAGGCTGTAGCTATAACAACTGCACCACATACTCCCACTCTCCCATATAAGAAATATATACACTGTACCACACATTCCCATAAAAAAAAAATATATATTCTATAAATGGTGCCTTAGGTTAGGCACCTAACTTAAATGCTGTTCAAAAAAAATAAAAATACAAGAGTTAAAAAAATGTAGGCGGCTACAAGCACCTAAAAAAAGGCACCTGCATCATGGCTATGAAGGCGCTTTATAACACCTAATGCCACTATAGGCATGGCTAACGCCAAAAGTGGAGTTAGCCATCATAAAGCACCTCCATAGCTGTGATTCACATGAAAGGAAGGCGCCGGCTATGTAGGCATTGAAAACCATGGCCTATATTTCCGGCACCTACCTTTCTCAAAGTTGTGATTCTATAAACAGGGCCGGTGCATGATTGACATGCGATCGGCGGATGTTTTTTAGGCAACCACCGATACTGGTGTCATTTGTAGAATCCGTCCCTCAATGCTTACAAAATAGGTAAGGGCTCATGCACTAATTTTTGTTAATGGCTATGTGCTAATGTAATGGCAGAATTAGCGCATGGCCATTAATTAGGAAAACAAAGATTGGTCAATTTCCAACTATGGTAGGAATGGCCTTAGTGCATGGGAAAGACTCACTTAAGGGCATGGTAAGGCCGCTTTCTACCACAGCTTTGTAAAAGGACCCCATGGAGGGGCATTTTCAATATAATGTCCAAGTACAATTGTAATAAGGTAGAAGAACCCAATTTGGAGAGATAATAATAAAGTGATGAAAAACCAATCCTTCTCAAAAGAATAATAGTGAGACACAAATGTGTATCCTATGGAGGAAAGCTTTAGAATAGCTATGAGAGCTCACTTTTGAATATGACCACAAAACAATGGCTCTTCATGAACACTCACACTTATCTTTATAATCCTCCTTTGTTTATGTGATAAACCAAACTCAATAATCCTAGTTACCTCATGTATTCACTAAAAATGTCTTCATATCCAAAGTTCAAATAATTAAACTGCTGTGAAAAATAACCCCTGAAATTTTCTTTAAAAACAATAGTACTTATCTGAACATATAATTCATCCAACAGAGCACTCTGTTTCAGAGAATCCTTCCCAGGGATAAAAATATTTCCACCGTCACCACAATCTGATATGTACCAGCATTAAAAGATTTCTGTTAAGTGAATTGCAAAGAGAGGTGTGGTATCCAATTGTAGACATTTAGGGCCAAATTCTGTATAGGAC
Organism: Geotrypetes seraphini; assembly: GCF_902459505.1. Taxonomy (NCBI): domain Eukaryota; kingdom Metazoa; phylum Chordata; class Amphibia; order Gymnophiona; family Dermophiidae; genus Geotrypetes; species Geotrypetes seraphini. The sequence continues at coordinate 147,805,259 of NC_047089.1, forward strand.
GCCCAGTCTCAGCAGCTGCCTAAGCAGCTTTTGAGAATCCCACACGGGTGTCCTATATAGAATCACCCCTAATCCTGCCTAACCAACCATGCCACAGGCACCAGTTACAGAAATGTGTTGCCGCTGAGCTGATGGCAGCAAGGGAATCTCCCTGCTGCGATCATCTCATCAGTCGTGGCAGAAAACTCCCCAAGGGGAAGGGGGATTCCGGCATTCCTCCTACCATTGATCTTAGGGGGGGGGGGGTTCTGTCAGGAGTGACTGGGCATCCCTCCTGCCGGTGATCTTCGGGGGATGGCAGCAGGAAGAATTGAACCCTCCTCCTGCCATGGACAAGGGGGGGGGGGTTCTGGGGTTCCAGTAGGAGGGACTGGGCATCCCTCCTACAGTTGATTTTTGGGGATGGGTGGGGAGTTTCTAGCAGGAATGACATTTGGGAGGGGGGGCTTCAGGTGTTCCAGCAGAAGGGACTAGGTATCCCTCCTACCAGCCAACTTCACTGGGGGATGGGTTCCCTGCCACGGTCACTAAACTGATTGCGGCAAGGAGATTCCCATGCTGTGATAAGTTCAGCAGCCATGTGTATTTGAAATGTAGACCAGCATTTTGCTGGCCTACATTTCATGCACCTATTGTGACCCTAAGGATATGCCTAGGGTTGCCTAAGCTGGTTTTAATGCCACTTCCAGGTGAAAACCACGCACATGCCTAGCTTTCGGTGAGCTGAGGCTGCCCTAGGCATCTCCCTAGGCTTGTGAAAATGCCTACAATGTAGGCATGTGGTCCTTGGAGTGTTTTTTTTTTTTTTTAAACGTGCATCCCAATTGGCTGGTTAGACAGCAGTTTGGATGCCTACCGCTGCCTACAATTGTTTATAGAATTTGCCCCTTAGCTGAAATTGTCTAGAACTCTCATCTAGAACATGGCAATTTTTAAATCGAAAAACTTTATATTTTTGTTGCACTAACATCCTTTTGCATAAAGAAGAAGTAGGTAGGCAAAGAACACATATTGTAAGAGAATTGCATTATGGAAACAAATTTTGTTTTCCTTGCATAACTGAGGACCATCAGTGTTTTCAGCAACTTTCAAATTAACATGGAGCGGCATTTTCGATATGACATCCAAGACCAACTGTAGACATATTGCTGAAAATGTCTGAAATTCTCATCCTGCTTTATCTGAGAGATCAAAAACAGAGATCTTGGTAGCTGGAATTTTTGTTAGTTCAATTGGCTTTGTTGACAGACTGGGAATGCTACCAATATGTATGTTTTTTTTTCCTAGACATCAAGTGCCTTGTTTAAATTTCCTGATTAGGATGTCTCTAAAGAGACACAGGGAAAGAGGAGAATTTCTATTATATCACCCTGTGGTTCTGCGATTGGGAGCTTTATTTTATTTAAATGTATTATTTTATTTAAATATATTATTAAATTTAAAGACAAAAAATATGTATTTTTGAATCATCCCATCTGTCTACATTTGTAACTACCAATAAGCCACCATTATCTCCACCAGTAGACCCAGCTTTATTTTATTTATTTATTAAAAATTTTAAATACCACATACAATTATGCAGTTTCCATAACACATACATATTAAAGCTGTAATCTATATATATAAAATCGGAGGTATGTATGTATGTATGTGTGTGTGTGTGTATGTGCCGCGATCACGCAAAAACGGCTTGACCGATTTGAACGAAACTTGGTATGCAGATCCCTCACTACCTGGGATGATATGTTCTGGGGGTCTCGCGGCCCACCTGCACACGTGGGCGGAGCTACAAACATAAAATCAGATTTCACCCATTCATGTCAATGGAAAAAATGTAAAAAGCTGCCATTCTCACAGTAATTCAAAAACGGCTTGACCGATTTGAACGAAGCTTGGTATGCAGATCCCTCACTACCTGGGGTGATATGTTCTGGGGGTCTCGCGGCCCACCTGCACACGTGGGCAGAGCTACAAACAGAACATCAGATTTCACCCATTCATGTCAATGGAAAAAATGTAAAAAGCTGCCATTCTCACAGTAATTCAAAAACGGCTTGACCGATTTGAACGAAGCTTAGTATGCAGATCCCTCACTACCTGAGGTGATATGTTCTGGGGGTCTCGCGGCCCTCCTGCACACATGGGCGGAGCTACAAACAGAAAATCATATTTTACCCATTCATGTCAATGGAAAAAATGTAAAAAGCTGCCATTCTCACAGTAATTCAAAAACGGCTTGACCGATTTGAACGAAACTTGGTATGCTGATCCCTCACTACCTGGGGTGATATGTTCTGGGGGTCTCGCGGCCCACCTGCACATGTGGGCGGAGCTACAAACAGAAAATCGGATTTCACCCATTCATGTCAATGGAAAAAATGTAAAAAGCTGCCATTCTCACAGTAATTCAAAAACGGTTTGACCGATTTGAACGAAACTTGGTATGCAGATCCCTCACTACCTGGGGTGATATGTTCTGGGGGTCTCGCGGCCCACAACTCTATGTTGCTTGCTCAAGGCTGGGTTCACCCAATAATTTATATGTTCTTGCTCCAGGAGGTGAAACTAAAATTGTTATTTATAATCACGTTTTGCGTTAGTTGTAATGTATTCATTTTGTCAAATATTTCACATTATAATTTGAATATTGTACTTTTTATTAAGCTGTAAAAAAATAATTTCATTCACCACTATAAAGTATCTTTATTTGAATCCATTTACAGTGTTATTGCTATAATTAAATACCCGTGCAACGCCGGAGCATCAGCTAGTAATAAATAACTGATATGTAAGGGACTGTTACTGATCATATTTTTTTTGGGGGGGGACTGTCCTCCCCCCTTTACAAAGCCACATTAGGCTTTTTTATCGCCAGCCATGGCGGTATTAACTCTGATGCTTATAAGAATTCTATAAGCGGATTAAAGCTGTCATTTGCGCTCAATCCAAGATGGCTGCTACCTGAATGATCGGGTACACGCCGCCGACCGAAGCACTCCTATTACCTGATCTTTCGCCGGTGACTGTTGTTTTCAGCCTGGTTACACTTGTCCTTTTGACACGATACGGAAGAGGAGAGGCAGGAGCTCTGCTGATGCCTCGCAGCGCTCTGAGGGCCCGTCCCTCTGCAACATTGAGGAGCTGCTTCGGAGGATGCAGGGAGCTGCGTCGGTGAGTCCAGTGGCCAGTCCGCTGAGGATCCCACGAGTAAGTGAGACTGACGGGATTCCTCTTGGGCCAGATACCACTCTTAGTCTGAGCACCGCCTCTTCCACCACAGTTGGCCAGCTCTCCCAGGGATCAGGAAACCCCGGAAGAAGGGGCGATACTTTCCCCAGAGGCAGGAGATTTAACATCCGAGAGCTTGGAAATGGAGATCCCAGTTCGGGTAATCTCCGGAGAAGACTCTGTGGGAATTAAAACAGCTGGAGGAGGACTGAGCCAGAAGGAACAAGGGCCAGAACATTCTAAGGAAGGTGAGAGACTTTGCACTCCCATGCAAGCTGCTTTTTGGGATAGGCCTGCTAAGGTGACCTTAGAAGCCCTTTGAGACCTGGTAGCAAACTTTGGGAAAGTAATTAGTCCTAATTTCCAACAGATTGAAAATAAACTTATCCATCATTCAGAAGAATTAGAAAAAATAAAATCTCAAAAAATGTAAGTCTCCCTCCAACTTAGGAATCAAGGAAACTCTTATATCTTGGCATCCCAAGTCCTCCAAATTTTCTTCACACTTCTACCTCTAACCCTCTGTTGTAGTTCCTTCCTATTTCTCCTACTGTAAACTGCGTCGAGCTCTACGAACGTGGAGATGATGCGGTATACAAACCTAAGGATTAGATTAGATTAGATTAGATTAGACTTCTAATAAATTACTTCAAAAGACTCAACTGGACATGGTTTCAGTAAAGAACTTTAGGAAATTATAATTAAAGATAATTCGAATCTTAGAAGAAAAGTGGAGTCATTAGAGAATCAACTGCATAGCAATAACTTGAGATTGATAAACTTTCCAAGAATAATTATGATTACACCTAGAGATATGCTTAGGAGATATTTATTAGAAATACTTGAAGTTCCAGAAGATAATCTTCCACTATTTTCTCAAGTTTGTTTTCTCTCCAGTAAAACGCATCAACAACAACTTGATGCTTAGGAGATATTTATTAGAAATACTTGAAGTTCCAGAAGATAATCTTCCACCATTTTCTCAAGTTTGTTATCTCTCCAGTAAAACGCATCAACAACAACTTGACCCTACTGAAGGACAAGCATTGAATATAACTGAGATCTTGGAGAAGTCAGACAAAGATGTGGTAACACCTGCAACTTTAGTAGCCACATTGGCTCTTTCTATAGATAAATCTTGGTTATTGAGACTATTTCTAAAGAATAAACAGAAGGAATTTCTTGGATGTAAAATTCAAATGTTCTCTGATGTTTCAAGGGACACTCAAAAACGTAGACATGCGGGGGGGGGGGGGGGCGCTGTTGAGCCCGACTGGGATGGTCGCTTGACAACTAGCTCCAGCAACCTTTCTTTACTTTTTGCTCTTTTGCTGCAATATTTTCGTTTTTCACCCCTCTAATTACCACCTTCAGCTGTATGAACTATGGCTTCAACTACTAAGGGCAAGCGACACAAGCCAGACCCACCTTCTCCGGCAAAAAACTCCAATTCAGAGACTTCTGATACTGCTGCATCTCCCTCCATGTCTGACTTGTGGGAAGCAATCAAAGCAGTTCAAGAACTTATGACAGACACCAAAGATGCAATATCGGAGCTTAAAGAAGATCTGGCAGTGATTCATACTGATCTGTCTTCATTTAAATCCAAATTGGCTGATTTAGAAATCAAATCGGCAACTACGGAGGCTAATGTTAAAGCGCTTCAGGGCCATGTGAAACGCACGCTGGCCCTGGAGAAAGATATGGAAGACGCGAGTAATCGTTCTCGCCGGAACAATTTACGTCTTTTGGGGGTCCTGGAAGGGCAGGAAGGAAACAATATGGTCACCTTCCTCGAAGCATTCATCCCCAAACTGCTGGATCTTTCATTCACCCACGACTTCGAGATTGAGCGAGCCCACCGGTCGCCATCTTCCAGGCTCCCACGCGACCGTCGACCGCGACCCATCGTGATGAAAATCCTGAGATACCCTCAAGTTCTTGCTATACAACAAAAAGCAAGATCTATGGCTCCTATTACTTATGAGGGTAACCGGATTCTTATTCTCCCGGATCTTCATAAGAACACAGTCAAAACCCGGCAGCAACTCCTAGCATTCCGTCCCCAGCTAAAGAAGATGGGCGCCCGCTTTGGCCTCTTTTATCCGGCGCGGATGCGGGTGACATATTTAAACCAAACATAAGACTTCACCGATCCGGAGCTCTTGGCCACCTACATAGAAGAAACTTCGCCCACCCCGATTGACAATGTGTGAGTCTGATCTGCCCTGCTCTGCTTGCAGACGCATGGCTGTGCTTTAAAGAGTGACTCTCTACTTCAGAGCAACGGAATTTTCCTGGGAAGGGGTAAAACCCGGACCTCGCGGATCTAAACCCGCACGGCCTTAAAAATTCTTCCGTCATTCATTGACAACTGCGGTTTCAAATTTCATGATTGCAGGGCCGCCTTTTCCACCACTATAGCTGCTACTGAGATGCCGGCAAGGAAGTTTAATATTGCTCCCCTCATCCTGGACTTGAACCCGTATCATTAGTCTCATAAACAGCTGCACTAAACTCTACACTATGTTCTTAGCTCGTAAAATTGTACGTTTTATAACTTATATTTTCTGTAGAGGTTATCAGTCTTTCACTCCTGCCACCTGTCAGGATCCATTTGCTAATATGTCTAAGCAAAACCAAAACCAGAAGCCCACTCATTTCTTATTCTTTTACCTATTCTCAATAAAATTGCTGAAAAGTGTGCTTTCCCTGGTCTTGAACCCAGCTCATCGGGGTCCCAGTCAACTGCCCTAACCCCTAGGCTAGAAGCCTAGCTTTAGCAGTTGCAAAAATTTTCAATCTTTTAGTCTCTGCATATCTTATGGCCCTTTAATTCCCATGGACCTACATCACAGCTTGGCTTTGACGGACCCTAATGCTGGGAAGGGAATAAAAGGGAGGATCCGTGATGTAAAACATATTTTCAATGCTGGGGAGAAAAGTGTGCTTTCGCTGGTCTTGAACCCAGCTCATCGGGGTCCCAGTCAGTTGCCCTAACCCCTAGGCTAGAAGCCTAGCTTTAACAGTGGCAAAAATTTTCAATCTTTTAGTCCCTGCTCCGCCCCCCCGATCCCGCAGGAGGACAATTTGATTAAAACAGACACAGCGCCAGCACTCGCCATTTTCCAGCAAGACCGGGCCGGCGTGGGAGCCCTGCTCCGCCCCCCCGATCCCGCAGGAGGACAATTTGATTAAAACAGACACAGCGCCAGCACTCGCCATTTTCCAGCAAGACCGGGCCGGCGTGGGAGCCCTGCTCCGCCCCCCCGATCCCGCAGGAGGACAATTTGATTAAAACAGACACAGCGCCAGCACTCGCCATTTTCCAGCAAGACCGGGCCGGCGTGGGAGCCCTGCTCCGCCCCCCCGATCCCGCAGGAGGACAATTTGATTAAAACAGACACAGCGCCAGCACTCGCCATTTTCCAGCAAGACCGGGCCAGCGTGGGAGCCCTGCTCCGCCCCCCCGATCCCGCAGGAGGACAATTTGATTAAAACAGACGCAGCGCCAGCGCTCGCCATTTTCCAGCAAGACCGGGCCGGCGTGGGAGCCCTGCTCCGCCCCCCCGATCCCGCAGGAGGACAATTTGATTAAAACAGACACAGCGCCAGCACTCGCCATTTTCCAGCAAGACCGGGCCGGCGTGGGAGCCCTGCTCCGCCCCCCCGATCCCACAGGAGGACAATTTGATTAAAACAGACACAGCGCCAGCACTCGCCATTTTCCAGCAAGACCGGGCCGGCGTGGGAGCCCTGCTCCGCCCCCCCGATCCCGCAGGAGGACAATTTGATTAAAACAGACACAGCGCCAGCACTCGCCATTTTCCAGCAAGACCGGGCCGGCGTGGGAGCCCTGCTCCGCCCCCCCGATCCCGCAGGAGGACAATTTGATTAAAACAGACACAGCGCCAGCACTCGCCATTTTCCAGCAAGACCGGGCCGGCGTGGGAGCCCTGCTCCGCCCCCCCGATCTCGCAGGAGGACAATTTGATTAAAACAGACACAGCGCCAGCACTCGCCATTTTCCAGCAAGACCGGGCCGGCGTGGGAGCCCTGCTCCGCCCCCCCCGATCCCGCAGGAGGACAATTTGATTAAAACAGACACAGCGCCAGCACTCGCCATTTTCCAGCAAGACCGGGCCGGCGTGGGAGCCCTGCTCCGCCCCCCCGATCCCGCAGGAGGACAATTTGATTAAAACAGACACAGCGCCAGCACTCGCCATTTTCCAGCAAGACCGGGCCGGCGTGGGAGCCCTGCTCCACCCCCCCGATCCCGCAGGAGGACAATTTGATTAAAACAGACACAGCGCCAATGGCGCGCCGCCGTTCGGCGTGCCGACGAAGGCGCACGACAAAGGCGCATGCGCCTTAGTGAGCGCCTTCGTGGAGCACCTGAGAGGAGCACCTGAGAGGAGCACCTGAGAGGAGCACCAGCGGACCTTGGAACCGGGAACACCAACGCCCCAGAGACCACTCCACCGGACCTCCTGCCGACTTCCATTATAAGGTAAGGAGCGAAAGATCCCCGCTCCTCCCCCTCCTCCAACCAGGACTCTAAGAGAGAACCATTCCCTCTACCTAACACTCCGAACACTCCGAAGCAGACATCAAACATGAAGCTCTCCCTGCATACACACAAACTAGCCACCCTTCTGATAATCCTCCTCATCTCTAGCTGGAAAACAACAGCAAACAACTTACCCACCACAACCTCAACCGCCAGTACAACCAACTTCCAAATTCCCAACAGAAGAATACTCACACCAAGAAACCCGAACCACCACACCAGCACTCAACACCCCATCACGGTCACCTGGAGAAGAAGATCAACACCTCCGAAAACAAAATCTCAACCAACTCCCACAACACTCATATACCCGGAAACAACTTACATTCCCCAGACCGACACGACCTCCCTTACATGTGCCTATGTTAACATCAGATCTCTAGGACCCAAAACAGAAAACATAAAAAATTGGATAAAAACAGAAAAACTTGACTGCCTATTCCTCACTGAAACCTGGTTAACCTCAGACACAGACCCTAGAATAAAAGAAGTATGCCCGCCAGGATACAAAATAACAGTAACCTGCAGAGAGAAAAAAAGAGGAGGAGGACTAGCAATAATAATCAAGAACTCCCTAACTCTAAACATACTTGAGAAAACATCCACTCCACAAATGGATTTCCTAGCGTGTCAACTCACAAACCCAACACTAAAAAACTCTCTAAACTGCTTGCTCTGCTACATAACACCAGGAAACTGGACCACAGTGAGACCTGAATTTGAAAACTTCATCTACCAAAACTCACTAACAGCTGAATATAACCTCATCCTAGGAGACCTAAACCTACACCTAGAAGACACAACCTCCACACCAGCAAATAACTGTCTATCCTTCCTCAATGCCTTATCCTTCCAGATCCTAAACCCACAAACCACTCATGAAAAAGGTCATCAACTGGACATTGCTGCATTCATGTCTCACCAACCATCCAATCCAGCAATCCAAACTCCTAACGGAACATGGTCCCCATCCCTATGGTCAGACCACTACATTTATAACTTCAACATCAATTGGACCAAGACCAAACACACACCTCAATCAAAAAAAACCACATATACCTCACGCAAACATATCGACCCAACCATTTTCTGGTCAAATGTAGACGAAACTATCCAAGACTGCGACCCAAAAAACTTCATCTCCCACTGGAAAAATGTATCCACCAACATCCTTGACGATCTGGCACCCCTACAAACCAAAACCAGAACCAGCAGGAAATCAGACCAATGGTTTGATAATGAATTACTCCAACTCAAAAGACAGTGTAGAAGATTAGAAAGAAAATGGAGAAAAAAGAACCAAGATAAAACAAAAACCGACTGGAAAAAAATCAACAAACAATACAAAAATCTACTAAAAGATAAGAGGAAAAGCTACTATACTAATCTCATAGGCACGGAAACCCAAGATTCCAAAAAAATATTCCAAATCCTGAAAGAATTAACAGACACCAAACCATACACTACCACCACGAACACACCTCCACCATCACCCACCCTCTTAGCAGAACACTTCAAGAACAAAATCACCAACACCAGAGCCACACTCATCCTTAACCCATCCCATCAAAATCCAATCACAATCCACCCTACAGGAAAAGAGGCAATCGCAGCAGACAGAATTTGGACTCAATTCCCTAACATACAATGGTCAGAATTCAACAAATTCTACAAAAAATACAGCCATGCCTCCTGTGACCTCAACCACTGCCCCTCATATCTCCTTACCACCTCTAGTGTAAAATTCCGCACCATAACTCTACAATGGATCCAATTCACGCTCACAGAAGGCACATTCCCTGCTGACCTCAGCGAAATTGTCATCACCCCAATCCAAAAAGACCCAAAAGCACCACAAAACCTCCCATCCAACTTTAGACCTATAGCCTCAATTCCGCTATATGTCAAAATTATAGAAGGCCTAGTAGCCAAACTCCTCACCAATTACATAGAGGACCACAACCTACTCCACCCCATGCAATCAGGCTTCAGAACAAACTTCAGCACAGAGACACTACTAGGCTCCCTTATGGATACCGTCAGACAACAACTTAGTACAGGGAAAAAAATGCTACTCATACAACTAGACCTATCGGCGGCATTCGACCTAGTAGACCACAACATCCTTCTACAGATCCTAGATGCAATAGGCATCTCAGATAAAGTATACTCCTGGTTTGAAGGATTCCTAAAACTCAGAACCTACAGTGTAAAATCAAACAAAGAAAAGTCAGAATCCTGATCAAACCCCTGCGGCGTACCACAAGGATCTCCACTATCCCCTACCCTCTTCAATCTCTACACTGCTTCTCTAGGAACGCATCTGGACAATCTAGGCATAACCTCCTATAGTTATGCGGATGACATCACCATCCTCATCCCATACGATCATTCTAAACCTACCATGAAAGACAAACTTCACCAAACACTTGAAGCAGTCACAACCTGGATGAAAAATCACAAACTTAAACTCAACCAAGACAAAACCAAATTCATCCTCCTAGAAAATGACAAGATTCAAACCACAACCAACCTAGACATAAACGCAACCAAATATCCCATCCAAACCACCATAAAACTACTAGGCATGACCATAGACAGATGCTGCACTATGCAACCGCAAATAAATAAAACAATTCAAAAATCATTCGCAATCATGAGAAACCTGAGACAAGTCCGAAAATTCTTTGAAAGAACACAATTCCAACTTATAGTACAATCCCTAATACTAGGAATATTGGACTACTGTAACATACTCTTCCTTCCATGTCCTGCAACTACGATAAGACAACTCCAAACAATCCAAAATACAGCTTTAAGACTCATCTACTCATTGAAAAAACATGATCACATCACTGAAGCCTTCATCAACTCACACTGGCTCCCAATCCAAGAAAGAATCCAATTCAAATTCTACTGCATATTATTTAAAACCCTACACGGAGACAGCCCATCATACCTGAACAATCGCCTCATCCAAGCACCCAGTACCAGACACAGAAAAACGCACTCCCCATTCATACCCCCCCCAATCAAGGAAGTAAAAAGAACAAAACTACACGACGGCCTCCTAGCCACTCAAGCCGCAAGACTGGACAACCAGATCTCCAACCTTCTGATGACCACCCCAGACTATAGGACGTTCAGAAAAGAAATAAAAACCACACTTTTCAAGAAATTCCTGAAACAGCAATAACAACACGACCTCTAAATGCTCTTAAGATCTACAACTTACCTCTCTAGCTAATCATTGTAATTCTGTCTTTTTTAAATTAACCTTTTGTAATCCGCCTTGAACCGCAAGGTAATGGCGGAATAGAAATCCCTAATGTAATGTAATGTAATGTAATGATTATGGCCCTTTAACTCCCACGGACCTCCATTACAGCTTGGCTCTGATGGACCCTAATGCTGGGAAGGGAATAAAAGGGAGGATCCGTGATGTAAAACATATTTTCAATGCTGGGGAGAAAAGTGTGCTTTCCCTGGTCTTGAACCCAGCTCATGGGGGTCCCAGTCAGTTGCCCTAACCCCTAGGCTAGAAGCCTAGCTTTAGCAGTTGCAAAAAAATTTTAATCTTTTAGTCTCTGCATTGATTATGGCCCTTTAACTCCCACGGACCTCCATTACAGCTTGGCTTTGACGGACCCTAATGCTGGGAAGGGAATAAAAGGGAGGATCCGTGATTAAAAAGCCCGAGAGCTTGTCTCGACGGGTGGCTCTAATGCGGAGCTGGGAGGCCCGCAGAGCCGTCCGTCGAAAAATGTTAGGAAGGGGGTTAGGCAGGCAGGGAAGCTAAATTGAAGGGAAGAGGTCTTTCCTGCCGTGGGAGGGACCTCCTAAAGGGTCGAGTTGGGGCAGCAGGGTAGGGTGGGGAGGGGGTATATAAGCAAGGCTCTCGGAGGACCGTAACGGTTTCCGGTCCTCCGAGGCTGCTTTTGTCGGGGTCGGCTGTTCGCGGAGTCCTGCGGCCTGCCACGTGGCCAGTTTCGTTTTCGGGCGACCGGACGGTGGAGGGTGTCGGCGGCAAGTGTTGGGTCGGGAGGATGGTGCGTGCACCCACCTCCGATGCTGCTGATCCCGCGGAGCTGTCCCTGTTAGCTGGAGACTCGCTGGATGAAGAGGACCGGGAGCCGGTGAGTGCCTCTGCTGGGGAGGGGGCAGATCTTTACCTCCTCGGCGCTCGCATTCAGCTGCTCGAACGGCGATAGCGCTGGAGGTAGGGGGGGAGGTGCTGTCTGCTCTTGGCTGCGCGGGGTCGGCCCGCAGGGGCAGAAGCAGGCTGCAGTGAGGTTGTGGGAGGGGTAGAGACGTTCCTCGAGCAGGCTGTGTGCCTGTGGAGCCTTCAGCAGCTGCACCTGATGGAGCTGGGAGGGTTTCTGCTGCTGGGAGTGTGCCTTCTATTGAAGTGCCTGTAGCAGCTCCGGGTGGTTCAAGGGGGGTCTGGGCTGGGTTTGGGCCTGGCCAACAGGGTGGACCGGCGTATTCCTCTGGGGTGAGGGGTGAGGTTGGGGTGGATACCCCCGTGCTTCCCTCCACATCCGGGTTGGGTCGTGGGTCACCGGCGACCTCTTGGTGGCCACTGTGGGCGTTTGGGCCTTGGGGTTCTCCTTGGGGATCCGGCCCCTGGGCTATGGGTCCTCCTCCGTTCCGTGGAACGGTTCCATCGCCGTCTTAGGGCCCTGGCGCCTCTTTTGGGAGTGGGACTCGGAGGTTGGAAGGGGGGGGAGATCAGCTGGTGGGGGCTTGGCCCCCAGGGTTAACTTCTCCTCATACTGTGCAGGTTGCTGACCCCTGTGTGGATTTTTTCCCCCAGGATCCCGCCGCTGGACTTGAGCGCTTCATGGAGCCTTGTTCTGCCGGAGTTTCGACCGGAGGTCAGATGGAAGCCCCGCGGACCGGAGTTGAGGAGCCAGTGCAGGCGAGCCAGAGCCCTGTTATGGTGGTTGCTTCGGAGGGCGCCACTCCTGGAGTGGCAGGTGCAGGATGCGGACCTGGAGGAGTCAGGAACACGGGGAACATGGCATTCGAGGCTGGGGTTGGGGACCAGGGGGGGAAGCGGAAAGAGAAGAAGAAGGGTAGGAGGGGCCGTAGGAGTAGGGCTTCTTCTTCGTCCTCTTCATCTTCTTTAACCTCCTCTTCCTCTTCGACGTCGTCTTCCGCGGCAGGATCACCTCGGCGGGGGTCGGGTGAGAAGCCAGCGCAGGAGGGGGATAATCGGGGGGTTCCATCTCTCGTAGCGCTGTCGGAACTGTGGGAGAAGGTTCCGCGGTCTCTCCGTCGTAAGATCCGGAATTGTACGTGTGTTGACGTTTTTCGGCTTCTGGAGGGCAGAGTGCGTGGGCGGAAGAAGAAGAGTAAGAAGGAGGGGGGAAGCAAAAGGTGGACTTGGTGTCGCGCAATGTCGTGAATTGGACACGTGCATTTTTGAGGTTGGCAAGTGTCTGGGGGCGGGAGCGCCCTCAGGACTACGGCCTTTTGCTGGCCTATGCTGATTCCATTCTTGATGCTTATCAGCGGTTCGGCGGGTGGTCGTGGCTCAACTACGATGAAGCGTTCCGCGACAAGATGGATGAAAACCGGCACATGTCCTGGGGTACGCAGGACATCAATCTGTGGCTCACTCACATGTCGAAACCTGCGGGGTCGGGATTGAGTGCGTCAGGGAAGCCGGGGGTCTCAAGTCTCTGGGGGGGTTTGTTCCTTTTGTTCCATTGGGGGCTGGGGGCTGTGGGGGGTCCTGGCCTTTGCTGGCAGTTCAATAAATCTTCCTGTTCCTTTACGGACTGTCGTTTCCATCACGCCTGCTCCTTGTGCGGGCAAGGGCACTCAGCGCTCAAGTGCCCCAAGAAGGGAGCTGGGCCACCTCCCACCCTGGCTAAGTGAGGTCGGGGTGCAGGGGTTGCCCACCCCGGTCCGGGTGGGTGCCATGAGGCCTTGGTTGGACCTCTACAGTGACGTGCGGGCCACTGCGACGCTTGTCCGGGGATTTAGTGAGGGTTTTGTTATTCCATATTCACTTCCTTTGGCTAATGTGCAGGCGTCCAACGCTTCTTCGGTGTCTCAGTTGCGGGTGGAGGTGCGACGTAAGTTGTGTGAAGAACTTGATCAGGCGCGAATTGAGGGGCCCTTTCAGGAGCGCCCGTTCCCTGTGATGGTATTGTCCCCTCTGGCGATTATCCCTAAGAAAGAGCCGGGCAAATATCGCCTGATCCATAATTTGTCCAGGCCCGTTGGGCGCTCGGTGAATGATGGTATTCCTCGTGATCTTTGCTCTGTCCGTTATGCCTCCTTCGACAGTGCCTTACACCTCGTTCGACAGGCGGGCGGTTGTGCTTTGCTGGCTAAAGTGGATATCAAGTCGGCCTTTAGGTTATTGCCGGTTCATCCGTCTTCGTATACTCTGCTGGGGTTTCGATTCGAGGGTGCCTTTTACTTTGATCGCTGTCTGCCGATGGATTGTTCCGTCTCTTGCACATTTTTGAGTTGTTCAGCTCCTTTCTGCATTGGGTTACTGTTCGTCGAGCGGGGAGGGTGTCGGTGGTTCACTATCTGGATGATTTTCTTTTCGTTGGTGGGGCGGCTTCTGGTGATTGTAGTCTGTTGAAATCTACTTTTGAAGCCATGGCTGCTGAATTTGGGGTGCCGTTGTCTGCTGATAAATCTGAGGGGCTTTGTCTCACTTTCTTGGGGATCGAGATTGACTCGGTGGCTATGGTGACTCGGCTCCTGTCGGGTAAAGTGAGACAGTTGTTAGCTTTGATTTCGCTTGTTCGTGACACCCATAAACCTACTCTGAGGGTGGTTCAATCTTTGTTGGGGTCCCTTAACTTTGCCTGTCGGGTACTGCCTATGGGCCGTGCCTTTTCTCGTCGTCTGGTGGTTGCGACGTCGGGTATACGTGATCGTAGACACTTCGTACGGATTACAGCGGGGATTCGAGCAGATTTGCATATGTGGTCTTTATTCTTATCCCAGTTTAACGGGTCGCTCCCGATTCAGCTTCCTGACGTCTCTACCGTGGATCTCGAGCTGCAATCGGATGCTGCTGGCAGTGCGGGTTTTGGTCTTTATTGTCAGGGGGACTGGTGCGTGGCAGCGTGGCCTGAGGGTTGGCGTCAGGCGGGTATTACTCGCAATATGACCTTGCTGGAACTTTTCCCCTTGCTGGTGGCGTGTGAGTTGTGGCCGGAGAAGTTACGGAATCGGCGTGTTGTTTTCTGGTGTGACAACATGGGGGTGGTGGAGGTGGTGAACCGGCAAGCTGTGAAATGCTTAAAGGTGAACGCGGTGATGCGGGAACTTGTCTTGCGCTGTTTGCATCTTAATTTATACATTCGGGCTCGCCACGTCCCCGGGGTTCAGAACAGGCTTGCTGATGCCCTTTCTCGATTTCAATTTTTGCAGTTCCGGCAGCTGGTGCCGACAGCGAAGACGGACGGGTCGCCGATGCCAGAGTGCTTGTGGAACCTGGTGGTGAGCGGATCTGGAGCCTGTTGCAGCAGTCCGTAGCTCCTGCTACTTGGACTCAGTACAATCGAGGTTTTGTCACAGTGTTCAACTTTCTGCGTCCGCAGGGTTGGGTCCCCGGCCCTGTCACTGAGGTCTTGTTAGCGGACTTCTTAGCTGATTCCCTGACTGCGGGCTGTTCCCGTAGTAAAGCGGCGGGTCATCTGGCAGGCTTTGCTTTCTTTTGTAGGGCCTTCGGGTGGTACTGCCCAGTGATGGGATTTTTGCCGCGCAAGATACTGGCGGCCTAGGATCGGGTAGCTCCGCAGTTGCCGGATTCCTGGTTGCCTATCACGCATGCATTATTATCTCGCATCTTAGGGGTTTTGCCTGGGATTGCGCATTCGGGCTTTGAAGCTTGTTTATTTAGGGTGGCTTTTTCCTTGGCGTTCTTTGGGGCTTTACGAGTGGGTGAGTTGCTTGTTCACCCGTCCGACTTACGGGGCATGCATAGTCAGGTGCTCGTGGCTGGGGATACAGTGCGGTTATTCATTGCCCGGTCTAAGTCGGATCAGCTGGGCAGGGGGCGCACGATAGTATTGCACCGAGTGGAGGGCTGTACTTCATGCCCCGTCCAATCTCTGGCTGCCTATATGGCGGTTCGACCTGCTTCGGACTTGGCGTTGTTGATACATGCCGACGGCACTCGCCTTACTCGTTTCCAATTTCTGGCAGTTTTGCGTCGGGCACTGGGTCATTGCGGCGTTGAGCCGATGCGCTTCGGCACGCACTCCTTTCGCATAGGGGCTGCTACCATTGCCTTCGAGGCGGGGATGCCTGCGGAGGTTATTCGACAGTTGGGTCGTTGGTCCTCGGAGGCCTATCGTGGCTACATCCGTTCGTCGGGAGCTGGGCGGGGGAGTTCTTCGTCTGATCAGTCGAGTGGGTAAGGGTGCTCCTGAGCTGGTAGGGGGGTCCAGGGAAGCTTGGTGGAGTGGCCAGTTTGGGGGAGGGGCTGTTTGCTTTTGGGGTCAGTTGGGCGGGTTCCCTGCATGGTCTCCTGTTACTAACTTTTAGGGTGTCGGTGGACGTTGGCTTGACTGCTGGGCTTTGCTTTACAGGTGCCGCTCGACGTGTCCTGTCGGTTTGGATCATCGGGCACTCCTTCGTCCTTTGGGCTGGGGAGCGTGCTGTGGTCCGACCATGTGGTCAGCACTTGGGCCTTCGTCTACATGGAGTCTATGTCTCTTGGTGGGGGCAGCGGGGTATGCGTTGGCACCAGCTGCTCCCTCTTCTGGATGATCTTCGTCGTCATGCCCGGCATCCGGATCTTTTACTTTTTCACCTTGGGGGCAACGATGTTGATTCACTTAGTAGAAAATTTTTAATTGATATGGTCATAGGAGATCTTGGGATTAGAGAATAACACGGGGAGCGATCCCCGCAGGCAGCTGCGGCGTGGCTGCGGTTTGGCTGCGGGTTATGGAGACTCCAAAGCCAAATCGCCGCAGACACGGGGACAAAAGTTTTCACCGCCCGCAAAAACGGTGAAAAGATTTGTCCCCGCAGGCCAATGTACCCCCTTCTAGGAACCGCTATTTACCTGTGTTTCACCGTGCTCCTCATTTGTCAGATCAACCCTTCCTGCCAATAGAACCCGCCCCCCCCCCCGACGATCGCCGGCAGGAAGGTGCTCAGCCCTTCATGCCGACAGAACCAGCCCTCCCCAACGATCGCGGCAGGAGGGTACCCATCCCCTCCTGCCTACCCCAACAGCCCCCCCGACGATCGCAGCAGGAGGATATCCAACCCCTCCTGCCAGCTCCCCAACAGCCCCCCTATGATCACTGGTAGGAGGGTGCCCAACCCCTCCTGCCGGCACCCCCAACGGCCCCCTATATCGCCAATAGGAGGGTGCCCAACCCCTCCTGCCGGACCCTCCCCCAACAAACCCCGCCATCCCGAAACACCACCCTGAGTCTTACTTTCCAAGTTGGACCGGACAGCTCCTCGCTCGTCTGGCCAGCAGGCCTGCCTCCGTCCAAATGAGGCGGGCCCGCCCCTCCCCTCCCCTGCCTAACCCACAGGATCCTAGGGCCTGATTGGCCCAAGCACCTAAGGCCCCTCCTATAGCGGGAGTGGCTTTAGGTGCCTAGACCAATCAGGCCCTAGGATCCTGTGGGTTGGGCAGGGTAGGGGCGGGCCCGCCTCATTTGGACGGAGGCAAGCCTGCTGGCCATACATGTGAGGAGCCGTCCGGTCCAACTTGGAAAGTAAGACTAAGGGGGTTCCGGGGTGGGAGGGTTCGTTGGGGGGGGGGTCCAGCAGGAGGGGTTGGGTACCCTCCTGCCGGCGATCTTAGGGGAGGCCATTGGGAGGACCGGCAGGAGGGGTTGGGTACCCTTCTGCTGCGATTGTCGGGAGGGCCGTTGGGGAAGGTCTACAGGAGGGGTTGGGTGCCCTCCTGCCGTGATCGCTGGGGGGAGGGGAGACTTGCAGCCGTAGCCGCGGTCACTATGCTAATCACGGCAGGGAGATCTTTGCCGCGATTAGGTACAGCGGCCGCGTCTACTTACCATGTAGGCTAACATTGTAAGCATTTAAAGTACATGTCGTGTTTGTTTTTGCATTGCTAGCCCCAGGGGTGGTGGAAGATTAGTGATTGAAAAATTGTATGAAAAATAACTATTTTAAATTTAGTGATCAAAATATGTCAGTTTTGAGAATTTATATTAATTAATTTTTTCTCTGCGTGTTTTGTTTTTGTATAGTTATTAACTAATATTTAACTAAGTTTTAAAGTTTTAAAGAATGTTTCCTTTATACGTAAATAAAGAAAAGTATATAAAATCGTACCCGTTTGAGGCTTTTATGTATGCAGCGGTGACGGTGACGGGGCGGTGAATGGGGTTGCAGTGGCGGTGACGGGGCGGTGAATGGGGTTGCAGTGGCGGTGATGGGGCGGTGAAGGGAATGGCGGTGACGGGGCGGTGCAGAGGATGGTGAGACGGGGACAGGGCGGTGACGGGGACCAATTTTTTCACCGTGTCATTCTCTACTTGGGATGATTCAGGGTTGGTTTCCTGGTGCTCGGCTCGTTTGGTCCGACATTATTCCGCGACCGAAGAGGTTGGTGTCTCATAGATGGACCAGGGGGCTTATCAAAGTGAATCGACAAATTGGGAGGTGGGTGGAAGCTCGGGGCGGGGTGCAGATCAGGCATGCTTGGGTTGATGTATCTTGTTCAGGGTTGTTCTACAGGGATCAGGTACATTTGTCGGACATCGGATGGGATCTCTTGCTCGATGATTTTGCTTCTTGTTGTGAACACGTGTTGGACCTCTAGCCGCAGCTCTGTTCATTGTTGGGGGGAGGGGGGCCTGTAATAAGTTTCAGGCCTGTGGCGGTATCCCGAGCTACTGGCGGCTGGTCTCATCATGGGATGAGTGGTGGGCCGGCTGGGAGCCGTGCCTGGTGGGTCTGATGACCCTGGACAAGGGGGCATGTGGGGTCATGCCACCCCTCGGACCCTTGCTTAGACGGCAGGGTCAGGGGCCATTTTCATCTAAGTTGGTAGCTTGGGATCAGGGTCACAATGTGTGGGTTTAATCAGATAAACTGTTATTTAATGCTGTTTGTATATGTTGTTTACTATATGTAAATGTTATTTAAATATATTTATTTTACAATAAACAGGGCTGCGGCCAGGTTTCTCCACTCAGGTATACGCGTCTTTTTTTTGGGGGGGGGGTTGGATTGGGATTTGAAGGTAAGGATGGGTATGCATCAAGGAAGCGGGCCTCTCCAGCTTCCGCTGTTAGTAAAACATAAGGTTTTCAATGCTGGGGAGAAAAGTGTGCTTTCCCCAAACCCAGCCCATCGGGGTGCTAGTCAGCTGCCCTAACCCCTAGGCTACAAGTCTAACTTTAAGAGCTGCAAAAAGTTTCACTCTTTTAGTCTCTGCATTAACAGCGGAAGCTGGAGTGGCCCGCTTTCTTAATGCTAACATCTTCCTGCCCATCAAACCCTTAACCAAACCCCAAGAAGACACGTAAACCTGCGTGGAGAAACCTGGCCGCAGCCCTGTTTATTGAAAATTAACATATTTGAATAACATTTTACATATTATAAATAACATTACAAACAACATTAAATAACAGTTTATCCATTAAACCCGCACAATGGTATCATCATTGCGACCCAGATCCCGAGCTACTGACTCAGATGTAAATGGCCCCCGACTCTGCCATATAAGCAAGAGTCCGAGGGGTGGCATGTCCCCACATGCCCCATTGTCCAGGTTCATCCGACCAACCAGGCACAGCTCCCAACCGGCCCACCGCTCATCCCCTGATGAGCCCAGCCAGTAGCTCGAGATACCGCCATAGGGCCTGTAAACCCTTACAGGTCCCCCCCCCCCATGAACAGAGCTGCGACTAAGACAGCGCCCAACGCTCACAACCCGACGAGAAATCATCCAACAGCAAATCCCAGCCCATGTCAGACAAATGTACCCGATCCCTCGCAAACAAACCCAAACAGGACACATCCACCCATTCGTGTCGTAGTTGCACCCCCCCTAGACTCCACCCAGCGCCCAACCTGACGGTTAACCTTGCACAAATCCCTGGTCCATCTCCAGGACTCCAGCCGGCGTGGTCGGGGAATAATGTCCGACCACAGCAGCGTCGTGCCAGGGAACCATTCCAAAACTATCCTAAGATCACCCAGAATAGAGTCAATCAGGTGCTTCCCCGTCTGGGAATCCACGTCGTTACCACCCAAATGCAGCAGCAGGACATCCGGACAACGAGGGCGACGATGGAAGTCAGCCAGCAACGGTAACAGCTGATGCCATCGCATGCCCCGCTGAGCCCACCAGCACACGCGAATGCCCAAGTGCTGCAGACCTAGGTGCTGACCCCCAGGCCGGATCACTGCACGCTCTCCTGCCCAGTGGACGAAGGAGTGCCCGACAATCCACACCGTACGCTGTCGCCGCACCACATCTGCAAGGCAAACCCAGCAATCAAACCCAGCCCAATTGGAAAAACAAAACCCCGGTTAGTAAAGTGTCAGTCCTGAGCATGCACCAACCAGCTATAGCTACACACTCCCCCAGAACCAAGGTACCCATCTGTGGAAACCAGAACTGATCAGCCCAACCTAGGTCCCTCCCCGATCCAAACCCCGTGCCACCCCGTAAGGCCGAATGTAACTCCTGTAACTTCCCGAGGACCAACGGCCCAACTGTTGAATCCCTTAACACAGCACCCCAGCCAGAGAGGCGCAAGTGGCAGCCCCAATCTGAAATGAATGAGTACCATATCGCGCCGGGTCTTCACCACATCGGCGCAAAACTAGACGCAGCACGGCTAAGAACTGATAATGTGTAAGGGGCCTGCTATCCTCATGCAACAAGAAGGCCAACCCCAACGGGGGACGAACTGCCATATAGGCATACAGAGCCATAACCGGGCAAGTAACACAGCCCACTATCTTATGCAAAACCACCGTACAGCCCCTGCTCAGCTGGTCCGTCTTGGATCTGGCAAGATATAAACTAACGGAGCTGTCACCACACTGCATGTGCCGCAATAAGAGGCCACGTGCATCCGCAGAATCAGCTGGATGCACTAGTAGCTCCCCGATGCAAAAGGCTCCGAAAAACGCTAGCGAAAGAGCAGCAGTAAACAGCAGCTCCTCGTATCGGGACCGAGCCACCGCCGGCAACTCGGCGAGCAACCTCACCAACAAGTCATGAGATATTGTCCGCCGGGCGTCGGGTTGCTGTGGCGCAATCCGAGCCATAGCCGCCAGAAGTCTACGCACCAGGAAACCCGAAGACGGGCAACGCCACCCCAAGGCCTTGGAGAAGAATGCAAAACCAGCTAAGTGGCCAGCCACAACTCCCCGCGACAAACCCCCACGATGCAAAACTAGTACAAATTCCGCCAGCAGGGTCTCAGATACTGGTCCCGGGGTCCAACCCCGGGAAGACAGAAAAGCGGACAATCGACGGAATCCAGCATTGTAGCGAGTCCAGGTGGTAGGAGCCACCGACTGTCTCAGCAAGTCCCAGAGCCCTTCTCGACCAGGCTCCATAAATGATCCGGCATCTGCAACCCCCGGAGCTGCGCGTCTGGAGCCAGCCGACGAAACTGCGAAAAGTTAAAGCGAGAAAGAGCATCAGCAATACAGTTGCGACTCCCTGGCACATGCCTAGCCCTAATGTACAAATTGAGCCGCAGACAACGCAGAACAATCTCACTCATCAACTGATTAACATTTAGCGGCATGCCGATTAACGACCTCCACAACCCCCATATTATCACACCTGAATACTACGCGCTTATTACACAGCCGAGCAGGCCAAAGTTCGCAGGCGACCAGTAGCGGGAAAGCTCCAAGAGAGTCACATTACGCGCAACACCACTCCGCTGCCAGGCAACAGGCCATGGCGCTGCACACCAGTCCCACTGGCAGTAAAGGCCGAAACCGAGGCCACTGGCCGCATCCGAGTAGAGTTCCAAATCCAGGTTAGACAACTCGGGCTGCTGTATCGGAAGCGTTCCATTAAACCGCGTAAGGAACACGATCCACATCTTGAGATCCGCCCGAATACCAGCAGAAATACGCACGAAATGACGACGATCACGAACACGCGAAGTGGCAGCAGCAAGCCGTCAAGCAAAAGCCCGTCCCATAGGCAGTACCCGACAAGCGAAGTTAAGAGACCCCAGCAGCGATTGAACTTCTCTGAGGGTAGCCTTGCGGGACTCAGCCATCCGAGAAATCTGCAACAACAGGAGTCTCACCTTACCCAGCGGCAACTTGGTGACCATTGCTACAGTATCGATCTCTATACCCAGAAAAGTAAGCACCGTAGTTGGACCCTCTGATTTATCCGCCACCAAAGGAATTCCGAATTCAGCGACCACGCGTTCAAATGATGCTTTCAAGCGGGAACACACCGCAGACCCCACCGCTCCCACGAAGAGAAAGTCGTCCAGATAGTGCACAACCGAATCCGCCCGCACTATGCGGACCGTAACCCAGTGCAAGAACGTACTAAACATCTCGAAGTAAGCACAAGAAATGGAGCAGCCCATCGGTAAACAACGATCGTAATAGAACTCACCCTCGAATCGAAAACCAAGCAGCGGGTAAGAGGAGGGATGGACGGGCAAAAGCCGGAAGGCAGACTCAATGTCCACCTTCACCAGTAGAGCACCACGCCCAGCCTGCACAACAAGACGCTGCGCACAATCAAACGACGAATAACGAACTACACACAGGTCACGAGGGATGCCCTCGTTGACAGAGTGGCCCAAAGGCCGGGACAGATTGTGAATCAAACGGAACTTACCAGGGTCTTTCTTGGGAATAATTGCCAACGGGGAGACCATCATAACCAAGAAAGGCTGCTTCCGAAAAGGCCCCGCAATACGTCCAAGCCCAATCTCCTCCTGCAATTTTGACCGAACCACCTCTCTTAGGCTAGTCACTGAGGATGCATTGGGAACCCGCACCGGAGCCACCGGTTTCTCGTACAGGATGACAAAACCCTCACCAAAACCCTTCTCCAACAGTACTGCTGCCCTCCGATCACCATAACAGCTCAACCACGGCCGGAGGGCCCCCACCTTAATCGGGGTGGGCACCGCAGAGGAACCCACCTCATTTTGCCGGCCCCGAGGGCAAGACCGCTCCTTTTTTAGGGCATTTAATCGCTGAGTGACCCTGCCCACACAGCGAACAGGCATGCCGGAATCTACAATCCGGAAATGGGCACGTCGCTTTGTTGAATTTCCAGCAGAGGTCATTTCCTCCCCCAGAACCCTGACCCGGTTGCCCTGCACCGGAGCGAAAGGAACAACTCACACCCGTTGATCCTGTTGCATCGATCGTACCGCACCACCTGCAGCAGCGCCCCCTGGCCTAGCCATATGCGTTAACCACAAATTGATATCTTGGGTACCCCAAGACATGTGCCTGTTTTTCTCCATCTTATCTCGAAAAGCCTCATCATAGTTGAGCCAGGCCCAACCACCGAAGCGCTGATAAGCATCGAGCACAGAATCAACGTACGCCAAAAGCAGGCCATAGTCCTGAGGACGAGCCTGGCCCCAGATGCTAGCAAGCCGAAGAAACGCTTAATGTGCCTCCACAATAAATTTGAACGACATATGGCTGACCGCCATAAATCTAGAGCGACTTTTGATAAAACTTGGTCGATTTTGGCAAACATCAGCACTTAGACCCTTGACCATAATCCGGATCATTTACCTATAGTATTCTGGTTTGATCTTTCCTTTATTTTCTCTTTATTTTATTTCATACTATTTTGTCATTGTCTGCTGACGATATACAGTCACACATGTACTGTTTTAGCATGGACTATATTGTATCTTATCTCTCTCGATTTACTCCCTTCACTATCCCATACGAAGTTTGTTCCTTGTTCTTATAGGCTTTTATGATGTGCATACTAACATGATTGATATACTGTTTACTGTTCATTTATCTTGTTATTGCCACTTCTTATTATGTAATTGGATATACTGGATGGGTGTCATCACCCGGTTTATAACCTGTGCTTCCTTGGAAGCTCTTCTTTTTGTACTTATGTTTTTTTATGTTTTCCAAAAACCAATAAAATTTTTTTGAACTAAAAAAAAAACAAACGTAGACATGATTTTCTTCTTTTGAAACCGGGGGTCACCTCATTGGGGGCTACTTTTTATTTAAGACATCCTTGTAAGTGCATTGTCCATTATCATTCCATTAAATTCATATTTTTGAACCCCAACATTTGACTAATTTTCTGGCTATGTCCCGCCTGGACAAGGAGAAAATTTAAGCTTGAGCTCTGAAAGAAAATAGTAACTCCCTTCCCAATCTATAGATATATCATTACTCCTTTTTGATTGTTTTTCTTGATTTTCTCGCATTTAAAATCTTGGATCTAAAGAGGACTTGAGTTAAATTTACCATAACAGTTTTCTTGTAAACTGCTTAATTTTTTAAGTATGGATCTATATGATTGTAATATGCTTGGTTAAATTTGCCTTCTGTACATGTTTTACTTGATATTATATTGAAATCAATACAAATACTTAAATATTAAAAAAAAAAAGAATTCTATGAGCATTGGAGCTAATACTGCTGCAACCGGCAATAAAAAAAGCCTAGCATGGCTTTGTAAAAGGAGTCCTATATTTCCTCTGCTTTTAATTTAAAGATTCCAATTTTGTGGACTAAGGGGAACTTTTGCCAAGATTGCAGTATGCAATAACATATATTTAAAACAGCTTGAAAGGACTTGTGCTGAGGTGCCCATGGTAATTTTGCAATCTGCATGCTCACCCGCCACACTAAAATTTTATAATATATTTTTCATGGAGGGACTTGTCTGGGGGTATACAATGGATGTTCCTACGCCAATCCTTCATCTATTCCTTAAAGTTCTAGCCCCTGTTCACTATCTCTATCTTTATCTCTATCTACATATAGTAATATCACTATCTCTATCTTTATCTCTATCTACATATAGTAATAATTTATAAATATCTCAATCAGTTCTGTAGAAAAACAGAGTGCTATTTGTTATAAATGTGCAGGGTTTACTTTTTTATCAACATCTATGGGGCTCATAATAATTTTATTTTTTATTCTTTCTAAAACAGTGTCATACAAATGAACAAACAGTAGGTATTACATACATTACACTAATATCTATACAGGTAACATATTTATCATTCAAGATTTTCAGTTGTCCTACATATAATAATAACATAATTTATATAATAAAATGCTAAGCGCGCATGCGCACTCTTACCCCGTGTTCCCTGTTCCCTGATCTGTCGGGCTGTGGTTGGCAGAGTGCGCATGTGCGCTAAGGCGCATGAAAGGCGGTGTGGAGAGGCAGCTGCCAGGAGGAGGGCTTGGAGCAGCGCTGGCGGCGGCTGCCAGGAGGAGGGCTTCGAGGTGACATGGCTGTCGGCTTCAGGCACGCGCGGCGGCTGTCAGCGCCTGCAGGCCGAGTCGGCTGTCGGTGGAGGGCAGACGCGAGAGGAGGTAAGGGGTGCTGCTGGACAGGAGAAGAGGTGCTGATGACAGGGGGGGCAGGAAAAGGAAGGGAAGCGTACTGCTGGACAAGGGGAGCAGGGATGGACAGGGGAAAGGGTGCTGATGGAGAGGGGGCAGAAAAAGGAAGGAGGCGTACTGCTGGATAGGAGGAGCAGGAAAGAGGTGTTGAAAGATAGGGAAAGAGGTGCTGATGGACGGGGGAAGAAAAAGGAATGGAGGCCTACTGCTGGACAGGGGGAGCAGGAAAGAGGTGCTGATGGACAGGGGAAGAGGTACTGATGGATGGGGGGAGGAAGGGAAGCCTACTGCTGGACAGGGGGAGCAGGAAAGAGGTGATGATGGACAGGGGGAGGTAAAACAAAGGGAGAAGGGTTTCTGCTGGATAAGGGGAACAGTGAAGGGGTGGTGGTGGAGACAGGGGAGGTAAAGGGAAGGGAGAATGGACAGGGGGAGCAGGCAAAGGAAAAAGAAAGAAAGAAAGATAGAAATAGAGAAAGCGGCTAAGGAGAGAGAGAGAGAGAGAGAGAGAGAGAAAGAAATAAAGACAGACACACACACATATAGTCTAGCACCCATTAATGTAACGGGCTATAAGACTAGTATAACATAATATATAGTATAAAGTTACCCAAACATAATAATTTTTTTAAAAAGTTCAAAAAGTGGCCTAAATTGGTACTTGGACGATCAAAAAGACAGATCGTCCAAGTACCTATAATCAAAGCTGGTTTTAGACGTATCTAAAACCAGCTTAGGCCTTTACCCTGTCTCTGAAAGCCTAGAGCAAAAAGAGGCATTTTTAGAGGAGGGAAAGGACGGTAGGCAGGCCAACCGAGACTTAGTCGTACTGCAAGTATAACCAAAATTCTAGGGAGATGGCCCAATCGGAACTTATATATTTTGACTTAGACCAAGTCAAAACAGGTATAAGTTCTGAACAGGGCCCAACAAGCTGATCGTGGCTCCCGTGATCAGCTCAGCAGCACCGGCAACCTGCACCCACCCCAAAATGATTGCGGCGAGAGAGATGCCTAATCTGTCCTGCCGTGATCGCAATCCCCCCGAACTGCCATGAACCGTGGCAGAAAAGATGCCCAATCTCTCCTGCCAGCATCCCCCCAACAAACCCAATACTGGCAAGATAAATGCCCAATCTCTCCTGCCAAAGGCGCACCACCCCTCCCCCCCCGAATACCAGCAGGAGAGATTCCAAGCCCTGTTGCCAGAAGGCGAAACCCCTGAACCTATCCTCTGAACCAGCAGGAGAAAGCTCAAGCCCTCCTGCCAGAAGGTGAACCCCCCAAACCGGCATGAGGGAGCCCAAGCCCTCCTACCCATGGCACACTCCCCCTGCAACCTCCCTGAACCCCCGATCACCCCCAAATGGCCCCCCACTACCCAGGCCCCCCTAAACCCCTAACCCCCGACGCCCCCAACTTACTTTAACATTGGTCAGCCAGCTGGGTCCCAAGCCCGGCCAGCTGGCAGACCCGCCATCCTTAAGCAGATGGGATGGGTTGGCCTTAGGGGTCTGGGCTAATTAGGCCCTAGGCCAGCCATTCCGAGCATGGCGGACCTGCCGGCCAGGCTTGGGACCCGTCCGGCCAATGTTAAGGTAAGTTGGGGGGGTGTTAGGGGTTTGTCTTCCGGCAGGAGGGCCTAGGCTCCCTCCTGCCGGTATTGTCAAGGGTTCGGGGGGGGTGTCGGCAGGAGGGCTTAAGATCCCTCCTGCTATGATCATGGCCGTTTGAGAAGGGGGGTGTCGGCAGGAGGGTTTGGGATCCCTCCTGCCTGAAAGTGGCCATATGGGGGGGGGGGGGGAAATCATGATCAAGGCAGGAGTGATTAGGCATCTCTCCTGCCACTATCATTGCAGGGGGTGGGTATTCTGTAACCGGTGTTGTTTTTGAGAGACACCGGTTACCGATTCCAGCTTTTAGGGGAAGGACTGGCGTTTGGGACTTGGGCGATTTTATGATTGGGAATGTGTTTTAATTTTAGACATTGTGGTGGTCTGGGCGATTAAACTGCTGAATGTAGAGGTAGGCCATTCTAAAAAAAAAAACTTCATTTTGGATGTTTTTTTTGGAATTGACATTTTCCCTGCTGTTACTTTCAGCATTTAGGGACTTAGGCCAAAAGGGGATTTAGAAGTTTGTTTTTTTTTTATGCTCCTTCATGTTCATACCTCTTCCCGCACTAGGTATACCCTCAGTATAGTATTTTGCCAGAAAGGGCTTCTATGGACAGGACTGTCCTGAGGGTTGCACACGATGCAAGGAAGTCTACTCTGTGACACAAAATTTGTTCCCTATTCATTGACTTCTCTGCTTGGCTGTGGTTCAATGGGCAGGGTGGAAACACTAGAAGGGGTGCCATATGGGTATGATTCCAATTTAGGCACTTCCATCTATATAGTAGAAGCCATCTTCTCAACGCTTCCTTTTCTGACTCTATATATAGTATTAGAATGATACATTCAAAAATAGCGGCGGAAAGATCAGGTTCATTGTCTAAATTCAATAGGCGCTGGAGTCCTCTCTTGCTGTATGCGGATTCGCCACCTGCTAACTGACCTCAGACCTCATTCTTTGTGTTGATAATACTCTCATAACCCCTCTGACATTGTCAATTTCCCCTTATTACTAATACTTTTATCTCTCCTTTTCTCCAGTGATGATTGTTGTTCATGGATGTGGTGTGGTCTTTTTGACTGATAGTATACAGACGACACGCTATTATTATTGGTTATGTATCATGTACTAGGTATTTTTCCTTTTTTCTTTTCCCTCCCCTCCCTCCCCTTTTTACTGATATGGAATGTTGTATTATCATTGACTAATTTTGGGCGTTGACTTGTGCATTTATTGAATACTAACACAAGCTTTATTGTCAGGATCTCTTGTTCTGTATTAGTATTGTTTTATTCATTTATGTTATGTTACAAAAACTTTCAATAAAACGTACTGAACTTAAAAAAAAAAGAATGATACATTCTGTTCCAAGCAGCTCCAATGGATAATGGTTGGAATTCTTAAAGCCTCTGCTTGTGTAAAGCTTCTGTACAGTTGATTATCATTAATCAAGGGCATCGACTTACTATTGTGATTGTTTTTTTTCAGGTTGTTCAGATGGAAAACCAAGTTTTAAATACCGTGCAATAAATGAAGAACGCTTTTACTTACAATGCATTTTACCACAGCCATCATTTCAAAGCTCAGGCTGTATATTCAACTATTCAACCTTCAATCAAGTCAAATGGTTCAGACAACATGAAAATAAGTTGATAGAGCTTGACAACAGCAGCAATGATCCTAAAACCCTTTGGTTTTTACCTGCAAGAATCAGTGACTCTGGAACTTACATCTGTAGCCTATGGTACTATTATTATTAACAAACAGTATATATATGAAATAATGGATATGATTCAAGTGAGATTTTTTTCTTCCTGATTGATAAACTGGAAAGAAATGATCTCTAAGGGCCAGATTCTAAAAAACGGCATCCCAATCGTAGACGGCGGTAGGCATCATACTGCCATCTAACGGACCAATCAGGACACATGCATAAAAAAAAAAATTATGGGGTGAAGGACGCCTACAATGTAGGCATTGTTTGTGCGCATACAGATATATCTAGGCACGCCTACAGATGCCTAAGGCTGGCATAGGCATGGATTTCGCTGGAAGCGGACTTAGGCATCCGAGGCATGCCTAGACACTTCTCGTAGGCGCAAGCCAGACGCCTTAAATATAGGCTTGTAAAATGCTGGCTTACGGCAGGTGCCATTTCTAGAATCAGGCCCTATGTGAACACAATAGCATGAGCAAGGAGCTACTAGGAAAATAAGTATTGTATTTATTGTATTTGATATACCGCTTGCACATGAGTATTAAGCGGTCTATAAAACCAAAACAATAGGCACATTGAACTTCCCTCTCTGTCCCAAACAGGCTCACAATCTAAACTAAAGTGCCTAAGAGAAAAGATAAAATTGATAAAAAGATAAAATTGACTCCCTCTTTTACTAAGGAGCACTAACCAATTAGCGCTTGCTAATCAAATTTGCGTGCGCTAAACGCTAATGCATCCATAGACTAACATGCATGCATTAGCATTTAGTGCATGCTAATCGGTTAGCGCGCCTTAGTAAAAGAGGGCCTGGAAAGGAGGAAAGAAAGAAGAAGACGACACCCCAGAAAAAATGACTTCAGAATAATTAGGAATAAAAAAACCCAAAAGATCCAAGAGGAAAATCAGAATAGTAGAACTATCAAAAATAATAAATATATAAATTACAATATCAAGCAGAAAAAATAAGAGATGAAAATAAAGAAATTAAACAGAAAAAAAGCAGAAATTAAACAAACCCAGCAAAATAGAATGAAATAAATTAGAAATTAAAGTAAAATAAATTTCTGTTTGCTACTAGATCCAAGCTTCATTCTGGTCCAATGAAGCACCATATCCACCTTCTGTGGAAGGCTGGTAAAGCAAGGAAGGATCCAAGGCACAGTTAATGTTTTATTGTGTTTGCTCTGTCGAAACATGTTTTAGCATTTTCAATATGTATGCATGCAGTTTTGTAAACTGCATAGTTTTTATGCGATATATACATTTTTAAATAAATAAATATTATAATACTAGCTGATGCCCCGGCATTGCACGGGTATTTAATTATAGCAATAACACTGTAAATGGATTCAAATAAAGATACTTTATAGTGGTGAATGAAATTATTTTTTTACAGCTTAATAAAAAGTACAATATTCAAATTATAATGTGAAATATTTGACAAAATGAATACAATACAACTAACGCAAAACGTGATTATAAACAACAATTTTAGTTTCACCTCCTGGAGCAAGAACATATAAATTATTGGGTGAACCCAGCCTTGAGCAAGCAACATAGAGTTGTGGGCCTCGAGACCCCCAGAACATATCACCCCAGGTAGTGAGGGATCTGCATACCAAGTTGCGTTCAAATCGGTCAAGCCATTTTTGAATTACTGTGAGAATGGCAGCTTTTTACATTTTTTCCATTGACATGAATGGGTGAAATCTGATTTTATGTTTATAGCTCCGCCCATGTGTGCAGGTGGGCCGCGAGACCCCCAGAACATATCACCCCAGGTAGTGAGGGATCTGCATACCAAGTTTCGTTCAAATCGGTCAAGCCGTTTTTGAATTACTGTGAGAATGGCAGCTTTTTACATTTTTTCCATTGACATGAATGTGTAAAATATGATTTTCTGTTTGTAGCTCCGCCCACATGTGCAGGAGGGCCGCGAGACCCCCAGAACATATCACCCCAGGTAGTGAGGGATCTGCATACCAAGCTTCGTTCAAATCGGTCAAGCCGTTTTTGAATTACTGTGAGAATGGCAGCTTTTTACATATTTTCCATTGACATGAATGGGTGAAATCCGATTTTCTGTTTGTAGCTCCGCCCACATGTGCAGGTGGGCCGCGAGACCCCCAGAACATATCACCCCAGGTAGTGAGGGATCTGCATACCAAGTTTCGTTCAAATCGGTCAAGCCGTTTTTGAATTACAGTGAGAATGGCAGCTTGTTACATTTTTTCCATTGACATGAATGGGTGAAATCTGATGTTCTGTTTGTAGCTCCGCCCACATGTTCAGGTGGGCCACGAGACCCCCAGAACATATCACCCCAGGTAGTGAGGGATCTGCATACCAAGTTTCGTTCAAATCGGTCAAGCCGTTTTTGAATTACTGTGAGAATGGCAGCTTTTTACATTTTTTTCCATTGACATGAATGGGTGAAATCTGATTTTCTGTTTGTAGCTCCGCCCACGTGTGCAGGTGGGCCGCGAGACCCCCAGAACATATCACCCCAGGTAGTGAGGGATCTGCATACCAAGTTTCGTTCAAATCGGTCAAGCCGTTTTTGAATTACTGTGAGAATGGCAGCTTTTTACATTTTTTCCATTGACATGAATGGGTGAAATCTGATTTTATGTTTGTAGCTCCG
The DNA here is from genome assembly GCF_902459505.1 of Geotrypetes seraphini. Lineage (NCBI taxonomy): Eukaryota > Metazoa > Chordata > Amphibia > Gymnophiona > Dermophiidae > Geotrypetes > Geotrypetes seraphini. The sequence continues at coordinate 147,836,596 of NC_047089.1, forward strand.
CCCACGTGTGCAGGTGGGCCGCGAGACCCCCAGAACATATCATCCCAGGTAGTGAGGGATCTGCATACCAAGTTTCATTCAAATCGGTCAAGCCGTTTTTGCGTGATCGCGGCAAATACACACACACACACATACATACATACATACCTCTGATTTTATATATATAGATAATATGTAAACTGCTTTTATTTATTTAAAAATATAAATACTGTATATTAACTATATGGTTTACAAAGATTGCATTCATAAAAGGTTAAGCACCACATATGAACACAATTGCAGAACAACACTTGTAAAAAAGGAAAAGAAAAGAAAAACCAGACAGTTCAGATCAATATCTAATAAACCTAACACAGGAAAGCACTAACTAACAATTGAATTTTCAGCATTTTCTTAAAATTCATCCTCCCAGCACAGTATCGCAAAATTCCAAGCAAAGCATTCCAATGTTTAGAACCTGCCACAGACAGCATCGCTGCACCAATCCTAACATGAGAGATTGACATCATACCCTCTAAGCTCAGTTTCATGCTATTTTCTGATCTCGGATACTTTCTAGGCTGATAAATTTCAAAAAATCCTTGAAAAACAGCCGGGAGACATGATACAAAATCTGATGTATAGTTCAAAAGAAGAACTCTGTGCTGCATGGTTAACCAATGCAGTTGCTTCAGTACTGGGGTTATGTGAGTCGTTCTTGGAACACCAGTAATCAATCTTGCTTCAGAGTTAATCAACATCTGCAGTGCCCTCATCTTCACTTTAGCAACTCCCAAGTATAGTGCATTGCAATAATCCACCTTGTACTACACTACGGAAATCGAATGCTGAAAACGTGGAGGGGCATAATCAAAAGATACGTCTAAGTCCGTTTTGGGCCTAAGTTGCTAGTCCCCCAAAGTCAGCAATGTCTAAAGTCCATTCTCAAAAAATACATCCAAAATATTTTTTTTTCGAAAATCATCTAATTATACGTCCAGCCGTTTGATTGGCCAGACCGCCAAGTCATCTATCTTTATACCCTATTCTCATCCAAAAAATTGTCTAAGTCAAAAACGCTTAGAACAAGACCTTTTGGATGTGGGAGGGGCCAGCAAAGTGATGGACTAAGTCTAGGCTGGCCCACGTCCCGCCCAGATCCTTCCCTCACCACTCCTCCTAAAACACCCCCTTTAGCTCTGGGCATACAGCAGCACTGAAAAGGCCTAAGTCATTTTGAGATACATCTAAAACCCGGTTCGATTATCGGCACTTGGATGTCTTGTCTTACAGATCGTCCAGGTGCTGATTTAGGCCGGTTTTTAGACGTATTTCCGTTTTGATTATGAGCCCCATAGGTTTTAATCTGTATAATAGTTGAAATTACATATATCCTGCCTGAATTGTTTTCAATATTTGTTTTTCCATAGTTAAACAACTATCCAAGCATATTCCTAAAATAGTCATCTCCTTTTTTACTACCAATCACTCCCCCATCACAACACTTTCTATCACAAAATTATCCCTTTGACTTCTCACGATCTCCTCAGTTTTATTAACATTTAATTTCAGATCATGTTCATCCATCCACCTCACAATCCTATCCATATATCCTTGCAAACACTTTGGGCGTCATATACCAGGAAAAATAAATTGTACTCCCATCTCCGGGCCTTAATTGTAACCATAGAAAAATGGTGGTATATCAAGTCCCATGAACTTTCCCTTTAGAAAATATTGCCAAAGCACAGAAATAGCAAGGATTCTTTCATTTTGTAGAAAACATTACTTCCCATGAAGTTGACACTTTCTATAGTTGATGGCTAGTGACATCAGGTTTATTTTAAGTCATTGGCTATATTCATTTGATGCTGTCTACCCAAGAAAGATCTAGGGGCCTTTTTACCAAACTGCAATAAAAAGTGGCCTTATTAGATCCTTTATTTATTTATTTATTTTTAGTATTTATACAGTATACTACTTATAACCTAAGTAGTTTACATTCGGTTACTCAAGCATTTTTCCCTATCTGTCCTGGTGGGCTCACACTCTATCTAATGTACCTGAGGCAATAAGTAACTTGTCCAGGGTCACAAGGAGCAACATGGGTTTGAACCTATAACCTCAGGGTGCTGAGATGTACTAAAACCATTTTTTGCTGCCAATGGCCAATTTTCCTATTTTTCTCATTAATGGCCATGTGATAATTTTCCCATTAGTACATGAGCTCCTACTGCCACCCATTATGTATCCTGTAAGGGCTCACGTGTGAATCAGTGAGCACACGGCAATATAGCTGCGCTAACCAATTAGTGTAGAGTATGTCCACTCGCCATCCCCAGACCCACTGCACACAGGGGACGTCTGAGAGAGATCCGTGGTAAGCCCTTTTTTGCTACAGTAAGTACTTGTTAGTGTTTACTGCAACTTAGAACAAGGACTCTCCATACTACAGCATTTCCTAAAAATAAGTCAGTACAAGTAATGGATAGGAATATGTAAGGGAAAAAAATTGGCTCATTTTCATGTCATTTTGGACTTCTCCCCAACTATCATGCCACATATTTGTTTTAATAAAAACAATGTTTGCATATTATAATATTTTAACTTGTGTTGAAGTAGGAATACCAAAGGGAAATAGAACCACAGCGACAACTTTTAACTTCAAGAAAGGAAACTACGAAGCGATGAGGGTAATGGTAAGGAAGAAACTTAGGAACAGCTCAAAGAAATGGCAGACTGTAGAGCAAGCCTGGTTTTATTCAAGGACACAGTGAGCGAGGCGCAAAATCTGTATATCCCTAGATTCAGAAAAGGGTGCAAAAAGAGCCAAGCAAAAGACCCGACGTGGATATCTAAAAGAAGTGAAGAAAGCGATAGGTCGATAGGTGATAAGAAGAATTCATTCAAGAAATGGAAAAAGTGCAAAACTGAGGAGAACTGGAAAGAACAAAGGAAGTATCAAAAAGAATGTCACCTTGTGATTAGAAAAGCAAAAAGAGAATATAAAGAGAGGCTAGCCAGGGAAGCACAAGTGGGCGACAAGATGGCAGATGAAGTTTAATGTAGAGAAATGTAAAGTCTTGCAAGTAGAAATCCAAGGTACAACTACATGATGGGTGGGCTGGTATTGGGAGAAAGTAGCCTAGAGAAGGACTTGGGGGTACTGGTAGACAAGACAATGAAACCTTCGGCACAGTGTGCAGCGGCCTCTAAAAGGTGAACAGAATGCTAGGTACAATCAAGAAAGGTATTACAGCCAGAACGAAAGAAGTTATCCTGCCATTGTATCGGGCAATGGTGCGCCTGCATCTGGAGTACTGCGTCCAATATTGGTCGCCGTACCTGAAGAAGGATATGGCGATACTCGAGAGGGTTCAGAAAAGAGCGACAAGATTGATAAAAGGTATGGAAAACCTTTCATATGCTGAAAGATTGGAGAAACTGGGACTTTTATCCCTGGAGGTTAAGCGGAGGCTTAGAGGGGACATGATAGAGACTTACAAGATTATGAAGGGCATAGAGAAAGTGGAGAGGGACAGATTCTTTAAACTTTCGAAGACTACAAGAACGAGAGGGCATTTGGATAAATTAAGAGGAGACAGATTCAGAACCAATGCTAGGAAGTTCTTCTTCATCCAGAGGGTGGTGGACACCTGGAATGCGCTTCCAGCAGGCGTGGTAGGACAGAGTACGGCATTGGGTTTCAAGAAAGGATTAGATGTTTTCCTGAAGGAAAAGGGGATTGAAGGGTATAGATAGAGGATTAATATGCAGGTCCTGGACCTGATGGGCCGCCATGTGAGTGGACTACTGGACATGATGACCCTCTGGTCTGACCCAGCAGAGGCACTGCTTATGTTCTTATGCTTCTTAGGCTAATGTGTGCAAAATCAGTTTAGTGCATACAAATTTTTGCCTCATCTTAGTTTACCATGAGGAGTGTAGGTTGCTAACCTCTGGCATCTCACTACCAGAGGTTAGGGACTCCCGTGGTACATAAATAACAGGGGGCCTTTTACTAAGGTGTGGTAGCCATTTTAGCACGCGCTAAAAATTAGCATTCACTAAATGCTAACACGTCCATTATATCCTATGGATGTGTTAGCATTTAGTGCGTGCTTAATTGGCTACTGCACCTTAGTAAAAGACCCAGAGAATTTGTGATCAACCTAACAAGCCGTATTATTTATTCTCCTCAGTAATATCATGCTAGTAGCCCCTCTCCCTCTTCTGAAGCCAACCCCACAGGGGAGCTCAGAATGGTTTACATGAGCTTATTCAGGAACTCAAGCATCTCCCCCTATCTGTCCTGGTGGGCTTACAATCTAATGTACCTGGGGCAATTAGGTGACTTGCCCAGGGTCACAAGAAGCAGCGTAGGTTTGAAATCACAACCTCAGGGTGCTGAGGCTGTAGCTTTAACCACTGCACCACACACACAATGTACAGTTGCAGTTAACAGGTTACGATGGGACATAGTTTCAGTACTACTTAACAATACAAGTTTTTATCCTAACTTGACACATACTCAAGGGTCTAATACCAATATACATACAGGGACATAATTTGGATGTAGGGCACTAGTCGCTCAAAGTCAGCAGTGGAAAAATGTCCATTCTCCAAAAGTACGTTCAAATTTTTTCGAAAATCATTTAATCATCCAGACTACCACTATGTCTATCTTTATACCACATTCTTGAACAAAAATTTGTCCAAGTCCCAAACACCCAGAACAAGACCTTTTTAGACATGAAATGCTAACTCCCTCCTGCTAAACCCTCCCCCCCTGAAGCCATCCCCCTCCACCCCAAAATGTCTGCAGCAGGAAGAGTGCCCAATTCTTCTTGCTGTCACCTTGCCGAGACATCCACCGGTAGGAGGGATGCCCAGTCTCTCCTGCTGGAACCCCCAAAGCCATCCCCCCTTGCCCAAATATCCACAGTAGGAGGAGTGCCCAGTTCCTCCTGCCACCACCTGGCCTAGACCTCCATCGGCAGGGCAGGTTTTTAGATGCATTTTTGTTTTGATTATTAGCCACTTAATATACAGTTTACAGGCTAAATTCGCCATAGTTACAGTGCAAGATTTTTTTCAATATAAGTTTTTATCCTAACGTGGCACATACACATTTCTTTGTAATCTTTTGGTCATGGGCAGGAGAGTTAGATGAAGAGGTATGTTTTTATCCAATCTGCGGGGGCAGTCAATTCCAGTTACTTCTGCTCTTGCTGGTGCTGGGTTCAGAATGACACTGGTGACCTCTGGCAATAGTCTTGTAGTACTAATGCTAGGATTCAAACTACCATGTAAAAGCAAAAAAAAAATATTTGTATGCTGCTGAGGAGGGGACAACACAATGTTGTATTTTGCAAAATATGATGGTGTGTGTTTTGGCTTTCCAAATATTAAAAAATGTAACATGTAGCCCCCAGTAGAAAAAGGTTGAACAAGACTGCTCTAGAACATCTTATTTTGCACATTGAGCTGAACCAATCACATGTTAATATTATGCAGTAAATAAGATCCCTTCCTCCCCTCCCCCAACCATGGATGCAAATGCTGAATTTCCACTATCCTAGTTTTATAGTCGCCATTCCATGAAAAAGAAAACAAATGCAGAAAACAGTCCTCCATTTCCAGCATAGCAAAGCATAGAACCACCAGCTAGTCATTGACTTGATGCTGGTGTCCTTTTGTCTGATGATAAAGAGTTCATGCTTGATTTGCTTTTTTGTTTTGTTTACTATTTTAATGCTACACAGGCAGGAAAATGTTTGTATGAGGATAATCCTTGAAGTTCAAGCAAAGGAAGATGCAAACTGTTCATATAATGGATCAAGTGACGTAATGTTTGTTGTTGGTACTGGCCGAGAAATTTTTTGTCCTGCAGCAAGCTGTGACAATGGTTTACGAAGGTCAGCAGGACATGTCACATGGTACAAGGTAATCAGACTACAAAGAAAAAAATAATTGTGTCAATTTTTAAATAATAATTCTAATTTTTACAGTACTACTAGACATATCTAACACTACACATGTACACTAGTTCTCTGCCCCAGAGAACTTACAGTCTAAGGGACTAAGGCGCATACAGGGATACAGAAGTTTTCACCAGGTTACACTTGGCTGGGCCTCCGCGTGAGCGGATCACCGGACTTGATGGACCCAGGGTCTGTTCCGGAGATGGCAGTTCTTATGTTCTTATGTTCTTTACCAAACTGCAGTAAAAAGTAGCCTTAAAGCATTCTTACACGAGTCATTCCCACCCACTAAGGCCATTTTTTTCACTGAGGTGAAATGGCCGATTTAACTTTCTTCCCCATTAATGGTCATACATTATTTAATGCATCCCTATCGCCACTCATTATGTAAGTGGTAAGGTTCACTTGCTAAACATGTGTTAATTGGTTAGTGTGTGGTAATCTGGTAACACTCCAACTCTCAGACCCCCATATACCCATCTTCAGTGGTAAAAAATAAAGTTTATCGTTAGCATGTGGGCTTCCTGTGGCTGCACACATGCATAAATTAGCATGGGATGCATAACTGTACCCCACAGTAAGCCCTTTTTATGCTACAGTAAGCATGTGCTAACGCTTACTACATCCTAGTAAAGTGACACCTTAATGTGTACCTGAGGCAATGAGAAATAAAGTGGTTCACCCAAGTTCACAAGGAGTATGAGTGGCTGTAGCTGGATGTAAACTCTGGTTCTTAGGTCATTGTCCTAACCACTACACCATGTCCGCTCCACTTTATGAACTCTATAAAACTAAAGGAATACAGTAGAAGTTGTTAGGGTCCTATCTATTAGAAATAGGCAGTCATTTCATCTGTCGAAACAGGCTGGGTCTTGTTTGCCAATGACAGGCTCCTCAACTAGCATAAGCAAGTGTGGTAAATGCAAGGGGCATGCCCATTATCTGCCCTACATTTACCACACAAAGCAGATATTTACCATATGGCACTGTATTGCATGCAGTGGCAGATAACGCGGGGGCACCCATTCTATCTGCCACTGCATGCAACGTGGTGCAGGTAAGAGCATAAGAACATAAGAATTGCCACTGCTGGGTCAGACCAGTGGTTCACGTGCCCAGCAGTCCGCTCCCACGGTGGCCCTTAGGTCAAAGACCAGTCCCTATTTGAGTCTAGCCTTACCTGCGTACATTCCGGTTCAGCAGGAACTTGTCTAACCTTGTCTTTAATCCCTGGAGGGTGTTTTCCCCTATAACAGCTTCCAGAAGAGCGTTCCAGATTTCTACCACTCTCTGGGTGAAGAAGAACTTCCTTACATTTGTATGGAATCTATCCCCTTTTAACCTTAAAGAGTGCCCTCTCGTTCTCTCCACCTTGGAGAGGGTGAACAATCTCTCTTTCTCTACTAAGTCAATTCCCTTCAATATCTTGAATGTTTTGATCATGTCCCCTCTCAGTCTCCTCTTTTAAAGCAAAGTTATCTCTGCAAACACATCTTCCCCATTTGATTCACCCAACACCCTCTCATATCTGAACCCCCCTACCTATACCCAGTCTGATCTCTCATCCCCTGTGACATCCTACCCATCTAATTCCTTGTCTCAAAACTTGCCTCAGAAGATCCAATCCCTGCCCTAGGCCTAAATGACCCTCTCCCCAAAGTTGGACCCTCATTCACTCCTGACCTTCCCCAAATCTACCGATGGTTATTCACTGTCCCAGGTTGCAAAATGGCCACCATAATATCTAATGTTAGTCTTGCAGTACTAATGCTATGACTCCTACCATTTATCTCATGGTACTACTGCTAGATGGCATATGCTTCCATATACTCTCATGACTCTAAATTAGATAAAATGCTTATGTAAGCGGCCAAAAATGTTCATTGATTTAAGGTGTGTGATTACTTGACACTGTCAGTGGTATGAAGCTGACCATTACCTGCCCCCCCCCCCCCAAAGTGCACAGTGCAATCACAACTTAATCCACAAATAGTAGCAACATTGGTATTCAGATAGGGAAGAGCACTATGGGGGTGGGGGAGGAGTATTTTGAGTACAGGGAGGTGTTACTCTGGGTTTACTGCCCCTTTATCAAAAAACACATGGTGCCATTACTACAATGGAATTTGTTAAACTAAAGTACTAACACACCATAGTTTAGTAGATTTTGTGAGAATTTACTTGTGTTAGAAGTAGACAGGAAAGAACCAAGCACAGGAGAGTGCACAGCGCCGCACAATAAAGACATAAGACAAGGGAGAGGACATCTAGTGGACTCCGAAGAAAGAGAAATGGAAGCAGCAAGAACCCGGAGGAGCTTCCCAGTGTACTGCACAGAGTGTCATATGTATGACTACCTTCCCTCGGGAAGGCAGGCATACATATGCAGTCGGTGTCAGGAACTGGAAAGCCTGAAGAAGGAAGTTGGTCGACTGCAGTGCAGGGTTCAAGAGCTGGAGGGACTCCACATCTCAGAAGCACCTTTCGAGACAACTGAAGACCCTGCAGGAGAAAGCCACATCAAGGAGCAAGTAAGGGAGCTCGAAAGATTCATCGAGGAGGCCTACAGGCAGGCAGAAGAGCAGGAGCATCAGCAGCGCTGGAGCGAGGAAGCTACGGCTACACAAGATGGAGGACATGGGCCAACAGATGGAAGACAGGGGCCAACGGACGCCGAGAATGAAGTATCACATGGAAGATTTGTGCAAGCAGAGAGGGCAAAGACTGGCGGGTACCCTGAAAGAGAAGGACTAAACCACGCCGAGGATACAGATTTGAGACCAGTGAGGAAGCTGAAGAAGGAGAAATCTGCAGTCGTCGTGGGAGACTCAATCCTGAGAGAAGTGGACAGTCACGTAGCAGGAGGGAGAGAGGATCGGCTAGTGACCTGTCTCCCAGGAGCAAGAACGAAGGACATCTCCGACAGAATTGAGAGGATCCTGGATGGCGCGGAAACAGAAGAGACAGCAGTGATAATCCACGTGGGAACAAATGATGTCAACAGGAGAAATTACAGCAGGACTACGCTAATTGAACAGTTCAAGATCCTAGGAAGGAAACTGAAGCTGAGGACACAGAAGATAGCATTCTCAGAGATTCTGCCAGTACCGAGGGCAGACGTGAAGAGGCAGACCGAGCTACAAGCAATAAACGCTTGGTTGAGGAGATGGTGCGAAGAAGAAGGATTCCTTTTTGTAAGAAACTGGACAACTTTTTGGGGGAAGAACAAGCTCTTCAGGAGGGACGGACTACACCTGAGCAAGGCAGGAACGAGACTGCTAGCAAACAACGTCAAGAGAGGAATTGAGCAGGCTTTAAACTGAGAAGAAGGGGAAAGCCGATAATCGACCTGACGTCGACGGTTCGGACAAGAGTATCCAAAGAAGATACTGAGCGGGAAAAATGCTGGGAACAGGCAAGAGACGAACAACAGAAGCTGTTGACCAACAAAAAGGGCAAACAGATAAAATTAGAGGAACAGGAGAGATCAGGAAATCAGGTTGCAGATAATAAAGATACACCAAAACATGAGGAAGAAAAGATACACCAAAAAATGAGGAAGAAAGGAACAGAAATGAGGGACTGGCAGCCCAACTAGGGGATGGTAAGAGGAGCAAAACACATGTAAAACCAGCAGAGAAAAGAAAAGACCAGGACTTAAATTGCTTGTACGCTAATGCAAGGAGCCTAAAGACCAAAATGGGAGAATTAGAAGCCATAGCCAAAAAAGAAAACCTAGACATCATTGGAATCACGGAAACATGGTGGAATGAAGATAACCAGTGGGACGTAGTGCTGCCAGGGTACAAACTCTATAGAAGAGACAGGACCCACAAGAAGGGTGGAGGAATAGCACTATACATAAAAGACACCATTCCCTCATCCAGAGTGGATATAGAACCAAAGGCGGAAGGACTGGAGTCATTATGGGTAAAATTACCAGGAAAAAGTGGCCTTGACATAAGATTGGGTCTATACTATCGTCCACCTGGACAAACGGAAGCAAACGACAAAGATCTGGCAGCAGAACTGAGGCGGGAAGGCAACAACAGGAATGTGACAGTAATGGGAGACTTTAACTACCCCGGGATAAACTGGAATATTGGAAACTCAAACTGTGCGAGGGAAACAGAATTCTTAGAGGCTGTGAGGGACTGCTTTATGGAGCAGCTTGTCAAGGAACCAACAAGAGGATATGCCACTCTTGACCTAATCCTAAACGGAATAGGGGGACCTGCAAAAGAAGTGGAAGTAGTAGGACCACTAGGAAACAGCGATCACAACATGATCCAGTACAAATTAGGAGTAAGTACAGCAAAAGGGAAGAGAACCACAGTGACAATGTTCAACTTCAAGAAAGGAAACTATGATGCTATGAGAGCAATGGTTAAAAAAAAACTTAGAAACAGCTCAAGGAAAACAGAAACTGTAGAGCAAGCCTGGTCTCTATTCAAGGGCACAGTGCAAGAAGCACAACATATGTACATCCCCAGATTTAGAAAAGGGTGCAAAAAAAAACCGAACAAAAAACCCCGCATGGATAAACGACGAGGTGAAGAAAGCGATAGGAGACAAGAAAAAATCATTCCGGAAATGGAAAAAGGACCAAACTGGGGAAAACTGGAATGAACACAGGAAACACCAAAGAGAATGTCATCAAGTGGTTAGGAGAGCGAAAAGAGAATACGAAGAGAAACTGGCCAGGGAGGCAAAAAACTTCAAATCATTCTTCAGATATGTTAAGGGGAAGAAACCAGCGAGGGAGGAAGTAGGACCGTTGGATGATGGAGACGAAAAGGGAGTGATAAAGGAGCAAAAAGAGGTAGCCGACAGGTTAAACAAATTCTTCTCGTCAGTCTTCACAAGCGAGGACACATCCAGTGTACCGGAACCCGACGTGATCTTCCATGGTGACCAAGAAGAAAAACTGTCAGCAATAGAGGTGAGCCATGAGGATGTCCTCCAACAGATAGATAGATTGAAAAGTGACAAATCACCAGGCCCGGACGGAATCCACCCTAGGGTACTAAAAGAACTAAGAAATGAGATAGCGGAAATACTCCAAATAGTTTGCAACCTATCCCTGAAAACTGGAGAGATTCCGGAGGACTGGAAGATAGCAAATGTTACACCTATCTTTAAAAAGGGGTCAAGAGGAGACCCGGGAAACTATAGGCCGGTAAGTTTGACATCGGTTCCAGGCAAGATGGTAGAAGTAGAGAATGACACGGTGACGGTTTACCCGCGGCCACCGCATTTAAGCCGCGGGTCACCGCCGAAAACGGGGAAGAAAACTAGCAGTCGCTGCGGTGACGGGGACAAGGCCATTCACCGACCGCGGAAACGGTGAACAAGTTTGTCCCCGCGGGCCAATGTACCCCCTTCTAGGAACCGCTATTTACCTGTGTTTCACCGTGCTCCTCATTTGTCAGATCAACCCTTCCTGCCAATCGCAGCAGAAGGGTACCCAACCCCTCCTGCCGGTCCTCCCAATGGCCTCCCCTAAGATCGCCGGCAGGAGGGTACCCAACCCCTCCTGCTGGACCCCCCCCCCCAACGAACCCTCCCACCCCGGAACCCCCTTAGTCTTACTTTCCAAGTTGGACCGGACAGCTCCTCGCTCGTCTGGCCAGCAGGCCTGCCTCCGTCCAAATGAGGCGGGCCCGCCCCTCCACTCCCCTGCCTAACCCACAGGATCCTAGGGCCTGATTGGCCCAAGCACCTAAGGCCCCTCCTATAGCGGGAGTGGCTTTAGGTGCCTAGACCAATCAGGCCCTAGGATCCTGTGGGTTGGGCAGGGTAGGGGCGGGCCCGCCTCATTTGGATGGAGGCAAGCCTGCTGGCCATACGTGTGAGGAGCTGTCCGGTCCAACTTGGAAAGTAAGACTAAGGGGGTTCCGGGATGGGAGGGTTCGTTGGGGGGGGGGGTCCAGCAGGAGGGGTTGGGTACCCTCCTGCCGGCGATCTTAGGGGAGGCCATTGGGAGGACCGGCAGGAGGGGTTGGGTACCCTTCTGCTGCGATTGTCGGGAGGGCCGTTGGGGGGGTCTACAGGAGGGGTTGGGTGCCCTCCTGCCGTGATCGCTGGGGGGAGGGGAGACTTGCAGCCGTAGCCGCGGTCACTATGCTAATCACGGCAGCATTTAAAGTACATGTCGTGTTTGTTTTTGCATTGCTAGCTCCAGGGGTGGTGGAAGATTAGTGATTGAAAAACTGTATGAAAAATAACTATTTTAAATTTAGTGATCAAAATGTGTCAGTTTTGAGAATTTTTATTAATTAATTTTTTCTCTGCGTGTTTTGTTTTTGTATAGTTATTAACTAATATTTAACTAAGTTTTAAAGTTTTAAAGTTTTAAAGAATGTTTCCTTTATACGTAAATAAAGAAAAGTGAATGGGATTGCAGTGGCGGTGACGGGGCGGTGAATGGGGTGGCAGTGGCGGTGACGGGGCGGTGAAGAGGATGGTGAGACGGGGACGGGGCGGTGACGGGGATGGTGAGACGGGGACGGGGCGGTGACGGGGATGGTGAGACGGGGACGGGGCGGTGACGGGGACCAATTTTTTCACCGTGTCATTCTCTAGGTAGAAGCACTGATAAAGGATAGCATCTGTGAGCACATCGAAAAAAATGGGCTGATGAAAGCGAGCCAACATGGCTTCTGCAAGGGAAGATCGTGCCAAACAAACTTACTGCACTTCTTTGAGGGGGTAAACAGCCAGTTGGACAAAGGGGAACCTGTAGACATCATTTACCTTGACTTCCAAAAGGCCTTTGACAAAGTACCCCATGAGCGGCTGCTTAGGAAGCTATGGAACCACGGGGTGGAAGGGGACGTATACAGATGGATTAAACACTGGTTGGCAGGCAGGAGACAGAGGGTTGGAGTGAAGGGTCACTACTCGGGCTGGAGGAAAGTCACGAGCGGAGTTCCGCAGGGGTCTGTACTTGGACCGCTGCTGTTCAATATATTTATAAATGACCTGGAAACGGGGACGAAATGTGAAGTTATAAAATTTGCGGACGACACTAAACTCTGTAGAAGGGTTAGAACTACGGAAGAGTGTGAGGACCTACAAAGGGACCTAAACAAACTGGAGGAGTGGGCGAATAAATGGCAGATGAAATTCAATGTAGGGAAATGCAAGGTCATGCATATAGGGAGAAAAAACCTGATGTTCAGCTACCAAATGGGGGGATTAGTATTAGAGGGAAGTAACCTTGAAAGAGATTTGGGTGTATTGGTGGATACAACAATGAAGTCAACGGCGCAATGCGCAGCAGCCGCGAAGAAGGCAAACAGAATGTTGGGTATTATTAAAAATGGTATTATGACCAGAACAAAAGAAGTCATCCTGCCGTTGTATCGGGCAATGGTGCGCCCGCACCTGGAGTACTGTGTTCAGTATTGGTCACCGTACCTCAAGAAGGATATGGCAATACTTGAGAGGGTCCAGAGAAGAGCGACACGAATGATTAAGGGCATGGAAAACCTTTCATACACTGAAAGACTGGAGAGGCTAGTGCTCTTCTCCTTGGAAAAGCGGAGACTCAGAGGAGACATGATAGAAACCTACAAGATCATGAAGGGCATAGAGAAAGTAGAGAGAGATAGATTCTTCAGATTTTCAGAACATGGATGAACAAGAGGGCATTCGGAAAAATTGGAAGGGGATAGATTCAAAACAAATGCTAGGAAGTTTTTCTTTACTCAGCGGATGGTGGATACCTGGAATGCGCTTCCAGAGGACGTAATAGGGCAGAGTACGGTAATGGGGTTTAAGAAAGGATTGGACAATTTTCTGTTGAAAAAGGGGATAGAGGGGTATAGATAGAGGATTGCTGCACAGGTCCTGGACCTGTTGGGCCGCCGCGTGATCGGACTGCTGGGCGCGATGGACCTCGGGTCTGACCCGGCAGAGGCATTGCTTATGTTCTTATGTTCTTATGTTAGAATGGCTCAAAAGTCTCTTTTACCAAGGTGTGCTAAGTAGCAGGCATTAATCTTAATGCAGTGTTCAATGCAAGAGTCAGGGACCAATGGCTGCCCCTGGAGACTTCTGGCGTGGCCAGTAGGAAAAAGGAGGTATTGATGCCCCTGTATAAGACTTTGGTGAGACCTCATTTAAAATATTGTGTACAATTCTGGAGGCCACACCTTCAAAAAGATATAAAAAAGGATGGAGTCGGTCCAGAGGAAGGCTACTAAAATGGTGTGTGGTCTTCGTGATAAGGTGTATGGGGACAGACTTAAAGATCTCAATCTGTGTACTTTGGAGGAAAGGGGAGATATGATAGAGATGTTGAGCTGCGCATGAGTTGAGTCTCTTTCATTTGAAAGTAAACTCTGCAATGAGAGGGCATAGGATTGGAGGGGTGTTTCCTTATTTGCACCTGAAGGTTAGGCCTCTCTGACATCATCAAGCCTGAACCATTATTTGCAAGAAATCATTCCAGCCTGAACCTAGCAAGAAGAGATAGAGTTAGATAGATTGTGAGCCCACCAGGACAGATAGGGAAAATGCTTGAGTACCTGATTGTAAAACCGCTTAGAAAACTTTGATAGGCGGTATATAAAATCCTAATAAACTTAAAAAAAAAAAAAAAGAGAAAGAAGAACACATCTTTGCTGTTTCTGCCTGATGCATTCTGGGTATGTACCAGAATTGTATTGTAGTCAAGGACAACCAGCTATGCCTACATGATCTTCTGATGTGAATCTTGGGGCAGGCATACTCCTATGCTGTGCTTATCTATCGAAGGCGCCTCTGTTCGACAGCCTGTGCAAGACTTTATACAGAAAGGCTATTCATCTAAGTTCTGTTTCTGGATTGGTCCGAAGAGGTCATCTGACGAGATCCAAGTGAAATGTGCTAATTATAATTTAGTCAGTGCCAGATTGTGAGGGAACTCGAATCTTATCATAGGTTACTCTGCATTCTCCATAATAATTAAGACCTGAAAAGTTATCTATGGTGACTCTCTGCCTGAGAGAGAGAGACTTGGACCTTTAAACAGATCTGGATTACATCATAAAGGAAACCTTTGCGGACAACCTAAGTTACAGCTTCTCCCATGGCTGACGAACTCCTGTTTTGGTACCAAAAGAATTCTTATCTTCAGTGCTGAGTAGAGGACGACTTCCCTTTCACCTGATTTTGTGCCAAGGCCTAATTGGATGGTGAGAATACAGAATTCTATTATCTTATCAGCTGGGGTTAGATAAGTGAATCCTATTGTGGTTTGGGATAAGGAGAAGTGAAGCTACTCTTTGTGATAAGCGATATATTTAGTTGCTGCCAATCAGGAATTATTATTATAAGGAATTATAGAGTGTAAGAATTAGTTTTACTTATTTATCTAGCAAGTGTGTTGTGATAATTATGTACTGAGTTTCATATATGTAATCAGATATTTTGTGAACAATATTTAGTTATTGCTGCTGGCTTTTGAATTATATTTTTCTATTTTCATAATAAAGTATTTCTCATTAGCCTGGGTCTTGTGTCATGTAAGTAGGCAAAGAAAGCTGAACCTGGATGAGATATTATGGTCTTCCCTAGAAACTAACAGGCACATATTTGTTTATGTAACTGATTAGTGGACCATAAATCTTTCTACAGGATGAAGTTAAGAGGCTCCGGAGTAATCTAAGGAAATACTTTTTTTACAGAAATGATGATAGATGCATGGAACAGTCTCCCAGAAGAGGTGGTGGAGAGAGAGACTGTGTCTAAATTCTAAAGGGCCTGGGACAGGCACGTGGGATCTATTGGAAAGAGAAAGAGATAATGGTTACTGCGGACGGGCAGACTAGATGAGCCATTTGGCCTTTATCTGCCATCATGTTTCTATGTTTCTATGTAACATTAGGGGTCATAAGGAACATTGCTAACTCCAGTGGTTCCGAGGTAGGAGTTCATAGGACTGTTGTCACCCCAGCCTATTAGATTGCTAAGGTAGGGGTTGGGAAGGTCAGAGGAAGGTCAGCATAGAGTGGTTTAGGGGCTCTGGTTTAGGGGGGTAAGCTGATTTCAGGGGGTTCTAATTTTGAGGAAAGGGTTACTTAATCGGAGGAGGGTTTCATAGCAGGAGGGCATTGATGGTGCGGTATAGGGGAAGCCACTGCTTGCCCAGGGATCAGTAGCATGGAATGTTGCTACTATTTGTGTTTCTGCCAGGTACTTGTGACCTGAAATGGTCACTGTGGAAACAGAATACTGGGCTAGATGGACCATTGATCTGATCCAGTACGACTATTCTTATGTTCTTAAGTCATGTGGAGCCTGTGTAGTAATTCAAGTTTCAAGTTTATTAAAATTTTGATTAAACGCAAATCATAGTTTCTAAGCATTTTACAAATTATAATTAAAAAAGGGAGACATAATAGACAAATATCCACTCAACAACACTAGACCAACAAAAACATTAGGATAGTTAGGAGAACTACAATTTTAAAGTAAAGAATACATAAAAGGAAGACCACAATAGGGAAGAGTGACAATTAGGATTATCGAGCAGCTCTGGCAAAGATTGAAATCTATTTAAGGGTCAAATGCATCATGGAAAAGGTAAGTCTTTAGATTTCCCTTAAATTTGGTTAAGATTTTCTCCGCTCTGATATACAGCGGTAAAGAATTCCATATCGTGGGAACTGTGATTGCGAAGGAAGTAGCACGAGGTGAACCAATAATTTTTAATGACGGTGTATGAAGAAGGCACTGAGAGGAGGATCTTAAGACTCATTTGGAATAAGAAGTTTATGAATAAAGGCCGGTTCTTTAGATTCCTGAGACTTAAAGGAGAGAAGAGCTATTTTATAAATGATATGATGTGGAATTGGCAGACAATGAGCGGATTTTAGCAGAGGAGTAACGTGATCAAACCTTTTCTTATTAGTGATAATTTTTATAGCAGTGTTTTGTATCAGATCTAACCGACAGATGTCTTTTTGATAAATACCCTTATACAGTGAATTACAATAATCAACTTTAGATATAATAAGGGAATGAATTAAAATGTTGAGAGATAGAGAGTCCAGAATCTTCGCCAAGGATCTAATCATCCTTAATCTAATGAAACAATTCTTTACTATGGCACTAATTTGTGATCGGTACGTTAGTTTATTATCTATTATTCTATGTTCAGAAAAGAAATAAAAACTATACTCTTCAAGAAATTCCTTTTTTTTTTTTTTTAATTCTTTATTCCTGAAACAGCTCTAACATCACAAATACCTTCCTCCCTCCTTCTTCCTGCCACACAGATACTACCTGATCTACTCTTCACCTTTTCTAGAAATGACCAATGATCTTCCATTGTAACCCACTGTTTATAACTCTTTTGTAATCTGCCTTGAACAGCAAGGTAATGGCAGAATAGAAATCTCTAATGTAATGTAATGTAATTATTATGCCCAAGATTTTAGTAGAAGACACAGAAATGATAGGAGTATCATTTATTGTAATGATATGACAAAGCTGGATGTTATCTTTCCATGGAAAGAGAAAACATTTAGATTTTGGTATACTTAGTGACAGCATATTTTCATGTAACCATTAACAGATTTTATCTAATTTAGAATTAAAAATTCTAATGTCGTCAGAGCTGCTGGCATCAATAGGGCAAATGATCTGGATATCATCTGTATGGTAAATGCAGGACAGATGTTGGGTATGCCCTCTGCATTTACACCACAGGCGTTGCAGTTACCACATCTTAGTGCTGAATTTAAGGTACCACATTTGGTAACTTTGAGGGGGTGCTAAAATGTTCTCAGCCCAACCAACCAACTGCCTAAATTCTGAGCGTTATTTTGCCACTGTAGCTGAAAAGAGTGTGATCTTATTTTAAGTGCCAATTTGCAGACGACATTCAATGTTTTTTTATATACTGTTTCAGATCATTGATTGAACCATATCTAGTGGTCTAGTAAGGGAGGGAGGGGAGCGGTCCACCCTTGGCGCTGTCTTGGTGGGGGCACCAGCACCCTTCCTGATCTCTGCTCCCCCAGCTCCTTCTCACTTCTACCCTCACGTGTGCACGCCTTCACTATTCGCCCTCCTCTTCACCAGCATGAGCGGCAACTCCAACCTGCCGCTCGTGCCAGCATAGGCTCTCCTTTCGATGCTAATCTGGGTCCCGCGCCTAGGACGTTACATCAGCAGGTTAGCCGACACATGCGCGGGCAGCATGTTGGTGATGCTGCTCGTGCCAGGAAAGTTAAAGTGGTACGAGGAAGAGAAGAGTCATAAGAACATAAGAACATAAGCAGTGCCTCTGCCGGGTCAGACCATAGGTCCATCCTGCCCAGCAGTCCACTCCCGCGGCGGCCCAAACAGGTCACGACCTGTCTGAATCACCAGAAGGGGCTCCCTTGCCACCTTGGTTTCCCATTTAAGTCCTGCCTTCCTATCGAAGTCCTAGCCCTCCGGTCTTGCACATGCACGACCTGGTTGGTTTCTATACTCGTTACCTGGTTAGCTTTCTATACTTGTGTTACATCCCAGCTCCTCCCTCAGTATCCCACGATCCCTTTATCCCTCAGGAATCCGTCCAATCCCTGTTTGAATCCCTGGACCGTACTCTGCCTGATCACTTCCTCCGGTAGCGCATTCCAAGTGTCCACGACCCTCTGGGTGAAAAAAAACTTCCTTGCATTTGTTTTGAACCTATCTCCCTTCAGTTTCTCTGAATGCCCCCTCGTACTTGTTGTCCCCTTCAGTCTGAAGAATCTGTCCCTATCCACCCTCTCTATGCCCCTCATGATCTTGAAGGTCTCTATCATATCTCGCCTGAGCCTCCTTTTCTCCAGAGAGAAGAGCCCCAGCCTATCCAGCCTCTCGGCGTATGGGCAGTGTTCCAGCCCTCTTACCATTCTCGTTGCTCTCCTTTGGACTCTCTCAAGTACCGCCATGTCCTTCTTGAGGTGCGGCGACCAATACTGAACGCAGTATTCCAGATGTGGACGCACCATCGCTCGATACAATGGCATGATGACTTCCTGTGTTCTGGTTGTTATGCCCTTCTTTATGATGCCCAGCATCCTGTTGGCTTTTTTCAAGGCTGCTGCGCACTGTGCAGATGGCTTCTCTCTCGAGTCTGCTGTCTCCCAACAATACCCCCCCCCCCCAATTTGTAGTTGAACAACGGGTTCTTTTTCCCTATATGCATGACCTTGCATTTGTCCACATTGAAGCGCATTTGCCGTTTGTTTGCCCAGTCTTCCAGCTTGTCCAGGTCCCTTTGTAGGTCCTCACACTCCTCCCTGGTCCTAACTCTGCCGCACAGTTTGGTATCGTCTGCAAATTTTATAACCTCACACTTTGCCTCCTTTTCCAGATCATTGATGAATATGTTAAAGAGTAACGGCCCCAGCACCGATCCCTGTGGCACACCGCTCGTGACTCCCCGCCAGTCAGAATATTGACCCTTTACTCCGACCCTCTGCAGTCTACCTGACAACCAGTGCTTGATCCATCTGTGCACATCCCCTCCCACCCCGTGGTTCCACAGCTTCTTAAGCAGCCTTTCATGTGGCACCTTGTCGAAAGCCTTTTGAAAATCGAGGTAAATGATGTCTATGGGTTCCCCATTGTCCACCCGACTGCTTATTCCCTCAAAGAAGTACAGAAGGTTCGTTAGGCACGACCTTCCCTTACAGAATCCGTGCTGGCTTGTTCTCAGTAGGCCATTTCTCTCGATGTGCTCGCAAATGCCGTCCTTGATCATAGCTTCCACCATCTTCCCTATAATTGAAGTCAGGCTCACCGGCCTGTAGTTCCCGGGGTCACCCCTCGATCCCTTCTTGAAGATAGGTGTGACATTTGCCAATTTCCAGTCCTCTGGTACCTCACCAGTTTTCAAGGATAGGTTGCAAACATGTTGGATTGTGCCCGCTATTTCCTGTCTTAGTTCCTTCAGAACCCTTGGGTGGATCCCGTCCGGGCCCGGTGATTTGCCGCATTTTAACCTGTCTATCTGTCACATGTACACATGACACCGGGGGCGGAGGGAAGGAGCGGGGGCAAAGAAGAGGGCAGGGGAGGGGTGCCACCGCCCTGGTCACCTCTCACTGCCACTGACCATATCCACAGCATTCACTTCTTGGCTGGGCTGAGAACTTTTCAGCACCCCCTCATAGGCCCCCTAAATAGCAAAGATCTAAAAAAAAAAATCAGATCACTCTGATTTATTGTGTTTATTTTCCAGGATAAAAAGAGATTTATTCTGCCATCACAGAGAGGCAAAATGAAGCATAACAGTATTAAAATCTTCAAAATCTTCAAAGATGATGCTGGTATTTATGCTTGTGATTATGTGCAGTATGATAATACGAGCCAGTGTGACATCACCAAAACATGGATAAGAAGAGCAGTATTTGAATTGCACGCTACAAGTATGTAACCAATTAAATCTATATAATAAAGTGTCAGCTATCTAACTCCATTCAATAAAATTGGATGCAGCCATGGCAATAGGCAGGAACAAAAGGGGATCATCCCTGCCTCAACAGTCTACCACTGGACTACAAATGATAGAGATTGACCCAAGAGCCTGAAGGAAGGAAGTGTGTCCCACAGGAAGTGGGGGAAGAAGTAGTGACCACAGGGTGAGGCATGCTAAATTTAAGGGGCCCGACAATGACAAGAATGATGTGGAACCATGAAACTTACAAGTTATTCCACAATTTTCTTGACACTTTTTGTTTCATTTCATATCATTGAAGCGAAAAGTGTCAAGAAAAGTGTGGAATAACTTGCAAGTTTCAAGTTTATTTAA
Source organism: Geotrypetes seraphini (assembly GCF_902459505.1). Taxonomy (NCBI): domain Eukaryota; kingdom Metazoa; phylum Chordata; class Amphibia; order Gymnophiona; family Dermophiidae; genus Geotrypetes; species Geotrypetes seraphini. The sequence continues at coordinate 147,857,341 of NC_047089.1, forward strand.
AATTTGTTATTCCAATTACACAAAGTTTCTATGCAGAGTACAATTAAAATGGGTATTACATAAAACAGCATTTACAAGTCCATGGCCCTCTTTTATTAAGATGCGCTAAGCGTTTTAGCGCGTGTTTATCGCATGCTAAATCAACGCGCGCGCCAAACACTAACGTGTCATAGGATAACATGCACATGTTAGCGTTTAACGCGTGTTTAGCGTGTGCTAATATTTAGCACGTGCTTAAAAGCATAGCGCATCTTAGTAAAAGAGGGAGCAAATTTCATCAGGCAGACATACAGGAGAGGGGTAAGAACTACAATAAAAAAAAATAGGAAAGAAACAAATAAGGTAATAACATGAAAGGACTGAATTCCTAGTCATGATCAGTATCACTTCCCCATCTGCACCCCCCTCCCTCCCCACACACAGAATCTCTCCACAATAATAATAATAATAACTTTATTCTTCTATACCGCCACAGTCTAATGACTTCTAGGTGGTTCACATCAAAGAAGGCTGGGCAATCAGCGAATTACAGAATGCAAGTAGTGAGGGTACAACTTATTAACAAGAAATAGTTAAAGAAAAATATGAATCTTAAGTATGTAATTTAGGTCTCATGTATGCAACCCAAGGAATAATCCTTTCTCAAGATCAGACTGACCCACTACAGAAAACCCCAAGAATTGCCCCTCATAGGACAACCCCAACCCCACCACCACCATATCCAGACTCTTATGCACCATCTCAATCCCTTGGGACTTTACACATGGTCACCCTAGTAGTCCAGCGGAACAGCGTTAGACTGTGTTCCTTTTGTCTTTTCCTGGCAGCCACAAAGATTCAAACTGGTACATATGAACTCTAGTGATAGTCTTGTGCTACTACTACAGCCAGTGACTTGGGTTGGCCTCCGTGAAGATGGGATACTGGGTTAGATGGACCATTGGTCTGACCCAGTAAGGCATGTTCTTATGTTATTTTGCCATATAAGGAGGGCAGTTGAGGATCAGGATATGGTGTTTGGGGAATCTTGTCTTAAGAGGTACTGTTGTAGTGGGAAGCCTAATAAATGGGAATGTATCGTGGATATGTATTTGAAGGGGGGGGGGGGTTGAACTGCATGGCCATAGAATCTGTATTTTTTTTTTTTTTTTTTGCTGCCACATGCATTAAATATCTCAGTAGGTAGCATTGAGGTATGTAATATGCACCCATGCATATGGGACCAATTTTACAAAGGGGCTCATTTTCAAAAGAGAAAACCTTCAAAAAAGGGCATAAAGTGGTATTTGGATGTTTTACTTGCTAAAATGTTCAAAACCCATATTTTAGACATTGTTCTAGGCTGTTTATCTAAATTCCAAGGGGGCGTGTTGAAGATGTGTTTTGGGTGGGCATAGGACCAGGGCAGGATTAATCAATAGGCGAAGTAGGTCCTGGAACGGTCAGGCGAGCCCGATGAAGGAGGGCATCAACATTGTTTTTTCCAAACGGCGATGGGCCCCTCCAGCATCGATCAGCAACGTGGGCCCCCCTGATCGGCAATGCGGATCCCACCCCGATTGGCAACCCGGCCCCCCCTCTATCAACGGAAAATAAGACAAGCAAGCAACGTGAGTAAGAAAGGCAACGGGAACTGTAATTGTGCAAGCGGTGCTGCTTGCCCAAAGCTTCCCTCTGATGCAGCTTCCTATTTCCACCTGGGCACATGGTGGGGTGGGGCAGGGCAGGGGGGACCAGTGTACTTGTGTGTGCCTAGGGGCCCTCGACGAATTAATCCTGTCCTGCATAGGACTTGGAAGATTTACAGTGATAATCAAACATTTAACAAAACGTCCAGAGCACCATTTAGAAGTTCAGAGCTAGACCTGTTTTAAAAATGAATAAGGGTTCAAAAAGGTGCCCAAATGACCAGAAAACCACTGGATGGATTAAACATGACCCCTTACTCCCCTAGTGGTCATCCATCCCCTCCCACCACCCAAAGATTTGAAAGAAACACTAGATGCCAGCAGTGTTCCCTCTAAGCGGGCGGGTGTTGTGAGCAAACTTTTTTCACCGTGAGCCAAAAATATCGGGCGCCAGCAAGTTATGAGCCAACTCGCCCGATTCTCCTCTCGCCGCCCTGCCATCTGCCGTACGCCTCTTCCGATCGTGCGCTGTGACGAGAAACGTGTGCGCTGCGATGTAATATTTTGTGCGCCAGCGCACGCCAGCGCAGCTTAGCGGGAACACTGGTTCAAATGGTTTTATTTATTTCCCCAAATTTATTTTTGTTATACGCATTGAAAATATTTGATATTGCGTTTAAATCAAAATCTCAATAAACTTGAAACGAGTGCCCGTGAGATTGTGGGAGGGTTAAATACTCAAAACTTAGAAGTTTTTGCTACGCCAGCTTTCTGGTATCTTTACAAACAGTGGCGTACCTAGCATATGTAACATCCGGGGCCCATCATTTTTTGGCACCCCCCCCCATCTGTAAGAAAAACATGATTTTTAGTAACAAACCACACGTCACACATGAGTACCTAGGAAAAGGCAGCATCTTACATATTGCAGTGAGCAGTACATCAATACACCCATTGTAAAACTAAACAAGCCAGACCAGCACAGATCAATCCTACACCGTCAATCCTAACAGAAAACCATGTCTTTCGAACACACAGAACACAGAAAACACCTTCGCCTAGTAAGGAATATGTAATCACAAACTAACCCCTCCCTCTTTTACAAAACTGTAGTGTGGATTTTAGCTACGGAGGTAACAGCTCTGATGCTCATAAAATTCTGAGCATCAGAGCTGCTACCACCAAGGCTGGTGCTAAAAACGCTTCACAGTTTTGTAAAAGGGGGGATAAAATAAAAATACATAGACAAAGGTTAAATTGAACCAGCAAGAAGCTGGACTCTGCATACAATGCTTCACAGAAACAGTGACACATGTCTCCTAAAGCAATAAATAAATAGAAATTTTTTTCTACCTTTGTCTTCTGTGGTTTCTCCTTTCCTTATCTTCTTGTAACTCTCTTCCTTCCATTCACTGTCTGCCGTCTCTCTTCCCCTATATGGCATCTTCTCTCCTTCTATGCCCCTTCCAGAAACTGTATGCCTCCCCCTTCCATCTCTCCTTTCACCCCATTGGTCTGGCATCTCTCTCCTCGCCTTCCCTCTCCCACACCTCTCCTCATAGTCTGGTATCTCCCCTTCCCTGATTCTCTGGCATCTCTCTCCTTTCCTTTTCTTCCATCTTTCGCTCCCCCTCCATGCTCTCACATCTCCCCCTTCCTTTTCCCTTAGACTGGCATACCTTCCTCCTATGCTCCAAGCCCTGGCATCTCCTTTAATTCCCTCCCTCATCTTCCTTCTCCCTCCAGCTGGGTACCGCAACACTCTTCCCTGCAGCTCTGCACTTCCCCACAATTGCCATGCTTCGGTTCCTCTTCTTCCTTCCTTCCCCCCCCCCCCCCCCCCCCCGCGGGACCCTGCGGCACCATCAACTCTTACTCCCTCTAATGTCGGCCCTGCAGCTCCAGACTTCCTCGCACCTTCTCCCCTCCCCCTTTGGATCGCTATTATTTTAAATGTTATAGCCGCGGAGCTGTATCCATCAGTGGAGATGTCTAACCTCGGCCTGCCCCAGAACTCTTACTGCAGCAGCCCGTCTAGGCAGGAACAGGAAGTCACTGTTGCAGTAAGAGTTCCGGGGCAGGCCGAGGTTAGACATCTCCACTGATGGATACAGCTCCGCGGCTATAACATTTAAAATAATAGCGATCCAAAGGGGGAGGGGAGAAGGTGCGAGGAAGTCTGGAGCTGCAGGGCCGACATTAGAGGGAGTAAGAGTTGATGGTGCCGCAGGGTCCCGCGGGGGGGGGGGGGGAGGAAGGAAGGAAGAAGAGGAACCGAAGCATGGCAATTGTGGGGAAGTGCAATCCCCCCAATGCGTCCCCTTACCTTACCTCCCCTTACCTTTGCGACGCGTGTGTGCGCTGTGAAGAGAAACTTTGCGCTGCGATGTAATATTTTGTGCGCGAGCGCAGGCCAGCGCACCTTAGCGGGAACACTGCCAGCCTTACCATCCTTACACTAGATACCAGTATTACAGCTTCAGATGGCCACACAGATACAGCTCAGCAGATCAGAGGGGCACTCTAAGGTGTATTGCAGTGAACGTCACATTAAAAAGTCCCAGGTACACATGTCACTATATCCCATAGGAGAGACCTTAGGTACTTGTGCCAATCAGCTTTAGGCCCCTCCCAGTGCATCCTAGGGTGCCCCAGGAAGGGGAAGGCCCACCATTTTGAAGAGGCAGGTCTGCTGGTAGGAGGGAGTGGGCATCCCTCTTGCCGGTCTTCCATTAAAGGTATGGGGGGGTTCGGGGAGGGTGTCATTCAGGCAAGAAGGAGTGGTCATTCTTCCTGCCGATTTCGGCTGTGAGGGGTGTTCTCAGATAGGAGGAAGTGAGCATTCCTCCTATCAATTTCAGGTGTGGGGGGTGTTGGGAGTATCCTCAAGCAGGAGAGAGTAGGCATCCTTCCTGCCAATTTTGGGTGGGGGGAGGGAGTGTCAGCAGTGTCCTCAGGCAGGAGGGAGTGGGTATCCTTCTTGCCAATTGGGAAGTTTTCTGCCTATTGCTGCTGCTACTTTACCTGCTCACAGGGGACAGATCAGCTGAGCCAGCTGCTCACAGGAGACAGATTAGCACTTCCTGAAGTTGCTGGCTTCGAGGCTTCCCCTGCTGGCTCAGTTGATGAACTAGCAGGGGAAGCCCCAAGCAGCTGAGGACAGGGGAAGCCCTGAAGCCGGCAGCTTTAGGAAGTCATGGCTCAACTGATCGGGGATTCCCCTGCTGCAATGAGCTCAGTCAACGGTGAGAGCAGCAGCGGCGGGCAGAAGAAAACTTTTAAAGTTTTGACAGGCAGGAAGAGGGGAGGAGCTGCACCTAGTGATTGCTTTTCTGAGCAGGTGCTAGGCATAGTTCCTCCCTCTTTTACTGGGGCTGCTCCGCAAACAGGCATGATTCTGTAACCGGCACTGTTACTTGATTGACACGCAATCAGCGGCCGCTGACATGGGCGCTGGTTAGAGAATCTGGGGTAAATGCAGAAACTTACTGCACTTTAGCAAAAATGCTTCTTAAATGCACATAATATTCATAGTTTGACATGCATTAAACCACTTTAATGTAAAGAAAACCCCAGATATTCATAGCTATTTAACTATCTAGGCTCAGTGGTTAAAGCTACAGCCTCAGCACCCTGGGGTTGTGGGTTCAAACCCATGCTGCTCCTTGTGACCCTGGGCAATATCCCCATTGCCCCAGGTACATTAGATAGACTGTGAGCCCACCTGGACAGTCAGGGAAAATGCTTGAGTACCTGAATACATTCATGTAAACCGTTCTGAGCTCCCTTGGGAGAACGGTATAGAAAATTGAATAAATAAATATCGTTTGGCTGGCTAACTGCTAATATTCAGTGAGAGATAGCCAGTTATCTCTGCTGATCAACTCTACCATAAACAAATTTTACAAATACCAATTGTATTTGTTATTTATATTCTAGTGGAAAATACAGAGAAGCCGCCTAATATTCTAGATCCTCCAGGGGAGAAGACACTAGAAGTGAAACTTGGTAAGTTTGAGATTTTGTTTTATGAAAATTTTGAAGCAGGTAAACTGTGGATTAACAGAGGATACAGACTCTAGATAGTCTGCCACCAATCCATTGTTATCATTCAGACCCCGCCCAAGCTCCGCCCCTGACCTCGCCCCATAAAAATAGTACTAATTGTAAAGCTATTTTTCCATTCATTTTTTATACATACATCCTATATAATAAAATGCTAGCCGCGCATGCGCACTCAGACCTGATCCGTAGGTCTGTGGCCAGAGTGCGTATGCGGCGGACTGATCGGGAAAACACAGCACAGCCGGTGACTCCCCCCTTCCCGCCCTCACTCACTGCCAAAACCACCACCTCCTCCTTCTCGCCGGCTCACCCGCTTTTAAATTAAGAGAAAAGCGCTGCACCGCGCTAACGCTGGCTTTGCTGTCTTCTGTCCACTGCGGCCCACCCTCTCTGACTACTTCCTGTTTCCGCTAGGGTAGGCCGCAGTGGATAGAAGTCGCCGAAGCCAGCGGCTGTAGCCGCCGATCTCCGTTCCTCCGGGAGGGGGGGGGTGTCTGGGAGGAGAGGGATCGCGGCCACTCAGCGCCCCCACCGAGGAGCCCAGCAACTTTCTGCTGCCCGGGACCCGAGTCATTTGCCGCCCCCCCCTTTTCCCTTACCGCGGGCCCAACTGGCGATTTAAGCAGCGTGTGCAGCAGTCTTCACACGCTGCTTCGGGCCCTTCTACTGCCCTGATATGCTCCGGACGTGCCAGAGTAAATCAGGGCAGACTGCTGCACACGCTGCTTGAATCGCCATGTGGAGTTGGGCCCGCGGGAAGGGAAGGGAAGGGAAGGGGGGGGGCGGCAAAGGACTCGGGCCCGCGTTTGTAGTCGCGACTGTGGGAAGAGAAAGGGGGTAGAGGAAACGCTAATGCTGCTGCACAGGGAACTGGTGTAGGGGGAGGGAATGCTGCTTTGCACAGAAAGACAGAGGGAGGAAGGGAGACAGAAAGACAAGAAGAAAGACACAGGGCCAGGGGCACAGGGAACTGGTGTGGGGGGAGGGAAAGGGAGGGGGAGGGAATGCTGCTTTGGACATACAGACAGAGGGAGGAAGGGAGACAGAAAGACAAGAAGAAAGACACAGGGGCAGGTGCACAAGGAACTGGTGTGGGGGGAGGGAAATGGAGGGGGAGGGAATGCTGCTTCGGACAGACAGACAGGGAGGAAGGGAGACAGAAATAAAAGAAGAAAGACACAGGGGCTGGGAGATATACAGAAAGACAAACAGACAAAGGGGGCCAGGGACAGAGACAGACATAAAGAAAGACAGCGGGAGTCGCGTCAGGAGGGGTGCGGGATGCCGCAGAGGGAACTTTTCCAATGGGTGCAACTGGGCGGCTGTCGGGAGCCTCTGATCAGGGGCAGAGCAAGGTAAGTGTATCATAGGGTTAAGAAGGAGGAGGGGGGAGAAAAAGGAAGGGATGCCTACTACTGGACAGGGGGAGAAGGAAAGAGGTGCTGATGGACAGGGGGGGTGAAGAAAAAGGAACGGAGGCCTAATATTGGACAGGGGGGAGGTAAAACAAAGGGAGAAGGGCTGCTGCTGCATAAGGAGAGCTGTGAAGGGGTGGTGGTGGACACAGGGGAGGTAAAAGGAAGGGAGAATGGACAGGGGGAGCAGGCAAGGGGTAGTGATGGACAGCCAAGGAAAAAGAAAGACAGAAAGAAAGAAAGCGGCTAAGGAGAGAGAGAGAGAGAAAGAAATAAAGAGAGGCACACACACATATATTCTAGCACCCGTTAATGTAACGGGCTATAAGACTAGTACAATATAATCTATGTTTCTATCTGGGATAGGCACATGGGATTTCCAGAGAGAGAAAGAGATAATGGTTACTGCAGATGGGCAGACTAGATGGGCCATTTGGCCTTTATCTGCCATCATGTTTCTATTACATAATGGTTAACCACAAAATTAAACTACACTGCATTCTTCCTTTTCAGGCTGGACCGTCTTTTTTTTTCACTTTCCCTTTTTCTGTCTTTATCAGGTTTGCCTTTCCATGCCTTTGCTACATTTGTCTTCCACTAATCTTTCCTTTTTATGTTTTTCCCACTTTTCTCTGTGTTTATATCTGCCTATTTGATTTTACCCTCATTCTTCCTTTCTTTCATTCTCTAGTCCTTAGTCCCCTTTTCACCTCTCATCTACCCACCAGTTATTCCCATCTCTTTCTAATCATTCTCCAGCACTCCTATTGCTGGCTCTCTCTCTCTCTCTCTAGTTCTCCACTCTCTTATTGCTCCACTCTTTAGTCCTGCATTTCCATTCTCTGTACTCATCCTCTAGTGTCTCTGATTTCCTCACAACTGAGTCTTCATGTCCTAGTTATCTTCTGCTGCTATCATTCTCCCTTACCCTTACCCATAATCCTTTTCTCTTTTCTGCTATTTCCCCCACTTCCTAGGTCCATTCATCTTCTGCTCTGTCCCCCCCCCCACTAGAACCATCCATTTTCTACTCTGTTCCCCAGTTCTTCAGTGCCATCCATCTTCTGCTTAATTGTTATTTTTCTAGCTCCACATCCACAATCATTCAAACTTTCCTTTCTAACCTCCCTTGTGTCCTTGTTTCTGTCCCATGTTCAACATCTGTGTCCTCAACCCCCCCCCATGTCTAGCATCTTTCCTCTTGTTCCTGTTATCTGTATACAGCTTCTAACTCTCTCTTTCCTTTCACCTGCGCTCTGAAGCTCTCAAACTCTCACCCCCACCCAAGGACCAGCATCTCTCTCCCCTACCCCCAGGGCAGGATTAAACAATAGGCCAAGTAGGCATGTGCCTAGGGCTCGAAATGGTCAGGGGGGCCCGATGAAGGAGGGTATCAACATTGTTTTTCCCAAACGGTGATGGGCCCCTCCAGCATCGATCGGCTATGCGACCCCCCCCCCCCCCCGATCAGCAACACACCCCCCCCCCCCCCATTGATGGAAAGTAAGACAAGCAAGCAACGCGGGTAAGAAAGGCAAAGGGAACTTTAATTTTGGAAGTGGTGCTGCTTGCCCAAAGCTTCCCTCTGAAGCAGCTTCCTGTTTCCGCCTGGGCGCATGGTGGGGTGGGGCAGGGCAGGAGGCCCAGTGTACTTGGGTGTCTAGGGGCCCTCGACAAATTAATCCTGCCCTGCCTACCCCCTCTCTTCTTCTGGGGTTCTCATCTGAGCTCCCCATCCCCATGTTCTCTCTCTCTTTCTCTGACACCTCCCACAAGATCATGCATTTTATCGGGGGCAGCGTTCACTATTTGTTGCTCTGCCTGGTACTTAATGAAATAAGATAAACTCTTTTCAGCTAAAGTGGCAAAATAATGCTCAGAATTTAGAGCACTCCCTCGTATACTACTGCATACCTTTTCCATTCTACCCACACTTTCTTGCTAGCTCTCTCACCCTCTTCAACAAGTGTGCTTAGATATATTACGTGAATCTTTCTTTCCTATTTGGGACCCCATCTATGGCACTCTCTTCCAACTGAAATCCACATAGAAACACCATTATAAAATGTTCAAAATTCTAGTCAAAATATTGCAATTCTATTCAACCTTTTGGCAACTACCCTTTTGTTTCTTTTTTTTAACTCCCTCTATAATTCCTATTACCTACTTCTCTCACTTTCTTTTTTAATAATTACACTTTCTAGTGGCAGTTTGTGCATTAACAATAAAATCAAGTTCTCAAAAATAAATAAATATTTATATATATAAATTCAGCAACCATATTATAGCAATTGAACACTGTAGGCTCCTTTTACAAAGGTGCGCTAGCAGATTAGCACGCGCTAACCCCATGCTACGTGGCTAGAACTAACGCCAGCTCATGTGGCATTGTAGCGCGCGCTATTTCGTGCGTTAATGCCCTAATGCAGCTTAGTAAAAGGATCCCTGTGATTTGCCAGATGGCATCATGCAAACAAGAGAATTTTATTAGATTTTGGTTCTCGTATTGTTAATGTGAGTTTAAATGTTTTTCAGTTGGGTTTTTTTTTTTGTTTTTTTTCTTTCACCAGGAAAACCTCTTGAAATCACATGCAAAGTGCATTTTGGCTTTGAAAGGAATTTTTCTCCTCA